>NC_064288.1:28637478-28841624 GCF_019186545.1 Solanum stenotomum
CCCCCCCCCCCCTCCCCCACCCCTAAAAAAATTGAAAAATATTTCAAATTTTAATTTTTTTTATTTTTATGCCACTCCAACCCCTACTCCCAGTCACCCCCCACCACCACCCCCGTTTTTTAAAAAAAAATTATTTCTGAAAAATAATTAAAATTTTTTAAATTTCATTTTTTATGCCACCAGGTCAGAAATTATTTCCTAAAGAGTATTTTCTAGTCTCAACCTAAAAATAAAAGTTATTTTCTAGAAAATATTTTCATTTACCAACCAAACATTAAAAATTATTTTCCAGAAAATATTTTCTACTGACCTACCAAACATAAGAAAATAAGTTAGAAATGCACTTGTTTTCCAAGAAAATATTTTCCTTCCTACGAAACACACTCCTTATCTCTATCTTACGGAGATAGAGAAATTGTTTCTAAAAAACCCTCAATTCATGAAGGGTACTCTGTAGTTAGCTTTTAAAAATTTTACCATGTCATAATATTTTTTCTAACAATAAGATTTGATTCACATGATTATATGACGTTTTCATTTTTAAATAAATCGTACATAAGAAAATCACACATTTTTTCGATTGTGCATGTGAGTTTTGGTTATTTGTTGAATCATTAAGTTATTGATTGTTAGTTGTTTTAAGCATGTTAATGTCCACCACATTTTTTGTAAATATTAGTCGATATTGTCGGTACCCACACTCTCTTGTCTAATTAAAAAAAAAATGACGAACTCTGTTTAGGATATAATTTCTTAAATATTGTGTTTGTGATTTATGAGTCTTAAAAGTATTGCACACCAACTGTGTTTAATAACATATTATGATGGTGTGTGTTACTGCTATTGATTCTGGTGTATTTGTAATGTGGATAAGTAGGATCTTTATTAATCTATATTTGCCTTTTTAAGCATAGTGTTTTTTTTATTCTTTTACTTCTAAAAGTTGATGAATAATGATTCAATTAATAGTTGACTAGTGGTTCCACGCAACTACTATTTTTCTTTTTTAGTGATCGAGGGATGACCTGTGAATAACTACAGGAATGGAAGAAATTTTGTTGGATTTCTATTTTAAAATATCTTCACTTGGACCACCTTTTAAAATAATCTTTTTGAGTTTGCCAGAGCAAAAGTTAGAATACTTTTTTTTTTTGGTTTTCGCCCGGTGTTCGGAGCTCACATGTTATTGATTATTAGAACTCTGTTATGTACGATAAAAATGATTAGGCATGATATATAAACGTGTCTTTGAACTTGATTTTAGCTGGTATCTATGTCCTTTAATTTTGAGTATGTACAAGTAGATACTTAAAATTATATAAAATTAAACAAATAGACATATTCGTCTTAAGTAGTGTCGTACATGGTAATTTTATGTCTTATGTGGCGTCCTACAAGTATTATGCTACGTAAGACGCGTTTGTCTACTTGTTCAATTTTATACAAATTTAAGTCTCTACTCGTGCATACCCAAAGTCAAAGGGCATGGATATCAACAGAAGTCAAGTTAATTAAGGACATATTTATGTATTATATGCTATTATATACTCCCTCCATGCCGTTTTACTCGTAAAATTTTGACTTAGCACACCTATTAAGAAAACGATGATTGATATAGTGATTTTACCATTTTACCCCTATTAGTTGATAGAGTCTTAAATATATTTACTCACTACATTTTTCAAAGACATTAGCTCAATGTTAATAAATTAAGAGGGTAATTAATAGGAAGAAAAATAATTATCCTTCCTTGATTTTTCAAAAATAATAAATAAAAAGGAAAATTAAATTAAAAAATATTTGACAAGTAAATAAAGACGGAGGGAATATAACTTAGAAGAATTTCCATACTTGTGAAGATAGATGCATAATTAGTTTGCTCAATCAGAAGAAAAATTGCTAATTATTAGAGCCATGATTGTAACGAACATAATTATAAAAAGAATCTCTTGTTGAAATGGTTAAATCATACACTAATTCCTTTCTGTATTTATTTCAATAGTAGAACGAAATCAATGATATAATTAGGGGGTTGTCATGTCATTACTTAGCCACGGCCATTTTCTTATCTTTTCTTTTACGTTTTAGAGAAGTCTCGACTCACTTCTTTCAAAAAAAGAGAAAATAAGAGAGCTTAATCAAATAAGAGTCTGGTTGACATTGCTGTTCAGAGGCCAAAAATATATATTTTGAGAAAAATATGTTTTTATAGAAAAATTAAGTGTTTGACAAATCAGTAAAAGTGCTTAAAATCAGTTTTTCTGTTGTTGAGAAAAAGTTAAAAATTTATGTTTTTTTTTTAAAAGCAAAAGCATAATTTTTTTTTATTTTTCTCAAGATTAAAAATTCATTTCATATATACATATTTACCAATATATTTCTTATTAATTAATTAACATATTTCATAAGTTTGGTTAAAATTCATTTAAGAATTTTCATTTTTTATTCTTATATAATAAATTTTATAATTTATTTTACGTTTATATATTATTATTACTTTATATATATTATATATTATTTTACGTATTATTTTGCAGAATTAGAAAAAAAAGGTAACAACGATATTTTTAGAAGATTAGAAAAAAAAATAACAATTAAATTTCAGCCCCCAAAAAGGTATAATTTGATTGAAAATTTAAACATGAATATTATAATTTAATAAAAATAAAGATTTAATTAATTTTTTTATAATAGATATTTAAAATAGTTTCTCAAATTAATTTTTTATAATAGATATTTAAATTAGTTTCTCTCTATAAAATAATTTTTATATTATAAGTATATTAATAGTTGAGTTTTCTCTCTACTTTCCTACCGTTAGAATCTAAACTAGTTGCTTCTCCACCTCTTTGGTTTCGATGGGACGCCGACCGATGGTCCTCCACCAGCTAAAGTAGAAATAAACAATCCCCCAAAAGGGATCCCATCAACCCCAAGATATCCAAAGAAGTATCTCCTACCTATGCTTCTTCAGTGACAGATCCCTATTCTAATATGACCACAAATCGTATGGAACAAAGGACTGCAATCTCTCGAAGAACTACTCACAATGGGATGCCAACTGTGATATTCAAAGCCTCGGATTACTGTGGAGTGATGGCAACTTCGTGTAGAACTATTGTGGGAAGATTCTTGAAGTCCTGACCTCAAATTGACACTATCAGATCGAAGTTCTCAGAATAATTTCCTTTGAGGGGGTCTATCGAAATTGGTGTGTATGACAATTTCAATATTTTTCTTACCTTCCCTAATGATGAAGACTTCAATTTAGTGTTATATAAGAGGGCTATTGAGCTGGAAGGGTTTCAAATTTGGCTACAAAAATGGACTCTGGATTTTAAACCGGAGGAAGATATATCCATAGTTCCTGTCGGGGTTCTTCTCCCTGGTCTGCCTTTTCATATGCATAACTGGAACTATGTCAAATAAATTATTAGGGAAGTGAAAAAATCGATTGAACTTGATATAGCCACCAAGACGATGACTAGACCTAGTATGGCTAAAGCAAGGGTGGAAATCGATCTATTGAAGCCTCTTGTCCATAACGTTTGGGTGGGAAATGAAGATGACAACACTCCTTTAAGAGGGGTTTCTCAAAAAATCTAGTATGAAAATATCCCCAAATTCTGTAAACACCGCAGAAAGCTTGAAAATAGTATGATCAATTGTAGAGTTCTAGAAAAGATAAAAGAGACTAAAAAGAAAGAGACACTACAAAAGGATCAACAAGGGAGAAATCAACAATAACAAAGAAATTCGGAACAAGACGACAGTGAAACAAAGCTGCCCGAAGAAGATGAAATCACTCCCAACAGAGGAAGGGAAAGCAAAATAAAAGGGAAATCAACAAAGGAAAAACTAGAGGAAGAAGTGAACCCCCAAGGAAAGCTTATAAACCAACTGGAAACATCTTTGGAGTTGATAAACCTCATCCTACATCTACGACAGATTGTGAAACCAATACAGAGATCAGAAAGAATAATAGTGAAAACAAGGCACATGATCAGGCCAACAGTCAACTCGTGTTCCCGAAAAACAAATTTGATAAGGCTAATAGTGACATTTCCCCTAAATCAAAAGAAAAAGAGTTGAAACATGAGGTAGCTAATACTGAACATGTCAATGAAACATGTGATCAAGCAAAAGAGATTATCATTGAGAATAATATGAATTATGGTAATCCGGAAAGCCTCACAACATCAGTTTTCAATAAAACTATACCCATTAAGAATATCAATGAACTCACTGTTGATAATTTTGGTGGGGGATGGGAAGAAGTTGTTGGCAGGAAAACCAAAGTGGGAACTTGCAAGAAAGATAGCACTCAAATTAGGAGGCGACAAGTTGAAATTATGAATGAAGAGTAGGCTGCCGATATTAATCAAAATAGCTTTGATGAGTTGATGGTGGAAGATAAGGAACAATTGGCAAGTACTTGCAAAACTAGACTAAGAAACAACAAGAAGATTGACAATGATCACAATGGTGAAGAACCAGATTCCCAAGATGAATGGGCAGATATAACATCTTCAGAGGGAGAAGAAGAAGACAACACTTCAGAGGAATCTTCTGATGAGGAAGGAAACAAGCAAGGAAAAGGAGAAATGAGCATCAACATCAAACAAAAAGACATAATGGGGCTAATCAAGAAATTGTAAATCACGCTAGAACTTACTCCAACAAAAATCAAACGAGCAGGATGGGTCGAAAGGAAAATACTAATCCTGATGTGAAAAAACAAAAAGGAAATCACAAAAACCTCCTAAATTTAGTTTTCATGATTAGTATTCTCAATTGGAATATTAGAGGCATGAAGTCTCATGCCTCTACTGCAAGGCTCAAGTTTTTGATTGATAATCATAAAGTCTCTTTAGTAGCTATTCAAGAACCTTTCATATAAGAGACTAACATTGAAATGTATGCGAAATGTCTTGGTATGCAAAATTGTTTTGCAAATTGTAGTAACAAGATCTGGATCTTTTGGAAACAAGAACTCAGTTGTACAATCTATGCTAGTGAGAACCAAATCACAACTTGTAAGATTCAAAGTGAGGAACATTCTCTCTTTCTCTCCATTATTTATGCTAAATCGAAGTCCTCTGGTAGGGAAGATCTCTGGATGTACATGAGAGCTCTTGCCTCCGTAATCAACCATCCTTGGGCTGTCGCTGGTGATAACAACAACATTTTAAGCAGGGAAGAAAAGCTAGGAGGCATACCACACACACTAGGTAACAATATGGCCTTCACAAAATGTCTAAATGATTGTGCACTTTCTGACATTGGATACACATGTAGTGACTTGGTGTAATGAAAGAAGTGGTAATTAAGGACATCATTTGGAAAAGATTAGACAGAATGGCTTGCAACACTACGTGGAGTGATTGTTTCTCTCATAGTAGAGTGCACCATTTGCCTAGAGTAGGATATGATCATTGTCCTTTGCTTATCAACTTTGGCAACATTGCTGACCATCACACCAAATATTTTAAATTCTTAATTTTTTGGACTAACTTTGATGACTTTCTTGTTGTAGTCAGGGAAAATAGGATTTCTCAATCAGATGGCAATATTTTTTGGCAGGTTCATCAGAAAATAAAGATGACTAGTAGAGCTTTGAGTCATTGGTCTAAAATGAAAATTGGAAATATCTTTGAGAAGTCTCAGCAACTGGTTAAAGAGGCTGAACAAAGTGAAGAAAAGTACATGAAATCTATGGATCCTATTGACAGAATAAACATGAATAGAATAAAAGCTGAATTGATCACTCATCACAAGCATGTAGATACCTTTTGGAGACAAAGAGCTAATCTTAAATGGAACCTAGAGGGTGATGAGAACACTAGATAATTTCACTCCATCGCTAAAGGAAAATGAAACTTCCTCCAGATCCATAAAATTAAAGTAGATGAAAATTGGATTGAGGGGGATGATTACACTGGCATTGCTGTAGAGTTTTACCATGACTTGTTTTCTGAAGGAAAAAATAGGGTGGATAATAGCTTGCTGGACCTCATCCCTAACTGCATTAGTGAGCAAGATAATCTGATATTGATATGAGATCCTACCAAAAAGGAAATCAAAGAAGTTATTTTTAGTATTAACCCCAATAGCTCTCCTGGACTTGATGGTTTCAGTGGGCTTTTCTTCTAGAAAGCTTGGTGCATAATTGGTGAAGATATTACTCAGCTTGTCAAAACAATGTTGAATGGACAACACATGCCTAAGTAGTTAACAAGTACTTGTTTGATTCTCATTCTGAAAGTGGAGTCTCCTCAATCCTTCTATGATTTTAGACCCATCAGTCTTAGCAATGTTACTCAGAAAATTGTCTCTAAAATAATGGATCACAGGCTCACCCATATTCGTCCTAAGATCATCTCCCTCAATCAAAGTGGTTTCATTAAGGGTAGAGCTATAGGAGAGAATGTTCTTTTGGCTCAAGAAATTATTTATGGGATCAATACCAAGAATAAAGGGAGCAATGTTATATTCAAGATTGACATGAACAAAGCTTACGACAGGATGTCCTGACAGTTTATTTGCATTGTTATGAAAAGAATGAGTTTTGATGATAGATGGATTCATAATGTGTGGAATCTCCTTTCCAATAATTGGTATACCGTCACAGTTAAAGGCAATAGACATGTTTTTTTCCAATCCAAAAGAGGAGTTAAACAGGGCGATCCAATTTCACCTTCTCTTTTCATTATTGCTGCCGAATCTCTTTCTCTAATGTTGAATAACCTATATGCAAATCCTTCCTTCAATGGATTTAGCATGGATACCATTGGACCAAGGATTAACCACTCAGATTATGCTGATGATTTAATTATTTTTTATTTAGGTTAAACCAAAACATTGGAGGTCGTTGTAAATTGCCTAAGGAAGTATGAAGAATGCTCTGGACAACAAATGAATAAAGGGAAGAGTTGCTTCATAATGGATAAAGATATCTCTACTAAAAGGATCAACATTGTTTCCAGAATTTTTCAAGTAAAAAAGGAACAATTCCCAATCACCTACCTGGGATGTCCACTATTCATTGGGAAAAAGAAAAAATGAATATTTTGCAGACATGACCACAAAGATCATTAAAAAAATTGGTTCTTGGCAATGAAATAGACTCTCAACGGGGGGGGGGGGTAATATTATTCTTATTAAGCATGTTTTGAATACTATGCCTCTTTATCTTCTCTCAATATGTCAGTCCACAAAAACAATCATGTATCAAATAGAGAAGATTTTTGCCAACTTCTTATGGGAAAGGAAAGAAGAAAAGCAAAAATACCATTGGGCAGCTTGGGACAAGTTATACTATACAAAAGATGAAGGAGGCATTGGCATTAGATCTACTATGGACATCTCTAAAAGCCTGGGAGCCAAGATATGGTGGCAATTCAGAACCAAGGACACCATTTGGATCAAATTTATGAAAGATAAATATTCAACAAGAAACCATCCAATGGCTAGGAAAGTGAGTTACAAATACTCAAAATGTTGGAGAAGAATGATGAAGAAATAAGTAGATCACCTAATCCAATAGAGATTGAATAAAAGAAATTCAAGCTTCTGGTGGGACAATTGTACAGGTATTGGTAGACTTTCTCAATTTATTAAATCATCTACCTCTATTAAAATTCCCGTCTCTGATTTTATTCATCATGGTATGTGGAATACTTATAAGCTCAATCAACATCTTCATGTTCACTTAGTTAATTTGATCCAAGGAATTACTATTAAATCTTCTAATCTAGATGATACTCCTTTCTGGAAGGCTAACTCGGATAGAAAATTTAGTAGTAAATCTGCTTGAGATCTTAGTAGGAAAAAAGGAAATGTGAATCTTACTAATAAGATGATTTGGCATAATAAGAACCCTTTTAATATTGTTTCTTGTTATGGAAAGTACTGCGTAACAAGGTGATTGTGGATCTAAATCTCACTAGATTTAAGGTCCACCTACTTTCAAGATGTTCTTGTTGTTACAGGATTTATGAAGAAGAAACAGTTGAACACTTATTCTACAAAGGTCAGATAGCACAACAAGTCTGGAGACATTATAACAAACTATTTGAGATCACCCAGAATCATAATTGTTTTAAAAAACTATTGATAAACTGGTGGATTTCAATAGAGAAGAATCCGGTCCAAAATCTCGTCCTTCAAATCCTCCCTAGTATTATAATTTGGCAAGTGTGGAAAGCAAGATGCAAGCATAGATATGAAGGCATAAAGATGAACTTCAAGAGCATAACATACAACATTAATAGTCAAATAATTACTATAGCCCACAAACAATTCCAAAGTATCAGTTTTACAACATCATCGGAATAGCTAGGGACAAGATCAGTCATGTTCTTGTTCTATGGTTAAGACCAAAACTAGACTTCTACAAGCTCAACATAGATGGTTGCTTCAAAGGAAATCCAAGACTAAGTGCAGGAGGCGGTATAATTAGAGACAATCAAGGTAGGATGAAGATTTCTTTCGTAGAGGCTTATGGAAGCACCACCAACAACATGGTAGAGACTTTGGCTCTGGAAACAGGTATTCACTGGTGTGTCAACAATGGAATTAGGAACCTAGAGGTGGAAGTTCATTCTAAACTTCTAGTGGATTGTATCCTCAACCTTCAAGATAATACATGGATCATATGGGATAAAATTATCATCATGAGGAATCTCCTTCAATGACTGGACAATTGGAGCCTTCAATATTGCTATAGGGAAGGAAAAAGGTGGCCGATTGCCTCGCCAATTGGGGTCCCCAGTGCGCTAACAAAACATGGATCACTCATCATCATCAATTACCAAGTGAGGTAAGAGGATAACTGATTTTGAATAGAATGAGTGTTCCTTCCCTCAGAACGATTACCCAAAAGAACTCTTTCTCCCTAGATAGAGACTTGTATAGAATTTTCACTTTTGAGGAACTGTTGTGCTGAGGTTTATACCTCATTTAGTTTTATTTTTTAGAGCTTACATAGAAATCCTACTTTGGTATATAGATTGGGGGGTTTTCCCACTCTAAGTAGGTATTAGGAGCTTTCCTCCCCTTTTTGTACTTCTTATAGTATCTAAAGAACTTTTTTAAAAATATCATCCTAACGCAACGTACTTATGAAAAACACTTTTCAAATGAATTACCCAAACAATTTTTTTTTTCAAAAACACTTTTCTGAAAAGTCATTTTAAAAAAAATTCTTCTAAAATAAGTTATTTTAACAGTAATGCCAAACAAACTCTAAGTACAACATGTTTATTTTGTCTCTATTTTAAAAATGTTTTAACCAGATTCTTATCAATCTACTAATTAGGGTGTTAATGGTTGAGTCAATTTTCTCTAAAAGGAAATTAAACCAATTAAGTCAATTTTTGAAATATTTAAATTGAATTAATTAAGTTAATTTTTCATGGCTTTAGTTTTGTTAATTTGCTTTTTAATTTGTCAATTTTTCATAACAATATACTTTCAAGCAGAAACATTAGGATGAATATATTCCAACATAATAATATCTAAAGGTCATGATGATACCTACCGAAATTCACAGTAGTTAAACCAACTCATAGTCCGCAATGACAAGCAACGGGCCTAGTGGGAAGAAGCCTCAAATCAGTGGAAAATAACAACATTTTAAGGAAGTAAACATTAGAAGAGAAGAAATGACGTAACTACATACAATAATACAAGATCACATGTACCATTCTTTTCTGTGACCGGATGACTAATGTGTTATTTGATCCGGGTTCTACTTATTTTTATGTGTCTGTTCAGTTTGCCTTGGGATTTGATATGATTTTTGATATACTTGATGCCCCCATCCATGTTTCTACCCCAATTGGAGAGTGTGTCATAGTCACCCATGTTTATCGTGCTTGTTCTATTATGTTTATGGGTTTCCAAACTTGGACTGATTTGGTTATATTGGATATGATGAACTTTGATATAATCTTAGGCATGACTTGGTTGTCCCACTATTATGCTGTGCTTAATGGTAATACTAAGTTCGTGACTCTTGAGATTCCGGGTAGAGAAAAGTTAGAGCGGGAAGGAGTGTACAAGCCTAAGCCAACTAAGATCATATCCTCCATTCAGGCTAAGATACTGGTGGCGTAGGGATGTTTGGCGTATTTGGCTCATATTCAGGATGTTGAGGTCGAGTCTCTCTCTATTGAGTCTATTCCTATTGTGTCAAAATTTAGAGAAATGTTTCCTACCAATTTGCCTAGTATGCCTTTGGATAGAGATATATATTTCTATTGATTTGGAACCTAGTACCCGCCCCATCTCCACCCCCCCTTATCACATGCCTCTGACGGAGTTAAGAGAGCTTAAGGCTCAAATTCAGGAACTTCTTGATAAAAGTTTCATTCGTCCTAGTGCTTCCTCGTGGGGTGCTCATGTCTTGTTTGTTAAGAAAAAAAATGGTAGTACGAGGATGTGCATAGATTATCGGCAATTGAATAGGGTAACCATTAGAAACAAGTGCCCACTGCATCGAATAAATGGTCTTTATGATCAACTGGAAGGTGCATCCATTTTCTCTAAGATTGATCTAAGATCTGTTACCATCAGTTAAAGATTAGGCCTGATGATGTACCGAAGGTGGCCTTTAGGACCCGCTATGGGCATTATTAATTTCTCATTATGTCATTTGGGTTGACAAATGCGCCTGCAACTTTTATGAGTTTGATGAATGGTGTGTTCAAACCATTTCTTGATTCATTTGTGATAGTATTTATTGATAACATTTTGGTTTATTCGAAAAATGAGGAAGAGCATGCTGACCATCTTCGTATTTTTCTTGGTGTTCTTGGGAAACAAAAGTTGTATGCAAAATTTTCTAAGTGTGAATTTTGGTTAACTTTGATTGCCTTTTTGGGGCACGTAGTTTCAAGGGAAGGGGTAATGGTAGATCCCCAAAAGATTGAAGAGGTTAAGAATTGGGGTCGGCCTAGCTCTGTTACTGAAATTAGGATTTTTGTGGGGCTCACTAGCTACTATCGTCGATTTGTGAAGAACTTTGCTTATATTGCCACGCATTTGATAAGGTTGACAAAAAAGGAGGTACCTTTCGAATGGACCAAATAATGTGATGAGAGCTTTCAAAAGGTCAAGACTCTTTTGACCACAACACCTATTCTAGCACTATCGGTGGAAGGTAAATATTTTATTGTTTATTGTGATGCTTCATATTTGGGTTTGGGTGCTGTATTAATGTAGGATAAGAATGTTATAGCTTATGCGTCGCGGAAGCTAAAGGTGCATAAGAGGAATTACCCAACACATGATTTAGAGTTGGTAGCGGCAGTATTTGCTCTTAAGATCTGGCGTCATTACCTCTATGGTGTCAAGTGTGAGGTGTTTGCTGATCATCGTAGTCTATAACATGTGTTCACTCAAAAGGATCTAAATTGTAGACAACGAAGGTGGATGGAGTTACTCAAGGATTATGATGTAACCATCCAGTATCATCCGGGTAAAGCTAGCGTAGTGGCAGACGCGCTAAGTAGAAAAACGGTGAGTATGGGTAGTCTAGCTTGCTTGAGTATATCCAAGCGACCTTTAGATAAGGAAATTCAAACCTTGGAATCTAAGTTCATACAGTTGGGCATCTTAGGAAAGGTGGGGTGTTTAGCTAGCATTGAGGTAAGGGCCACGTTCATTGAGGAGATCAAGACCAAACAGTTCCAAGATGAGAATTTGAAGGAGCTTAGAAAGAAGACAATGTCTATCTGGTAAGGCACAATATGGGACTTTAGATGCGGGGGGTGTGCTCAGTTTTAAATGAAGGATTTGTGTCCCTCGAGTAGATGACTTGATTCAGAATTTATTGACAGAATATCATGGTTCGCGATATTCTATTCATCTGGGTGTGACCAAGATGTACCGAGACTTGGAGCGACTAAATTGGTGGCCAGGCATGAAGAAAGATATAGCGAAGTTTGCGGCTAAGTGTCAAAATTGCCAACAGGTAAAATATGAGCATCAAAGGCCGACAGGTTTGCTTCAGAGAATGCAAAATCTGGAATGGAAGTGGGAAAGAATAGCTATGGATTTTGTGGTTGGTCTTCCCAAGACTTTGGGAAAGTTTGATTCTATTTGGGTAGTGGTTGACAAATTGACTAAGTCAACCTATTTTATTCAAGTCAGAATAGACTATAATGCGCAACAATTGGCTAAGGTGTATGTAAAAGAGATAGTAAGGCTGCACGGGGTGCCCCTTTCTATCATCTCAGATCGTGGTACGCAGTTCACATCCAAGTTTTTGTGGAAATTACATGATGAATCGGGCACACAACTCACTTTTAGTATAACTTTCCATCCGCAGTCGGACGGGCAGTCGGACGGGACTATCCAAGTGTTAGAGGACATGTTGAGGGCATGTGTGATTGACTTTGGAGGACATTGGGATAGTTCCTACCTTTGTGTGAGTTCTCTTATAATAATAGCTATCACTCCATTATTGATATGACACCATTTGAGGAACTTTATGGGAGGGGATGTAGATCACCCATAGGATGGTTTGAGGTTGGAGATGTGAAACCTTTGGAGGTTGACTTGGTGAAGGATGCTCAGGATAAGGCAAGAAGCATCCAAGCTAAGCTTTTAGCAGCCCAGAGTAGACGGAAAAAGTATGCATACCATAAGGTAAGAGACATGACATTTCAGAGTAGTGAGAAAGTTCTTCTTAAGGTGTCACCCATGAAAGGGGTGATGGGATTTGGCAAGAAGGGAAAACTTAGTCCTCGATACATTGTACCATTTGAAATTCTGGACTGTGTAGGACGAGTAGAGTATAGATTGGCTTTACCTCCTAACCTATCGGGAGTTCATCCAGTAGTTCATGTGTCCATGTTGAAGAGATATCATGGTGACAAGGATTACATCATGAAATGGGACTCAATATTTCTAGACGAAGACCTTCAGTATGAGGAGGAACCGATTGCAATTCTTGATCGTGATGTTCGGAAGCTGAGGGCTGATAAGTCCCCGATTTGGACTCTTTTAGGTCTTTATTTTGATAGATTTAGTGTCCTTAAATGCATATTTTGTCTCAATAACTGATGAAAAGCCTTGAGTTTTAGGTATTTGGAGTTAGAGGCAAAGCATGGACACTATTGGGCAAAAAAGGAACAAGGCAACTAAAATGACGAAGAAAAGACAGCTTGAGGATCGCCTAAACCATTAGGCGAGTCGCCGAATGGCTATGGGCTCGCCTAATGTTCCAGCGTGCCAGACTCTGAAGGAGAAAATCGAGTCGGCGAGATAAATGAGCAGTCAACGAGTCGCCGAACAATTCCGCGATGTAGTGCTTTATCGCCCAAAGTTACAGAACCTAAATTTGCTGAAGGCCAATGCAAAAAGGCGATGAACCAGACCAAAGGGCGGGTCACCGATCCAATTGCGCCGAGTGGTCCTTCGCAGCACACTGTCTAACAACTATAAATACTTGTTTGAATTTTTAGTTTAGTATCCAATCAGTAGCGAATTTTAGAATATCAAACATTATTTTCAGTTTTTAGAACTTAGAGTTTTGGAGACATTGTTCCTTAGCTTTGAAGATTTGAATATTTCCATTTCTAAGCAATTGGAAGTGGGTATTGAAGATTCTTCATCTTAGACGTGTGTAAAGACAATATCTATCGTACCCACTTGATGGAAACACTTTTCGGTATCAATTTCTATCTCTTTACTATGTCTAGCTAAAACCTTAATTCTTGGGGTGTTATTATGTGAATATGGGTTGAACTTACTGCGGGGTATTGCTAATTGATAGTTAATTTGCAGTTTAAAGGTGATTTTTTTCAATAGTTGTGTTTGAATTTAATGGGGTTGTAGTTGCAAATATAATTTTATCTTTGTGTTTTTGGCTTGCTTGAGAGAGAGGTTTTAAAACCAAAACTATTGAATTGATAGTCGGTGGTTATTGGGTTGTCGTGGGTTCAGCTCAAGAGAGTGAATCCGGAACCCTTTCCCACACATTCAGCTTGAGAGAGTGAATGGACTAAGACGAAGGTTGTGCTTCATTGCCGCTTATCGGTGTTTGAGAGAAACCAATTTGATACGGGGTAAACTGTTCGAGAGAAAGCTTACCCCCACTAAAGTCTAGCTTAGTTACCAATTTACAGCGATTTACTATCAATAGAATTTACCCGGTTTTTTTATCTTAGCCCATAATCCTATCACATCCCAAGAATCCCATCTCCATATTCGTATTTCCGTATTACTTGCTGTTTTTAGTTGCTAATTTTACTACAAAACCCCCTTTGATAATTGACGCTTGTGTCACCCTTTAATTTGAATGGTTTTCTTAGTATATATCTTTAGCTGTAATTGACTTGAGCAAAGTTCTTGCTTTTCTCTTAATTCTCAATTACAAATCGCTTCCTTGGGACTCGACCCCAACTCACTAGTTGGGTTATATTACTATCGAATGACCGTGTATGCTTAGTATTGGATGAAGCGCCCGGATACGTCAAGTTAAAATGGTGCCGCTGCCGGGGAGTGGTGTTAATTGAGAATTTCTAGCTGAGTTAAATTTTGCTCTTTTTAGTTGTAGTGATACTTACTTAATTTTTAGCTTTGTTTTGGGTGCTTATGCTTTGAAATAGAGGAGGTGAGCATGTCGTGCAGTAATTGCGAACAAATGGATTTTCCTCCGTTAGAAG
The DNA here is from genome assembly GCF_019186545.1 of Solanum stenotomum. Taxonomy (NCBI): domain Eukaryota; kingdom Viridiplantae; phylum Streptophyta; class Magnoliopsida; order Solanales; family Solanaceae; genus Solanum; species Solanum stenotomum. The sequence goes on from NC_064288.1 coordinate 28,652,154, forward strand.
TGATGATGTTCAGGGATCGCATCCTAACCTTCAAACAATTGGAAGGTGAACGGATTCATGAGTCGTGGCTAAGGTTTAAAGCATTGTTGGTTCAATGCCTAACTCATGAAATTCCCGATGCGGTCCTCCAAGAATGTTTTTACAGAAGTCTTGGTCCCGGGAATAAAATGTTGGCTGATCAATACTTTCCGGGTGGCATTGTACAACAACCCTATGTGATAGATGCCCAACTGCTTGATCATATGGCTGAGACAAACCAAGAAGTAAAGAGGGACTTCATGTGAACCACATTGGTAACTAAGCTGGACGAGTTTGGCCAAGAAAATATCAGAGATTGAAGTCCAGTGCAAAGGAAAATCTAGATACATACCCCCTCATGAGCGGAGAAGATCTGAGAACAATGAGAGTAAATGTGTCGAGCATATGCTGTTAATCATTCTCCATAAGATCAGTGAACAAGATAGAGTGCTGGAAGAGATAAAGGAGAATATTGAAGTGCTAAATCAGATGATCGGTTCTCACTCTAGATCTATCCAGCTAACTGAAACTCTTATGGGTCATGTATTGCCTCAGCTCCACCCAAATGAACAATTGGGGTTACCTAGTTGCACTAGGACCAACCCCAATAATGGAGTTTGAGTAGGACTTATGTCGTGCCAAGGCGTTAACTAAGGTGCTTCTTGGGAGGCAACCCAAGGTTTTATCGCTTTATTTTTGCATTTAAGAAATAATGGTGTGTTGCTTGATTAGGTCGACGTGTGGAAAGTGAGCAAAAAATGCAAATTGGCGAGCAAAATGCCCAGTTGGTGCATCACTGAAGAGGTCTGCGACCCCGATCTCGACCGCTGATGGACTCAAGACAATTTCAAATGGGAGTCTGTAAAACTCGGCGAGCCCAAAAAATTATTGGCGAGTCGTCGACCTGCTCGGCGACCCCGATCTAGACCGCCGTTCGAACCCTCAGTTCAACTGGAGATCCTATAAAACTCGGCGAGGTAAGTGATTACTCGACGTTTCACCGAGTGATTCGGCAAATACGACTAACCTCACCGAATGGGAAAGAACTGGACGATTTATTAAAAGGCCAAAAGCTTAAATTTCAAACTCGTCCATTTTCCCTCATTTTTCAAACCTGCACCTATTTAGTTATTTCGATATTTTTGCATTTTATAAGTATTTTAGTTGATCGGTTGGTGCTTGGATTTGGATTGCATTGCCGCCTAGCTTTTTCAATCTTATTTTTATCGGCATTTAAGACATGGCTAGACCGAAAGTTGCTGGGAGAAATGTTCCACCCCGAAAGATAAGAGCTCGAAATTTCAAATTATATAAAGGGGGTCAAATCCTCCCAGGAAGGACAAGCAAGAACCTCCACCTGGAGACAAAGGTAAGGGAAAGAGGCCCATTTCTGACAGGAAGACTACTCCTCGAGACCCTCTATTCCTTCATGGGCCTGGGAACTTGTCACGACCCGGGAGCACCCCCTAGTCGTAACCGGCGTACTCGACCTCGAAGAGGTCTAATACAAGCCTCTTAGCATTCATTCATCGCATAGACACCAAAACCATAAGGAATTAAAAACTTTCTTCACACACGAAGATACTTTCAATAAATAGCAAGCGGAAGACTTTCTAGACTTTATACAATATGTCTCAAAACCATCTAATACCTGAATATAACATTGGGACTAAGCCCACTCAAAACTTAAGCAAATACTAGAGAGACATAAAAAAAGGAACATGTTGGTTATTGCCCTCGAATCTATAAGGACTCACCAAGTCTTCATCTTCAACTCTTAAAAACCTAACGAGTAGCCATGACATATCACCATCTCCAAATCCCTACACTTTAGTCAAAAAGCGAAAGAAAGGGGTTAGCACAATTAAGTACTAAGTATGGAGACCATGCAAGAAAATATGCACAACGGACATTTACAAGAAATGTATGCTTTCATATCCTCTGATAAAACCTTTCTGTTACAAGTATAAGAGACATAATACAAGTCAACATTAACATATTAGACCATAGCCAACCATACATATACTTAACATAAATCCATATACAACCCATGCTTAACTTTAGAAGGACACATGTCATTTCATTACCATAGGACCTCTACCTAATATAACCTTAAGACACACTTGAGTGAGACAAGAAGTGACCGCCCACACAATCCTCTTCAAGCACACTTAAGTGTTCCCCAAGATTACCTTAGATAAGGACTTTATAGGCAAAGTGCATAATCATACCCGATAGATAGCATATTAATGAGATGATATGTATAATGATGCTTACATAAAATAAATCATATTTAGTGGGGCATAGTACATGTGTGGTGAGTGACCATCAATATAGTATTTCCAAGGCCTACCACCCCCTTGGAGAGGCGAAAGAGGTACAAACCCCTCAATGTGGTTACCCGGGCCTACCACCCCCCGAGCTAGGGACCAAGGTACAAACCCCTCGATATGGTTATACGGGCCTACTACCCCCCGTACTAGGCAACCAAGGTACCAACCCCTCGATATGGTTATACGGGCCTACTACCCCCCGTACTAGGCAACCAAGGTACCAACCCCTCGATATGGTTATACGGGCCTACTACCCCCCGTACTAGGCAACCAAGGTACCAACCCCTCGATATGGTTATACGGGCCTACTACCCCCCGTACTAGGCTTGGTCGACTCACAACACTTATATAGAGAAAACAATATACATGTGTCCATTTCATCATCATTTCAGTAATTATATAACCATCCGATTCATAGGACGTACATTGGACCTTCCATTTCCTAAGAATTCTATAAATGGGCATTTTATCAAACACAAGGTGGGCTATTGTTCATGTAAATGAAATCTTGTATTTCAAGAATACTAAGTCCAACCAATTCCAAAATCCATATAAATCAGCCCACCAACAACATACATATATATCAACCTTCATAATTTGATCATGGAAGCATGAAAACCATAAACATCACATAATAATTCCATTTCATGATAATATGCAAAATAGACCATAATAGGATGTGTAGTAGTAATTCCATAATTCAAGAGTTCATAAATAATCATAAGGACCCATAAACTTGAAGTAGAAATAGAGGATAAATGGTTGGACTTGTGGAAAGGAAGGTTTCCACAATCAAACCCACATACCTCAACTTGTTCACGAGTATATCAACCTTAGAAATACAATTACATAACTTATTTAACTTCTATTAGCTCAGTAATGTTGACGTAAAATAGGATCATCATCATAAGTAAGCCTAGCATGTACAAATACAACTATGCTCCCAAAACAGTGAATCTGGCCAGCCTAGTACCTCATGTTGCATCTTAGATTTGAAAAGGAAAATGGCAGAACTAGACTTTATAACCTTCATGAAAGATGTAGATACATCTCTTAGGGTTGCAAACAAACAAGGATCACCGCAAAATATATTTTGTACAAAAAGATATAGTCAAGACACTAGCCGCTGGTCATGCAGGATTTCCATTCTCGGAATCTGGGCAGAACTTGGCCTATGTTGCGTCCCATATTTCGTATCCATAACAGTTAAATTAGAATTTTACATAAACATAAAAGTTGTAGGTATACGAGTTAGCTTTCCAAATCATATTTATTCACTGAAAAATAAGTTCTAGAGCAAGAGATATGCCTAAAATACCAAACACTATCCAGCTCAAAAACAGGTTTCGTCACTTACATCCGAAAGGAATGCCATATCCTATCGATTCATATTCAACAAAGCTTCTAATGTATCAAGAAGAGGCACCTAAGTCTACCAAGTCAAGACACACATCACAATATAAAGTTCCTTCACATTCCATCATCATCACATATGAACAATAATAGAGGACACACTTTCAATCACAATACAATAACACTTTAAACAAGATCACCTTGAGATCACCTGAACACCTTTATATTCACAGCATGATTGTCTTTACTTCATTTGATTCTCATTCAAGTCCTTCACATCCCATTCACATATATGATATCATGTCAACACTTCAATTCCTCATATAATGCCTCCAAGGCCATAAACATAATACATTCAATAAGTAAACACCTCCACCATAAGTGGATCACACATCAATCTATCACAATTCTATATCAATTCTACCTTAACAATGAAGTTAGGTCCACTTACCCTTTTTCCTAAGCCACAATCACCATTCCTCAACTCTCCAACAATTCACAATAGATAAGCATAGATAATAATAGAAGTCAACTATTCAACTCAATCCAAGCACACTTCCATCATCATTCAATCATAAATAATAAACCCACTTCATAAGCCAACTTTAGGAAACTTGCCAAGACATGGGTTCATGGAAATTTCTTTCTTAAAACCATCAATAGACACCATTAATAACGTAAATCATCAAAAAAAATCATTTAATGCAAGAACCTATGCTTAGAATCGAAATTAGGATTTTTGTGTTTTTGGAAGAACTTTGAATCATTTGAATTGAGCTCCTTGAAAGGAAGAATAATCAAGGATAAAGAATCCCCATACCTCTAAGTTGAAAACCCACGAGAATTGAAGAAGAAGGAACTCAAAATCTTCAATCCTAGCTCCAACTTCTTCTTCTTCTTCTTCCCCTCTTCTTCTCTTCTTCACTCAAGGACCCTAACTCTTACTCTTTTAAAATGGAACAAAAATGATCCACAATCAGCCTAACACAATAATATAACCTCAAAAGAAAAGATTTGTGAAAAGACCAAAATGCCCTTAAATTTCCGGACGGACTCCTTGCTCACTGCCCAACTTTCAAAGGGCATAACTCGCTCATACGAACTCGGAATTGAGCAAACTCAGAGGCGTTGGAAAGATCGTTCCAAGGGCTTTCCAAACATAACTGGAACTACTCCTGGATCATCCTGAGCTAGGAGTTATGGCTGCTCAAAGTTGGCCAAAAACTCACTAATTTCCCACACTTAACCAAATTTCCAGGTTCTGAACTTTTTCCAAAAGTGACTACTTCCAATTTCAAGCTACTTCATATTCATTTTAAATTGTCGGATGTAACACAATTAAAATGAAAGTACATAAAAACCCCTCATAGAACCTCATTATAAAGTCAACACAAAGTCATAGACTCTTGCTTAACCTATTATTTTCCGAGTCGTTACAGAACTCGATGCAATTGTGCATAAATTTTTGGCGAATACACCTGTGGCAGCTCTTGGTGAATCTGGTGCTATTATTCCTTTTGTGGTGACTCCAAGCACTGATGCTCAGACAGATGGAGCGACTGAGTAGACATGATCCCTTCTTTACCTCTTTCTCTGTCTTTATTTCTTTTGCCTTTTGGATATTATTAGCTTGTTTGCATTTAAGGACAAATGTTTTTCTTTGTGGTGGGGTGAGGTTCACCTTTTGTGTGTGACATTCGTAATTTTTGTTTTGTTTATATTTGGGCTTTAAGCTAAAAAATTGTGTTTTTACACTTCTTTTGTGGATACTTGAGTTTGTGGCTCCTTGCTTTTAATTGTAAATGATTTTTGACCCTTCTGAAATTTTTTGCCACCTTTTTTATGTGTTGAATGTGACTGTTCTCTTGCAAATTTGAGTACTGGTTTTTTATCAATACCGATGACTCGAATAGTGATCATAATTGAACAAAAAATAAATGTGTGGCTAAGACGAGGCCAATTGTAGTTGCATAGACAATATGTGAACTCTTTGCATCTCGTTGTGACTAGCCAAATATCGAATTTAGTCTCTTGTGATAAATATTGCATACTAGAGAAAGTGTGAAGTCTTGTTTGACATTGGTGTCAATGCCTTGTGTGATGAGCTTACCGTGAACCATATGTGATGACCCCTAGAATTTGCCCAGTTGGTCTGGTTGACTAAGTGATGCAATTTCATGAGATGATCTTAGGCGACTTTAAAGAGTGTGAACCAATTTGACATTATACCTCTTTTATGGCCTACCTTGTGAGTGTGTGAACTCCTTTTGAACACCTTTGAGCCTTGACCCTTTTCTTGGAAGAAACTTGATGAAATTGAGACCTTTCTTGACCCATTACCTATAATCCTCATGATTTGTGGTTGGTTTGAATAGCCAACTTAGGTCAAAAGCCTAAGTTGGAGGTGTGGTGAAAAGAGGAGGTAGATCAAGAAAGTAGAAGGAAGTCCCTTTTCCCATATTTTGAGAAAAATGGAATCCCTCCATATAAAAAAAGAGAGAAAAAGAAGAAAAGAATGAAAAAGGAAAAAAAAGAAAGAAAAAGTTGTGGAAATACAAGGAAAAAGGGGTTTCCAACGGTCCATGGAAGATGAATAAGAGGTGACTTTTGAGCTTGAATGAAAATGATAAAGAGAAGGAAAAAAGGTGTTATTCTCATCACATTTCATGAGGATTTCAGCCTATAAGCGTAAATGGCCATACCTTTACACTTAGCCCCATTACAAGCCTTGAAAAAACCATTTTGATCTTGAATGAGCTGAAGCAAAAGTGATTGAAAAATAAGGGAAAACCTATGGGTGAAATCATGCATTGTGTTTATCTTTGTGAGTGTGAGTGTTGATTTTGATTCCGGAACTTTAAATGATTGAACCATTAAGTGAATATGGAATCATTCTTTGTGTGAGGGCATATAAATACCTTTATTGATCTTGAACTTGCATTTGAGGCAAGTATGGTGAGCTTGAGATTCTTTGGTAATGGTGACTCACAACTTGAATCTTTGAGTGCACAATTGATCCTTGCACAAGTAAGTTGAGTCTTTTTGTGTGCATTCATGATTGAGTCTTGTGTAGCACTGTTTGAGACACCTTTTTGAACTGATGAACTTGAGTTTTACTTGAGGACAAGCAAAAGTTTAAGTTGGGGGTGTTGATGAGTCCACAATTTGGACTCTTTTAGGTCTTTATTTTGATAGATTTAGTGTCCTTAAATGCGTATTTTGTCTCAATAACTGATGAAAAGCCTTGAGTTTCATGTATTTGGAGTTAGAGGCAAATCATGGACACTACTGGGCAAAAAGGAACAAGGCAGATGAAACGATGAATAAAAGACGGCCTGAGGATCTCCTAAACCATTAGGCGAGTCACCGAATGGCTATGGGCTTGCCTAATGTTCCAGCGTGCCAGACTTTGAAGGAGAAAATTGAGTCGGCGATATAAAGGAGCAGTCGGCGAGTCGCCGAACAATTCCACGATGCTGTGCTTTATCGCCCAAAGTTACAGAACCTGAATTTGCTGAAGGCCAATGCAGAAAGGCGATGAACCAGACCAAAGGGTGCATCGCCAAGTTGATCAGCGATCTCGACTAACTGCACTAAGTGGTCTTTCGCAACACACTTTTTGAAAACTATAAATACTTGTTTGAATTTTTAGTTTAGTATGCAATCAGTAGCGAATTTTAGAATATCAAACATTATTTTCAGTTTTTCGAACTTAGAGTTTTGAAGACATTGTTCCTTAGCTTTGAAGATTTGAAGATTTCCATTTCTAAGTAATTGGAAGTGGGTATTGAAGATTCTTCATCTTAGACGTGTGTAAAGACAATGTCTATCGTACCCACTTGATGGAAACACTTTTCGGTATGAATTTCTATCTCTTTACTATGTCTAGCAAAACCCCCAATTCTTGGGTGTGTGATTATGTGAATAGTTGGGTTATATTACTATTGAACGACCATGGACACTTAGTATTGGATGAAGCGCCCGGATATGTCAAGTCAAGGGCCAAAGAGATTAAGTCTGTGAATGTACAATGGAAGCATCGTCCAGTTGAAGAAGCTACTTGGGAAACTGAGAAGGACATGCGATACAAGTATCCCTAGTTGTTCGTCGATTCAAGTACTACTCTACCCTTACTTTAGCCCCTTTTTCCTAGTTTGTCACTCGGGGAAGAGTGATGAGTAAATTGGTATCTATTGTAACGAACTGTTCCTGTCGTAAAAGAAAAGCCAATGGGGAAATTTTTGGGCCAGAAAACTTTTTGGTAGTAACTTGAAATTTCTAGCCTAGTCCAGATTTGGATAAAATGAGAGTCATGCGAGTCTAGGGTGATCAGGTAATGAATTAGAGATCCAATAATGAATTTGATTGTCTGAGTAAATAGCTAAGACATTAAGGAACCCGTATGACTTTACAAAATCAAATTTGGGCGAGTAGAACTCCCTAAACTGATCTTAGCGTGAACAAGTACCTTTTGAGTGTCATGGGTTGAAGGTGTTTTGTTAAATGGGGGCTTGAAACTCTAAATTAGACTCTCTATTTCAGTACAAGCCACCAGGGTGGGGCCGCCATAGCGGGCCAATCGCGACTTAAGTCAGAAATAAATCCCAAAACGTTATTTTTCTGCAATTTTCGTTCTTGAGAGCTAGGATGAACCAGGGAACGTTTTTGGCAGTTTTCCACCTCTTCTAGCACTAAAGGTAAGGATTTCACTCCCCTAATCCATTTTTTGATCCGTAGAACGTAAATTTATGGGTATTTATCGTTGGGGGAGGGATTTTGCCTGAAGTTGATGGTGGGAAAAAGTCCTAGCTGCACCTTAGGATCATGGGTTTGGTCTTGGGTTATTGGGTTTAGTATAATCCAGATAATTAGACATTTGAATTTTTATCATTACGTATATTAATTGTTTGTATACTTAGAACAAGCGGAAATAATCCAGAAAGGGAAGATTCAAGTGCCTTAGAGGGATTCAAGCTTGGTTTCAAGGTAGGTGATGGTTGATTTCATGTTTGTGTGATGTATGCTAGTATTTGCTTCATTGTAATGCATGTATGTATGTGAATTTTGCACTATTGATCACATCTAATGCAAATGAGTATGAATGAATGATTGTAAGCCATTAATCAACACTTGATTGTATGATTATGAGAATATACATTATGATTGTGATTGTGGATTGTTGAATGGATCGGGTGTTACATTCCAACACACTAACTGGTATCCGATGTCACGTACCAACATACATATTGGATCGGGTGTCACGTTCCAGCACACTAATTGGGATCGCGTACCACGTTTCGATGCACTAATAGTTTGGGTATGGGTTCCATGAGAGGACCATTGACTTGTCATATATGCGTTACTTGATATTAGAAATGTAGAATGAGACATTGCTCCTGAAATGATAATTGATATTGTATATGTTTGGTATATGCGTGTTTATTATGTTGTGAGTGCTTGTATATGTTTCACTTATTAGAATAGCCTCGTGATCCTACCAGTACACTGTTGTTGCGTACTGATACTGGACTTGCTCTTCCTTTGTTGAATACAAGGCATCTTCAGACGGCTACTGATAGACCTCATCTAGGAAATCAGTGGTAAAATCAAATTCAAGGGTGAGTTAGTTCTTCAAGGGTTCTATGAGTTCTCTTTTTGCTCAGTCCATCTTATTCAGACATAGATTAGTACTTTAGATGTTAGGTTGTTTTAGCTTTCGAGGTTGTACCCCTTTTTCTTTAGGCTTATCGTTTTGTTAGAGTTTTGGTACACTAACTTTCAGTTTCTAGGGAATACTTCCGGAATGTTTTAGTAATTATTTGTTAGACTTTTGGAGTCTATGGGAACTCTATTTGATTTCTGCATATATACCTGCTTCCGTATCTTTAAATGTCTCGCTTTTGGGTTAGCTGCTTAGTATTAATGGTTCTTCCACCGGGGGGTTAGTGTGGGTGCCAATCACGACGGTCTGGGTCGTGACACAGAGTCTGTGAAGTTTTTACCTGGGCATGAACTGCGGTCCATGGAATCATGTACGACCTCTACTTAACTCTCGTATAACTCATGGTTTTGTGCCCATTCCGTGAATCTGCACAACAAGCCCGTTCTACAGACCGTACTACTCTTTACGAGCTATACTGCTCACTCGTAATACTCAAAGCTTTTTTCACGTTTTTGAGTCTTCTTTATGACTCCCATATACAACTTGTGGATCAAACGATGGTCCATATAGTGACTCGTATATGACCCATAGTTTGCCTATTGCATCTGTTTCTCAACATTTAGCCTCTGAATCCTATTTTCCTGCAAAAAACCACAAAACAAATCACATCAACTAAATGCGCTAGAAAACTTAATGAAATCTTATGTTTTAAGAATAAAAAGTATCGTTAATCCATGACACATCAACACCCTAAATTTAAAATCGTTGATTGTCCTCAAGCGACTGAAATAACTATAACATCATGACAAATTAGCAAACAAAGACTTAGAACCTACGACAATCACATGGCTTTCATTAGTTGATTTCATAAACCCGACACCCTCATTTTTATATCAAAATCAGTGTAAAATCATTACTTCTCATGTTAACACATGAGGGTCAATGAATGACATCACCATACTGACAAACGAGGTTACATTTATAGTCAACAATCACCTAGATAATCAGTAATCAACAATGCTACTCGTGCCATCACAAAAAGGAAGTCTTGTTTGCGCACAACATCATAGTTTTAAAGATCAGAGACTAGGTAGACACTCACTCTCATAATTTTTTTTTCAAACCATGCATGTGCAATACCATAGGATTACCCTTATTTTCTTCACCTTATCTTTTGAACAATCGGATTAGGATAATTATAGGTCTTTACTTGGTTTGTAACATCGGCTTGAACACAAGTATGGTATATTAGGAAACAATGACTATTTCCCTCCTTAACACTACGCTAACTTAACTCCACCTCACAAACCAACCTTTCCCATTTCCTATTTTGCTTTTCTTTACTCTATTTACAACAATTGTTGGGTGTGGCAATTTACTTCGTGCCCAACTTTTTTCTTCTTCTTTTTTTTTATATGTGAACACCTACCACACTCATTTATTTCTCTTTTTCGCATCACACTTTTCTTTTCATACCCCATTTTTCATTTTCCTCTATAGTAGCCACCCTCAACTTAGGGATTTTGCCTGAATTGAGGTACACAATGTCTAAGGAGGTACCAGGGACAAAACAAAGGTTAACGTAAAAAAATGAGGAAGGTGAATAAGATAATACAACAAAAAAGGTATGGTTAGGCTCAATTTTTTTGATTCAGGGATAAACATTTTCATTCGGTTGGTCATTTTAGGCTAAGTGGGTTAAATTTCAAAAAATGTCCTATGATCCTTTCCTAATTAATATTCCGATAACCACATAAAGACTAACGAGGCAAATTCTTAATGTCCACACAGTAAGAGCAATGCAACTATCTCACTCACAAGCATAAAGTCTCACTATGAACAACTAACTTATCAGGTTCATGCTTCTAGCTAAGTTACACTTGTCACATCAATATACATCATGTCATATATAGATCCAATATAGTCACACTATGAAAACAGTAAAGACAATACATCAAAACTTAGAGGGATCTCATTTTTTCATTTCAAAACAAAAACATGCCATGGATTCCAATAACGTTTCCATTCTTCTTTCACATTCACAAAACATTCGAAACATGTTGGTTCAAAATATTTAAGATCCCTGGGGACAAAACACAATAAGAAAACCCCATGGACACAAGAGAGAACCTAGGCTACTCAGACTTAGCCAAGATACTCAATAAAAATATGGACAAGTACCATGATTAGTTAGATTTCATAAGATAATCATCATACATAATACCCGCATCCCATCTCGAAAGGTTTGAATTGTACCTAACGCACCAAAAATAAATATAAGCAAGGGGTGAAGACATACCCGTGGCATCTGGGTGCTGGCGTACGTACGAATAATAGATGGGTCCATCACTATGGAACCTATCTCAGACTCAACCGAGGTAGTAACATCCATAATAAGTGCCGAACTAGAAGCACCACTAGCATGGTACCTCTCTCTCTCCTCTATCAACCTCTCATCAACTATGGACCTCCGCCTGGCCTCCTCCGTCTCTCATTGCTCTCTTTTATGGACTCTTTCCATATACAACATCATTTTCACTACATACTCTCTTTCCATGGGCTAACAAGGTAGATCCTCATTAGCAAATAGATCAAATATGATAGAGGAAGAATTTGACATTGACATAGAAAAGGTAGGTATAACTGATAACACTCAAATCACTCCTCAAAACCAATCAAAAGAGTAAGCAGTCATCATCAATAAATATACCCAACTAGGAGTTAGAGTCAAATCCCACAATGAATCGTATATGATTAAGAATTTAATTAGTGAATCAACAAGCACTTAATTCTAATGAAGTTTAAATGGTAATTGGGTGGAGACGTCAACCAATTTATCAACAATAATTCAGCAACCCAATTAGCAATATTGAACTAATCGACAATTCACGAAGTTAAAGATCTCAAGGGGTGTAGGGATCAAATATTGATTCCAATTGGGGTATTATAGAATTGCTCGTTATAATTAGTAAATTACAGATTAGCTAAGTCATCTTAATTGACACTGATCTTATTTCAATCTCAAAATATATCTTTGCATAGAATCTCTTTTCAGTCTCATCTATATGCCATTCTAAGCAACCCAAAACTTTAGATATGTAATCAAGTAACCTAAACTACATCTTGTCACAACTCGAGAGCACCCCCTAGTCGTAACACGACGTGTTCTACCTCGAAGAGGTCTTATAAAAGCCTCATACCATTCATTCATCCCATAGGTAATAAAAATAGCAAGGAATTTAAAACTTTTATTCAAAACCCATACTACTCAAAAGTCATCAACATTTAAAACCATAATACGCAAGCGGAAGTCTAAGTCTCATTTTGCCATCTTAGACACAATATCAACATGGAAGGGACACAACCCTTTACAATTGAAAAGAATGCTAAGAGTCTATTACATGAATTGAAAGAAACTTCTAAAACAAGTGTCCTCGATTCCATGAGGACATACCAAGACTTGGGAATAGCAAATCCAAGCACTCCAATCTAGAGAGAATCCCTTAGTTACCACAACCTACACTTGTAGTAAAAACATGAAGAAGATGGTGTTAGTACAATTAAGCACTAAGTATGATGACCATGCAAAAACATGCCAAAAAAGGACATTTGTTTGAAAGCGATGCAATTATGCCATTTTGGTAAACTTCATGAAATACAAGTATAAGAAACATGGTATTCACTCATAGACAACATATAAGCCATTTATCACATTAAATATATACTCAACACATATAACCCATTACTTTTACTTTACCTCTTCACCACAAGCAACCCTCAAGTAACACTTTGTGCAATGTATGGCTAGCGTCCCATACCACCACCCCACAAAAGCATCACCCTAAGGTCATGGACTCACATGCAACCCTTTCCATTCCAACCATACACATTCTTAAAGACATAAACACATTACACAACATAATCATCACATACGGACCATCACTTAAGATAACTCTAAGTCACACTTGTGCAATGTGCAAGTAGCATCCCATACTACTACTCACAGTAAGTGCTCCCTTGAAGTCACCCTAGACTATGCATATCCACATTCAACAAGTTATAACATCTTCTTTAACATTAGACATAAGATCAATATTCTTCATAAACATTGAGCAAGAGCCCATTCATTCATTAGCACCATAAAGACCACACCATGACCTCCTTCAAGTACCTACTTGTGCAATGCATAAATGGCGTCCCATTCCACCACCCATGCTAAGTAGAACACCCTTAGGAAACCATAGTTCATTTTGATTATTGTGGGGGTAAGCCTTAACCGACATAGACCATGTGAGCAACTCATGGAATCCCGGTGTCACCCTAACCGGATAAAGGGATCCTGACTTGCCTAAGGTAGGGCCATTCTTTCTAGCTTAGGTGGATCCACTTGCTATAGACCTATGTGGGAACATACCATGGGATAGGGAGGTTGCTACTTGATACCTCGCCTCTACTCACCGATGAGCATCCACCTCAAGATATTGCTACTAAGTACCCTACCTCAACTCACGGGTGAGCACTCATCTCTAACCATATGCTCTTGGTGCTTAGCATTATTCCCAACGGAGTACATTACATTTTTTTTTATCTTCATTCGTTATAGGATGATGGATTGCTACTAGATACTCCGCCTCTACTCACGGATGAGCATCCATCCCAACCCACCATTCATTCATTGGAAAACTCAAAGAAATACTGAGATTATTACTAGACACTCCACCTCAACTCACGATTGAGCATCCATCTCGAATCCCACATTCATTCTTTAGAGTACAATTGAAAATAGCCTTTCAATAGACTCACATTCAATACATTAGCATTCATTTAAGTACAACATGAGAATAACCTCCAAATAGTACTTCACATTCATTAACCTTAACCTTCATTCATTTATTCATTCATTCATTCAATCAAGTGTGTGTTTTAATGTGAGAATAGCCCTTCACATTATCACCATCATTCACAAGTGCTATTAGAGAGATAACAACCAATCCTAACACAAGTAGCTTCTAAACAAGATCATCCTTCATTCAATTAGATCACACACATCTATACTTCACATTCATATATACAACTTCATGACAATAATTCAATCCAATGCCACATTACATAAATAAGTAAACACCTCCACCATAAGTGGATCACACATCAATCTAACCCATAAATTCAAATCATTACAAGAGATAAGGTAATTGACATATTCATAACCAATTCCATCATTCACATAAGCAATTGAACATGAACTCATTCATGACTTCCATATTTAGGTCATAATTCTCATATCATCAATAATCAACAATTTACCATCACAAGATATAATCAATGACATGAATCCATAAACTAACTCCATATAATCACATACTATTCATTATACATCCATAATCAACCAATTTCCAAGATAAAGAGGTTTAGGAGGAATCGTGGGTTCTTGAAGGAATTAAATGAAAAATCAACTTAAAATCATCAATCAAACCTTAATTCATCAATGCAATTTACTTAAAAACCTTTTACCAATGAACCCATGCTTAGATTAGAAAGTAGGATTTTTGATCATTGAAAGACTTTGAAATCTATTTTGATTTGACTCCTTGAATGGAAGGTTAATCAAGGATCAAGGATCACCATACCTTATACTTGAAGAACCCCACAAAATCCACTTGAAAACTTGGAGAAATTGACCTAAAAACCTTGAGTTCTTCACCTCTAGTGGAGTCTTCCTTGAGAGAGTTTTGGAGAAGAGAGGTTCTAACTTTTGGGGTTTTGAAAATAATTAACTCTAAAATACTATTTTATTACTTTAAAACTCTTAAAATATGTAAATAACCATAAAATAACCGCCCATAAATTTAATTAGCCAAGGGTGGAATTTACCAAACCACCCTTGGCTTGGTCGACTTGCACCAGAAAATAGTGGTGACTTACGACTGCCCCACCTACGGACCGTAGGTGGAGGTACAGAGCGTCCTGTTGCTCCGTTGTTTTGGTCAGAGCCTCCTTAAATGGAGGCCAAGCCTCCACGACTAAGTATGGACCTACGCCCACCAGGTACGGTCCGTCACTCGAGTTAAGGGGCGTAAGTGGCCTCCGTAAGTCAAGTTGTTTTGACAACTTTTTGGCCAACGTTTGGGTCCTCCTCAAGGACCCTTAAGGCGGTCCTTGGGGAGTCGTACCCGGACATTTAACCTCTAAACATGACCAATTAGGTACTAGGGTCTCTTCTATAAGTTTTAGACTCCAAACCACACCAACTTCCGTGACAATACATTAGAACACACTAGCACCAAAAGACTAGTTTCCGAACATCATGGTCGTTTCTTGACATTTGACCTTTAAACTCTTTAAACTCAACTTTAAAAGATATTTCTCAACATTTTAACAAGTAACCAACATCAACCACATATGCAAAGCTCTAGTTCTTCCTATTTCATTTTAGGGTCCTTACAAATCTATTGAACATATTACCCACTTATACTGGTCTCTTTCGAGCACCATTATAATATCAAAACTAGAATTAAGTTGGAAGCCTCAATTCATGAATTAATCACTCTACAATCAGGCAAATTAATGAATAATCGTCTTAAAATAGAGCAATCCAACAAACCCACTAGATTAAATCACCACCCAACCCCATAATCACACCCCAAGAGTTTGGGTTTTAGCCACACATTGTAAACTGTAAATAGATTATACATTGCATGAAATTAGCCATGGGTAGCATGAATATAGGAATTTAATAGCAAACTCAGTTCAAATGAAACCTTAATTTCTCAAGTTCAAGTTTATACAATTGAAAGCTTCAACAATAAAAGTGTTCTTGTTTAATGGAAAATATTTCTCTCACTAGAATGTTCAGAATATTTCTCTCAATTTTTTTATCCACTCTTTCTCTCTCTGGGCTTTTTATAGTTTTCCAAAATTTTGCCCAAAATTAGTATTGTGTCCCTTTTGGTGACATCAACACCATTTTTGATAACGCTCAAATCACTTCTCAAAACAAATCAAAAGAGTGAGCGATCGTCGTTAATAAAAATACCCAACTAAGAGTCTGGGTTGAATCCCACAAGGAAAGGTTTACGATTAAGAATTTAATTAGAGAATTAACTAGCACTTAATTTTAATGAACTTGGAATAACATCTGGGTGGAGACGTTCATTAATTTTGACAACAATAATGCAATCACCCATTTGACAATATTGAACTAATCGACAATTCACGAAGTTAAAGAGCTCAAGGGGTGTGGGGATCAAATGTTGATTCTAATTGGGGTATTGTAAAATTGCTTGTTACAACTAGTAAATCACAAATAAGCTAGGTCATCTCAATTGACGCTAATCTTCTTTCGATATCAAAGCATCCTTGCATAGAATCTCCCATTGGTCTCATATATATTCCATTCAAAGCAACCAAAAACATTAGATCTGTAATCAAGTAACCTAAACTACTGCCATTAAACAGATTACCCATTTATATTGGCCTCTTTCGAGCACCATTACAAGATCAAAACTAGAATTAAATTGTCCACCTCAATTCATGAAATAACCACTGGGCAATCAATCAAATCTATGAATAATAGTCATAAAACAAAGCAATCAAACAAACCCACTAGATTAAATCAACACCCAACCCCATAATCACACCCCAACAGTGTGGGATTTTAGCCACACATTGTGAAGTGTAAATAGATTATACTTTGTATGAAATTATCCATGGGTAGCATGAATTTAGGTATTTGATAGCAAACCCACTTCAAATCCAACCTTAATTTCTCAAATTCAAGTTTACACAATTGAAATCTTCAACAATAAAAATGTTTTTGCTTAATGGAAAATGTTCTCTCACTCGAATGTTAAAAATATTACTCTCAAATTTTCTACCCACTCTTTCTCTCTCTTCTAGGCCATTTATAGTTTCACAAAGTTTTACCCAAAAATGAGTTCCGTGTCACTTTTGGAGATGTTAGCTCAGTTCGCCAACTGCATTCTGTGAATCGCCTATCTTCCTTCGGTTTGACTTTTTTCTTGCTTCAAGCTTCAGGTGTTTGAGTCTCATTAGGTGATCCCGTATGAGTTTGCTTCTTTAACTTTGGCGACTCACCGATTTCTACCTCATATCTCCCTTTGAACAATCATTTCATCTGCCACCATTGTCAGATTCGACGACATCTACTCACTTCACCTTATGTCTTTCGATGACTCACCCTTCTAGCCTTACTTCACTAATTGACCTTGATGATTGACTCAGTGCATTGTCAACTTAGGCGGTCTTAGGTATCTTTGGAGACTCGCCCTTCTTGTTAGGCGATCTTCAATGTGTAGTTTCACTCCTTTTTATATTTTTGGCCATTCTTTCATGCATTCGATCCTTGGCTTATCCAATTGCCTTCATAGTTGCAAATCATCAATAGTATATCAAAACTAGACAAAATTTGGCATTGAGGACACTATTTATTATGATAAATGGACCTTAAATGAGAGAAAATTTGTCACTCATCAATAACTAGTGCATGTGTGGTGGACATAAAAGTGATATCTGATCAAAGATGGCCCGCTCTGCCTGTAAATCCCACAAGTATGGTCTCTGGACATCCTTAAGCTTATCACTCACGCGGCACTCCAAAGCATCAACCCAAATATGTAACTCATGCGCAACCCATTAAATAAAGGTCTACATCTTTATTGCCAATCACTCCACAACCTGAATAATAGAGTTCTTTACCCATGGATTCATATGTGTGATTAATTGTGTAAACTGAGTCTCGATCCGCGTCTGAAGCTGGACTAGGTCATGTAAAAACTTCATTGTAATGGTAACCATGCATGGCATGGTACCCAATCGAGATGCTAGTGGCATGTCAGCTGTGGTGGAAACCCCTGTTAACTATGTAGTAGTAGCACCCTCTATACTTAGCTCTGAACCATGTCCCCCAAACAACTATGGTACCTAAACCCCATGATGAGAGATCATCTCTAGGTAACTAGATTAGTATAATCTTTTATCAACCCAAAATCTTACGTTTGATTCACCTTAATGAAATGGTCCACAAACTATCAGCACTCTAAAATCATTGCATATTCTGAAGATCAGGCATGGAAACAAGATGCTAGTGCTCTCTCATAAGGCACGCTCGTGGATCTCCTCATGATATATAATGGGATACTAATGTCGTAACCCGCCATGATGATAGCTACCATTACATTCTTGTCTCGTGTCAATGTGTTGTAAGAAAATTTGAGCAAAGATAGGAACACATTATAGCTCACCAAAACATCCCCATAAATTAAAGTGAGGCCTTGTTAATCGGGACTAGTCCTTTCACTAAATCAGTTTTCTCACCCCTCTCGATTATTTAACTCGCAACCTATCTCAATATATTAGCCTTTTGGGTTAGATCCTTCATCTTTTTCGAGTCCCGCGCTATCTTTATACGATGGTAAAATTCAATTGTGGACATGGGGAGATCATACATGTATAAGAGGAATTGGATGGTGCACTCAGAAATGTCAAATAGTATCTTACAAACAAGTGTGTTATTGAGCACCATCCAGTCAATGGTATTTTCACTCTCCGGGGTATTCTAACCTATTGAGGCGACATATGATGCATAGATTTTAGGTAGCATGGCCCGATTGTACTTCGCTACTGGCTCAACCATCCATTCGAGAAGGTATTAGGTGAATGTTGCCTGAATTTTAGGCACCATAGCTAAGCCCTCTATTCTAACCCTTCGTTTCTCAAATATATCCCATTTGGGAGTACCCTTTTTAGTGATAAAGGCATCCTGAGTGTAAACTTGGAACATGATCGGGGATACACCATCTTGTGGTATCAAGGGCTCTTGTAGTTTCATCTCTCTTGACTAGTGTATCTTTATGCCATGTTCTGCTGGAGCCTCTGGGGTGGTGCTGAATTCTAAGTCTGACCCTGATAGAATTTCCTCCCTGCCTTTCTCTGCAGATCCTTTCCCCTCTTCAGATATAGGAAAATTAAGCATGGTGGGGTTCCACATTAGGAGGCAACTCAGAGAAGCTCGACAATTGGTGTGGTTTGCTTAGTGCTTTGCATTGTATCTAGGGTCTCGATGTTCAAATCAAAAGTGATGTTGTAGCTTTCATGAGAGCTACTTAATTCAAAGTTAGATGACTCATCTTGTAGTAAGAGCTTTTACTTCACGACACTCGACCTTATTTGTTGGTGTTCTAGATGCACCCCTGCGCCTAGGTGTTGATATTAGAGGCATGTTACCTATGAGAAGTACATTAATATACTGAGAGAGGAAAGAAAACAAGAAAAAAACTCAAAATATTTTTGTGTTTTTCTTTTATGTATGGTATATTAGAATCAACCAACCGAACACCCAATCTGGTCAATTTATGAGCATCGTGAACAAACTCCTTCATATTATCCTCAACACGCTCAATACTTCCCATTGATAAACGACCAAAAGCATCCGCCACCACATTTCCCTTTCTGGGATGATATAGGACACTTATGCAAAAATCCTTTAACGACTCAAGCCACCTCCTAATTTGGCGAAGATTCAAATCCTTTTGGGTGAACACATACTTAGAACTGTTGTGGTCGATGAACATATTTACATGTACACCATACAAGGTAGTGTCTCCAAATCTTTAAAGAAAATACCACTACCGCTAATTCTAAATCATGTAAGATAATTCTTTTTATGAACCTTCAATTGCCTCGAAAAATAAGCAATAAATTTCCCATGTTGCATAAAAACACAAGCAAGACCAATACGTGAAGAATCAGAATAAAC
Source organism: Solanum stenotomum (assembly GCF_019186545.1). Taxonomy (NCBI): domain Eukaryota; kingdom Viridiplantae; phylum Streptophyta; class Magnoliopsida; order Solanales; family Solanaceae; genus Solanum; species Solanum stenotomum. The sequence continues at coordinate 28,672,294 of NC_064288.1, forward strand.
AACAAAACCGTCCGATCCTTCCTGTAAAGTAAAAATAGGAACCGAAGTGAGTCTATCCATCAACTCTTTAAAACTCTTCTCACAAGTTTCTGACTAAAGAAATTTTATCTCCTTTTGAGTCATTGTCATCAAAGGTGAAGCAATAGAGAAAGAGCTGTCCACAAACCTTCTATAGTAACCGGCCAATTCTTAACCACCTCGGTTTTCTTAGGATCAAATTGAATACCTTCACAGGAAAAAATATGGCTAAGGAAAGCAACAGACATCAACCAAAACTTAAACTAGGCAAATTTAGCATATAATTCACGGTCCTTGAGACTGATTGACAGATGTCTTGACGCATTTCGACTCACCCAGGTGTCTAAAATCAAGGATGTCACAAACTATATCTTTGGCGCAAAGTCTACAACTGTGGGTACTTTAGTTGTCGTTCCTCATGTCCCACTCGAAATACCACAGGAAGGCAGAGAACTAGAGTAGGGAGAGTCGTCACAACCTTCCACAGAGGCACCACCACCTCCACCCTTAGCCTCCCAAGCATCAGGTACTTTTATTACGATTCCTATGCTTTTTCTTGAGAAATTGGTTGCAGATCAGTGCCAAACAAAGACACTAGTAGACCAAATTGTACTACGGATGCCCTAGTTGATTGAAACAAGGTGTTAGTAGTGAAAAATGAGATAAAAGATTAAATGCGGACGGAGCTGGCTGTCTTAAAAAATAGGTTGGATGGTTTAGAGAATCTGGTCCAAGATCGATTCCAGGCTGTCGATTCAGGAGAGAATGATGAGTTCAAATCACAGCTGGCCGAGATGAGATCTCAGATTGCTAAACTGGCTGAACAGCCAGTCCAGGTACCCACTCCAATAATGTCAGACTCTTTAATGCAAATGCTCAATCAGGCACCATCCACTCAATCTTTTGATGATCTTTAGGGAGAACTTCCCACAACTAAGTCCGGCAAGAGAAAACATAAAGCTGGAGAACTTGATGAGGAGACCTCTATTGACCCAGTCAGAGAGGCAAAAGGCAAGAAAAGAGAGCTCGTCAAACATCAAGGAGGGAAGCTCGAGAAAAAGAAGCTCTGGCACAACAACAAAGAGATGCATCCTTAGTTGGAGCTTTTGGTAGCGGGGCACCTGCCCCGACAAATGGGGCCCATCCTGATCAAGTACCAAGTTCTGAGAGTGCACCCATTGAAAAGGGTGCCGATGTTGATCCAGAGACCGCTGCCTAGAGCGCTGTAGGTATGACCCCTCCTCATAGCCCTATCTATTTTATTGTTTTGTATTGGATTTGAGGGAAAAGTCCTTTCTTTTTGGGAGTGGGTGGTGAGAAACCTTCCATAATTGTTAAAAATGGAGGTTGACTCTGTGTGAATGAGTGTGCAGATTCTGTGTGTTCAACAGTGCATCAATTAATTTGTGAAAAATGAGAAAGATGAATCTGAGTTTGACTCTTAGGATCTTCATATGACATTTTAGATACTGACTTGTTGAACATTGCTAGTTTGATTGATTACTTGGTGAACCAAGAAACTGAACAATGCAATCTTGTGTCATGAGAGTGGAAGTTTTGATTGAAGTCTAACATTAGGAGCAGAAACTAGAACTTGCCCGAGTAGTCTTGCTTGAATATGAGAATAACCGGATAGGAAAGGATCAGTAGGCCATTTTTGTTAAGTCAGTAAAAAAAAGCCAAAAATAAAAACAACCAAATGAAAAGCTTATCACTTGAACCCAATTTGAGCCAAAAATTCAGTCTTTGTTCTTACCCAATATATGTATCATATCCTTGGTTTTCCGAAGGTAGGATGTCACAACTCAGGCCAAAAGCCTAAGTTGAGAGTGATTGCAATCTGAACAGAAAGAAGAAGCGAAAAGAAGGTTCAACCAGTAAGTTGAGTATATTAAAAAAAAGAAAAAAAATAGAAAACATAAAAAGTGTGAAGAAAAGAAAACAATGGCTACTGGGATATGCTAAAATAAAGAAAAAGAGGGAATCGCTCAGAAAAGAGTTGTGTGAAAATAAAACTTTGGAAAACCAAGGGATTAGTCACTCACTAAACCAAATATCTATTCCCCAGCCCCGAGCCTGTGTTACAAGCCAATACAGTCCACAATGATCCTATTCCGGGTGTTTGAAAGATAGAGCATAGAAAGCGAGGGCAAGCCTACGGTAGTTTGTTGTGAGTGTTAGAAGTTCTTTGAGAGTGTGAGCGTAGTACTCAATCCCAATTATTATGAGCGAGGGACTTCTTTGGTGTGAGGACACAGTGATTGCATTTGAAAGTAGATCGTGTGAGCTACTAATTCACAGACATAAGCATGATCGACTATGAGTAATGAAATGTCATGTATTGATCCTTACATGTTAGACTCAGGGTTTTGGGATACAAATTGTGTGAAATAGTTGCTGCGTAGTGTCAAAAGTTTGAAAAAATTTTGAGGGCTGATTGTACTGTTTTCTCATCACTTGAGGACAAGTAATGGTTCTAAGTTGAGGGTGTTGATGTGCCTTGAAATCGTGGCACATTTGATGCTTGAAAACTAAGGATTAATACGAGAATTGAGTGTGTTTTTGTATGATTTGATGTGTTTGTTAATTGTGTAGACAGATTCTGGTTTGTGGGGACAACTGAAAGAAACAGGCAGAAAATGATCAACTGAAGACCACGAGCACCTAGACGGGTCGTGTTCCTTATCACGGTCCGTGGTGCCTGTCGTGAAGGTGAAGCAGTGTGGAGGCCTTGGAAGAGTAAGAGTGGAGTGGACCAAGTAAAGATCACGGCCAACCTCACGGACCGTGGTCCTTACAACGGTCCGTGGTGCCAGTCGTGAAGATGAACCAGTAGATGGGCAAGGAGAATTTTAAATGGGAAGTGACCAAGTGAAGACCACGGGCACCTTTACGGACCGTGGTCAGTACCATGGACCGTGGTGTTGTTTGTGGTGCAATTTCGAGAATGGTGGCATTTAGGACCAAAAACTTTGGGAGTTCCAAGTGAAGACCACAGAAACTCAGACGGACCGTGTTCTCTTTAATGGTTCGTGGTGCAATTCCCATTGTGCAAGCATGGACGACCTAAGTTAGGAAAGTCCAAGTAAAGATCACGAAGGGCTTCACGGATCGTGAAGCCCTTGACGGGTCGTAGAACCGTCCGTGGTGTACCCAAATTTCAATCCTACTTTGAGTAGGACGCTGTTTTAAAAACAATTAGTTTAAACTTATTAGGTTGTTTTTCAATGATTATTGATTATTTGATGTTTTACGAAGGAGAGCACGATATTACTCTCAGTTTTGGATTTTGGATTCAGATTATTGTTATCAGTTTGAAGTTTGGATTTTGATTATCAGATTATCAAAGTGGTTGTTGATTTACCAATTATTTTTGTAAGTATTGCTTAACATGTTTTCATTCTCCATTACTGATTCTTTACGTGAAAACATGAGTGGCTAAATACCACGACTGGGGATGTGGGATCTATGATGATATCTTAGTTACGATTCCGTAAAACGAGTAAAAGACAGTTTTTGTTTACAACCTGCAGTTTACAACTTTCAATATTATTTTCGTCACTGAGTGCACGTATTAGACAAGCTGGTATCTGTTGTTTGTTTGAGAAAATAGACTAGTTAGGAAAAAGCTGAACTAAGTTAACAAATTGGAGTTAAAGTTGGAGTTCGAGAAAAGAGATCTTTAACACCATATCAATGTAAACGAGGTTCAATGTTGATAACACTTTAAGTTCGAGAGAATATGAGTGAACATTATCTGATTAAGTTGAGAAGCGTTAGATAAATTCAACTCGCAAAGGTTCTGTAAACCTTGATTTACCTGACACTCAAATTATGGGAGAGCGTTAGAACTAATGTCATAGTGAACACAAACTTGTTTTCTTTAAATTAATTGAATCAACTTTACAACGAGATTGTTTGTTAACTGTGAATCTGAATTTTTACTGCAAGTGTTGGTAATAAGAACATTTCAACCAAACCCAATTTACTTTCCGTTGTTGTTTGTTTAGGAAATAATAATGACGTTCAAGTAAATGCGACAGTGAAACCTTATTTGTAAAGAAATTCTCTGTGGGATCGACCTCAACTCTATTTACGCTTCTTATTTGAAGTGTAAGTTTGGACGTGTCACGTAGCAAGCAATTGACACTTTAATTTATGAGCTCCTTTCACCAACTCACTCCTTTACTGCACTCGCCTTTTCCCTTTCCAGTCACTCTGTCTTTTATTCAACCCTTTCTTCACTACATAGTGCATTAAGGATCATTGTTTGGATCAAATTGAGATAGGATATCAAAATAGGATTATGGTCATCATGTGGCTAAAAAAGAAACAGGCTACAAAGTTCAAAATGGGCTTCACTAGGGATAATTTAAGGGAGGCATCACCATAGAATTGAATTGGCTATAAAAGGAAATGCCTAAATCATGATCCAATATTTCATGCTAGTCGATTTGTCACAATACAAATGGGGAAGTTCTAGATGCTATTCTATGAAAGAAATCAGTCAAAACTCACTGCACATGGTAGCATGACACACATATAGGGATACAAACATCGCATGCTCACAATGACTCACCTAATAAGATACAAAAAAATCTATTTAGTTCCATGGGACTACCCTCAAGAAAAACTTGATTTTTTTTTGAGGAATCCATCCTAAAAAAAAACAAAAAGTCTCAATAAAGCAGTAAAAAACAAGCTTGAAATTCAATCTCTCACCCCATACTTAAACAAAGTACTGCCTCCGGTGCTACAATTCAAAACAGAAGTAAAGAGTGATGGAAATAACTCCCTAGGCCTCATTCTTAACATTTTTATCTGCTGCATTCGTAGCTCCATCTACCGCCATGAGATATGTACCAACATTATCCAACTCATCGTCATCATCATCATCATCGACTATGGCCTCGTCATCACCCAACAAATCTTGTTACACCGAGCTGATTTTACACATGTACATGACACTGTCCATCAGAGGAAAGTGATGTTATCGTACTGATTCACATGAATCTAATAAGCACTTCCTCTTATACTTGTAAGACTAGTGAACCTAGAGCTTTAATACCACTCTGTCACGAACCAAAATCAAGCCATTATGGTGCCTACTATAAGTCCCCTAGTAGGCAAGACAAAACCTAAAACGGAAGACAATAAGAAACTATAAAGAAATAAGAGAAAGAAAAAATATATATAGAGAGAGTAGGGCCCATAACATTAATATGTAAATATCACCGGTAAGGCCAAAGTTGACCAAGAAAGATAAAACTATACAGAGGAAAGCCAACCCAGACCTGATATCACCGGTACAAGAGCGTCTAAGTACAAAAAGGCTATATACACATAGTTTGTCTAATATAAATCCAAAATTACAGAGTTCTTTTAACAAAATAACGAAAGCTGCCATCTCCGAACACTAAGAGCTCACCACAATCTAAGTCTACAATGACCATAAGAGATTTAATGCTCAATGAGGGTGGCTCATAATAAGAGCTGCATTAGAAAATGATGCAGAAGTGTAGTATGAGTACCAAAACATGGGGTACTCGGTAGACCTCATAGGGAAACCAAGCTTAGAAAAATCACATACATATAATAAAAAGTAGTGTAGTGCTAATGCTACAGGTTTAATAAATATTAAAGATAGATAACCAACAACTAAGTATAGTAGAAATAATACTAATAATAAGTAAGTAGCACCCATATGCAAGGTCATCACAACCACATAGATAAACAAGATGATGCAATCCAATGTGGCCAATGCATAGAAGTAGAAGCCCGACAAAATCCTTGAGCCACCCGAAATGATACCTTAGACTTGTCAATGGATGGAATGCAAGACAAATATAAATCAAAATTAAATCTATGGGCCGAGTCAGAGTATCACCTCGAGCTTATCGACAAAGTAAAATTCTTTTTTATCCAAAACTTTATAAAAATCAAGTATTTGCCTTGAACTCAGGCCTCGACCATGAAATCAAAAGGTTTGAAGTATTGTCTTTTTAAAGACACATAACCTCAAAAAGTGTACATTTCCCTTAAAATTCCATGTTTCCCCCAAGTAAAAATGATAACACACTCCCTTGGAGTTCAAACAAGTGAAAATCATAGTAAAATCATAGAATTTTTTTAAATACATCTTTTCTCTCACTTCCAAGTAAAAAAAGCCAAATGTAGATGTCGTGCACATGAATGCGTAACAAGTACAATCGTACTAACCTAGAACTCCAATTAGTCCAAGTCTAAGGCCCAGGACAACAAACGGATCATAAAGCAGTGATAAAAGCATGAAAATAACTAAAGAGGCACATATTCATACAAACCAAACAAATATTTATAATTCAAAGTTTCACGCCACATAGAAGCATTCTACGGATTCTAAAATGACAAAAAAAGCTAGGGATCAACCTAAACTAAGGCGTATCGACTAAACACTAAGTTAAATTACTTGAAAGGGAAAATATTATAGTCCAACGATGCCACAACCCTGTAACAACCGGACAATTCATAGGTTAAACTAGAGCTTAAACATAATGTCAATGAGGTATAAAATGAATTCCCCTAAGTTAATAGACCATATAAGTTTCCTATGGTGGTCTATAAGTTAAGGCCTAAGGGAGGAGTGCCAAGCAAAAGGGGCAAGCCAAGGCCAAAGGCCAAGGCTGCCTCAAACTGGGAACTACTACCTCAAGCTCCACGGCCATCACCACGGCTCATGGTCATGACCATGGGCAAGAGGGAAGCTTCGTGGAGTTTCTTTGGACAAGGTAGAGGGACCTCCAAGTGTCCTAGATACTGCCTCACCCTTCACGATAGGGATCACGAGTCGTGGTCCACTTCACGACTCGAGAAGGTGGGTGTGGAGCTCCCTTAGCTTTTAGGGTGATGGGAGTTGTTAGGGTAGCTACTGCCCAATGCACCACGGGCACCACTACGGGCCGTGGTGCACTTCACGATGGAGAGGGGTGGCTCGTGAAGGTCACTCGGCACTAAGGCTTGAAGGCCTTGCCTCCACAAGGCCAAGTCATGACCAAGGCCATCACCACAGACCATGGTCCTCACCACGGATCGTGGAAGGCTCCGTGGTCTTGCCTTGGCCAAGTGCTAGCTTGTGCATGAAAGGGGAGGTACTGCCTCCAAAACCACGTGCAACACCATGGACCGTGGTGCACTTTCACGACCCAAGAATGGTGGCTGTGGTCCCTGACAGAGACCATTTAAATGAGGAGTTTTGGGACATTTCCTTTTTAGTCCAAATTAAGTAGGGGTGTTTTGGGTATTTTAGAGGTTATTTATATATTGGTTTTTAAGTCTAAATTCATAAGTTTTAGTCATTATACTCAACACCCAATTGAAATCAAAAGTCTCCCACTTCGATCTAAACTCTCTCTCTAAAAGCCTTAGAAGAAGAAGAATACATTGGAGCTAGGGTTTCAAGGTTCTTTCTCAAATTGCTTGGAGTTTCTCCATTGATTTTCATGGAATAAACTAAGGTATGGTTGCTCTTCACTCTTGGGATCTTTTCTCCAAGAGCCCCTCTCAAAAATTGGATTTCAAAGCTCCCAAAATTCTAGGTTTTCTATCAAATTCGTAGGTCACTTTACAAATGTGTTTTCATTGAATTATAATGATTGATTGTGGTTGTATATGATGATTTGTTGATGAATTAATGTCATGTTGATGATTTTGAACAAATGCGCACAAGACCCATGATTTCCCCTTCTTTCTCATTTTAAACCCTAGTATGACTTTAATGGTAAATGAAGGATGAGAATCTAATATGTAATTGTGGAATTCATTATGGTATTATGATGTTGCTCTATATGATGAATGATTACCAATGAATTAGGGTTGAATCTTGATGTGATCCTTTAAGACTATAAATGAAGGTTGTCAAATTGATTGAAATGTTCGTATATTGAATTGTTGATCCACTTATGGTGGAGGTGCTACTTGATTATAAATTGTAGTGATTGAGTTATATTTCCTCTTCCCTACAACCCCAAGTGTTGACAAGTATGCTATGATACGAATATGAATGTTAAGCTATGGTTACGGTAGTGTTGGTATGGTTAATAGAAGGTTAATCTCATGAACATTATATGACTATGTTATGAATGAACATTAATATATGTTGATGGTTCTACGGCGAAAGGTTATTCTCATCTTAGAACTTGTGAGCTATATGATGAATGATGGGTTAATTACCTAATGCACTCCTTATTGAATTAAGTGTAAGTAAAGGACTAATACTACCTAAAAAAAGAGAATTGTACTTAGCACCAAGTGAACATGAATATGAGATGGAAGCTTTTACGTTTAGCAAGTGCGGCTTCCCATATGGGTTCCTTTTACGTTTAGCAAGTTCGGGTTCTCAACATATATGTTGTCTCATGAGACGGAAACCTTCTACGTTTAGCAAGTCCGGGTTTTTAGTAGCGATCTCCTTGTTCCATAACTATGTTTGCCCACATAGGTATTAGCTAGTGGATCCACCAAGATGCTATTATGTTAGTTCTACCTTGGCAAGTAGAACACTCTCTTTTCGGTGTGGGAGTAGAACATCAGATTCCATGAAGCTCACATGGTCTATGTCGGTTATTGGTAATGTCCCTGTGTTTTAAGAAGATGATCAAATGTATGAATATGACTTATGTAAATGACCTATGAACCCTGACTAGGGACTACTTGAGGGATACTACTTAGTATAGGTGAGGGTATGGGACTTTACGTATGCATTGCACAAGTGGGTTCTTTGAGGAGTTCTTGTGTGAGTCCCCTATGAATGGAAACTTATGAATGATGGTAAGGTTGGTTTCACCTATTATGATGGTGATTATGTATGTGATTACACTTGTGTCATCTTGATGGCTTTACTTAGTATATATGGGGGTATGGGACTTCATATGTATATTGCATAAGTAAACTTAAAAGGAGGGTCATGGGTGCTGTTTTATGATGGTATGATATAAATGGAATTCAAATATGTAAGTTATGGGTTATGGCTTCTTGTTATGATCATAAATGTCTCTTAACCTTGTAATGTGGATTGGCTAAATGTTCCTTGAATATGCATTATGGCTTTTAACTTGAAATAGCATGTTTTCATATAAAGGTCCCTTTTATGCATGTTTTAAGTGGTTTTAATTGCATGGCTTCCATACTTAGTACAATTGATTGTGCTAACCTATATTTCTTGTTTTTTCTACTAAGTGTAGGTTCTGGGAAGTGATTGTGCTACTAAGAGACTCAAGCTTGGACTTAGACTTTCTCCAAGACTTTTTGGTATGTCCTCAAGTTCCGAGGACACCCATTATGACACTTATGTCCCTTATATTGTAATAGACTTTTAGACTCCTTATTTACTTGTCATTTTGAGACAATGCCATTGTAAAGGGCTATGGTCCCTATTTTGAGATTCTTTTGTGTACTTAGATGGTTTCATTGAGATGATGATGTCTAGACATTCTACTTTATATTTTCTATTATGAGACACTTTGACATTGATGTTGAAATGTTTTTTAAATTTCCATATTTTTCAATGTCTATATGCTATGACGAATATGCTAAGGGCTCGTATAAGACCCCTTTGGGGTCAATTACGCCGTGTTATGCCTAGGGGGTGCTCTCGAGGCGTGACATAATTGGTATCAGAGCATAAAGTAAATTGGATACTATTAAGGTTGTTGTCTCATGAAACCATGTCGAGTAGAGTCTCGTTCATATGTGTGAAGCGCACCACACTTATGAATGAGATGCTATAATATGCTTAAGAATTTTCACTTCTTGATTACTCATTGGTCGTGCCTCAAGAATCTTAGTTCTATTAAGGCTTTCCTTCTAATCTTTTTCTTGTGCTTATAGGCTATGAATACAAGAAGGACTATTGCTAAGAGGGCCGAAGGGAAAATGTGAATGAGGAGGTTCCTCCTCATGTTTCTCAAAACCCTAAAGTTCCTCAAAATCCTCAAGCTCCTATTGATGAAGGGGCTATGTCTAATATGGAGATAAGGGGGCCTTTTCATACTTTGACTCAACTCATGATGGCACAAGCTAACCGGGAAGCTAGACCCAGGGTGGAGACCAGTGTGAGTACCATGGCCTCACGGTTGAGAGATTTTACTAGGATGAACCCTACTATCTTCTTGGGTTCCAAAGTGAATGAAGACCCACAGGAGTTCTTGGAGGAGGTTTATAAGATTGTGGAGGCTATGGGAGTTTCTTTTAATGAGACGCCGAGTTGGTTGGGTATCAATTGAAAGACGTGGCCCAAGTATGGTGCACTCAATGGAAGGACAATATGCCTTTAAGGGTGGGTCCCTGAAATGACCCAAAAAGTTCTTAAAAATGTGCTTTGGAAGTTACCGGAAACTTGTTTAGCTATATATAAAAAAATCCGTTTCGTTTTTCAAAAATTCGACTTCATATTCTTGTTTAGGGGGTCAAATTGAGTGGGAAATGGGTCTAACCCAAATTTTAGAGCAACCCTATCAAAATCCGAAATTTCCAAGTGAAGCCTTTTTCGAGGGTCTACTTTGGAGGGTCATATCTCCTAGCACACAAATTATTGGGTGGCCAATAACATATCCATGAAAAGCCCTTTGAATTAGCTACCTAACGCACTTCGTTTCACCTCATTCGGAGTTCGGACGAAGAAGTTATGCCCATTTTCGTAAAATCTGTCCGGCAGGAAATGCAATTTCCAGTGAGCGTTTTTACTGTTCACCCGCCTCATTTTTTTTTCTAAGTGTTGGACCATTTTTCCAAAGGGCATATGTTATTTCCTATATACCATTAGTTCAATTCCCATCTCTAAAACATTTCCCAAAACACCTCTCCCATACTTAGACACATTTTCTCTCAAGTTCTCTCAAGAACCCTAATCCAAAACCTTCCTCAAGATTGAAGAGACTCTTGCTCCAAGTTCCAAGCTTCCATTGAAGACACTCTCAAGACCTTCATAAGAACTCAAGGTATGTGGTGTTGAACTCATGGGTCCTTCCACCCATAGTGCCTAGACTCTATTCTACTCACTAATTCATGGTTTAAGTTAAGATTCATAAATTAGTCTTGTTCTTTGTAATAATTTCCTGCACATTGAATTTTAAACATGAAAAGTGATTGTTTTGAGCATGTTGTGACTCTAGAACTTGAATCTAAATTTGGAATGGATGTGGAGATTTTCATGTGGTATTGTGGGTGTTAAAAGGTGTTGTTGTAGGTTGTTCACTGGTTTGGCTGCATAATTACTACCCTATTTTCCATGCTCTTTGATTCCATTACATGCCTTCAAGGTGTTTGACAAAATGTCCAACTATGGAGAATTGATGAATCGATGCTTTAAAGCTTGAGTTATGAGATGTATGGCAATCCAGAGATGTGTTGATGACAAACTAAGCTTGTGTATATGTTCATTCCATACGTGAGATTGCATTAGAGCCTAATGGGAATTTCCTATATAAAGTGTTGCATGACCATGCCCGGTCCGGGGGAAAAGAACCGGACAACCATGTGAGAGGTTTATATCTCACCACCTAGGATGCTTGGGGTGTGACCAACATCAACCATGTGAGAGGTTTATATCTCACCACCTAGGATGCTTGGGGTGTGACCAACATCAACCATGTGAGAGGTTTATATCTCACCACCTAGGATGCTTGGGGTGTGACCAACATCAACCATGTGAGGGGTTTATACCTTGCCACCAGGGTGTCCGGGTGTGAACGGCATCCCCCATCCTAAGTTGGGGTTATAGATTGGTTGGATCATGCATACACATATGATATCTACTATTAGTATAGATTTACTTAAACATGTTTTGACTTCACTTTGATCATGAATCCTCATATTGTTATTCATAATGCCTATGAAACTATTTCTTGTATTTCGATTGTGTCCTTGTCTATTGTTGTGTTGCACCCCGCATACTTAGTACATTCCAAGTACTAACACATATTTTGCCTACGTGATGTCACCATGTAGGGACTGGAGCTACTCTTGATCCTTCTCTACATTTACGTGGCTAGTACGGTGCTTATCCGAGTTGTTGGTGATTCCTCAATCATTCGAGGGCTATGTTATGTTTCCTACTCCTATGTTTTGAGACTTTAGCTTGCAATTGTATTTTGACTATGAGGGGAGCCGGTAGTATGTCATGGCCCCGTCCTATCTATGTATGTAGAGGTGTGCATTGGACAAGTATTTTGTGAATGAGCTTGACTCTTGTTCTATGATGTCATTTTGAAATGGTTTGCCCTTAGTCCCTATTTCCCGTTAATTAATGTTGAATGTACTTTCGCGACCGATGAAGTGTGATGACAAGTTTGAGAGGCTTGTTTGGGGTTCCTTCGGGTTTCTCATTCACCATGTCACGTCTAGGCCCTAGGCTTGGGTCGTGACAGTCCCATAACTTAGGAGGTATTCAAGAAGGCTTTCCTTGATCGGTTCTTCCCCTATGATAAAAGAGAAGCCAAAGTTGAGGAATTCATCAATCTTCGCCAAAGAGGTTTGTGTGTCCAAGAATACTCCCTGAAATCATGAAGTTGTCCAAATATACTCCCTCTTTGGTTTCTAACCAAAGAAATGAAATGAGTCACTTTGTCACCGGTGTGCCCGATGCTATTGAAAAAGAGTGCCAAGCGTCAATGCTCCACGAAAACATCGATATCTTTAGGTTGATGGTACATGCTCAACAAGTGGAAGAGTCAAGGCTTAGAAAGAGGAACAGAGAGGTGAAGAGGCCAAGGGCTGATGAGGCAAATGCATCTAAGGGTAAGTTTGAAGGCCAATGTGAACCAAGGTTTAAGAAGAGGTTTCCCAACCAAAGTCCTTTGAATGCTCCAAGGCCCAACAAAGGTTGGGTGTCTACCCCTAGACCACAAGGGGGAAAAGGTGGTGGTCCTTATGTTGAGAAAACTAGTTGTGAGAATTGTGATAAGAAGCTTCAAGGAAAGTGCCTAGTTGGCACGGACAATTGCTTTAGTTGTGGAAAGAGTGGTCATATGAGGAGAGATTTCCCTATGTTGAAGGTTCAAGGGAGGGAGAATAAGCAAGCCCAAGCAAGTGGGTCTAACTCCGATGCTCCTAAGAAGAATCACTTCTATGATCTCCAATCCCGATGTGATCAAGAGACCTCTCTGGATGTTGTTACCGGTATGTTGCAAGTATTTTCAATTAAGTTTTATGCATTTTTAGACCCGGGTGCCACTTTATATTTTGTTACTCCTTTAGTGGCTATGAAATTTGATGTGCTCCCCGAAACCTTTAAAGAACCTTTTTCCGTGTTTACCTCGGTACGTGAGTCGGTTATAGCTAAAAGAGTGTATAGGGGTTGTGCCATTTCATTGTCCAATAAAGTCACATTGGTTGATTTGGTAGAACTTGACATGTCGGACTTTGATGTCATATTGGGGATGGATTGGCCTCATGCTTGTTTTGCTTCCATAGATTGTAGAACCCAAGTTGTGAAGTTTCAATTCCCTAATGAACCCACTGTTGAATGGAAGGGAGGAAACTTGATCCCTAGAGGTCTAATTATTTCATGTCTAAAAGCATGTTTTCATATAAAGGTCCCTTTTATGCATGTTTTAAGTGGTTTTAATTGCATGGCTTCCATAATTAGTACAATTGATTGTGCTAACCCATATTTCTTCCTTTTTCTACTATGTGTAGGTTCTGCGAAGTGATTGTGCTACTAAGAGACTCAAGCTTGGACTTAGACTTTCTCCAAGACTTTTTGGTATATCCTCAAGTTCCGAGGACACACATTATGACACTTATGTCCCTTATATTGTAATAGACTATTAAACTCCTTATGTACTTGTCATTTTGAGACAATGCCGTTGTAAAGGGATATGGTCCCTATTTTGAGATTCTTATGTGTACTTAGATGGTTTCATTGAGAAGATGATGTCTAGACATTCTACTTTATATTTTCTATTATGAGACACTTTGACATTGATGTTTAAAAGTTTTTAAATTTCCATATTTTTCAATGTCTATATGCAATGATGACTATGTTAAGGGATTGAATAAGACCCCTTTGGGGTCAAGTACATCGTGTTATGCCTAGGGGGTGCTCTTGGGGAGTGACAAATCCAAAACCTTGAGTCCTGATGGTACCTACCATAACCATTAGTAGGTCAGCAAACCTGTATCCCTATCGGGTTATTAACAACAACAAAAAAAAGATAAAATAAGTAATTCAAAGGAAAATAGTGGAAAATGAGAACAATAAAAATGTATACACATCAACAATAGATCCAATCGCACGACCTGGTGGACAAAACTAGAGAGCTACTAAAAGAGCATAAGTCCCAAAAGTGGACCAAAATGCATACTTGTCTCGTATACAAAAGACTAGCCAAAAACTATATACATAAAGAGATAGGGTGAATTGGGATGCCATAAGCTCACCCTCAGCTTCTGAATATCCCCGCAGCTGGCCCGAATTCAATGTTGGCAACTTGCGCTCATATGTCCATAAAGAAAATAGATGAAGAGTTTAATATGAGTACCAAAATAATAGGTACCCAGCAGACATCATAGGCCGATTGAGCTTAGAAAGTATAGATAATAATGAAAAGTGAGAAAGTAAAGCAACTAGTGGTCGTAAGAGTGAAATGATAATGAAGAATCTAACTACAAGGCACATGAGTCTAGAAAAGGACGTCAATAGAGTAAAACGTTAATTATATCCGAAGGGGACCCCATATGCCTAGAAGGTACACTCGTGAACATTTGAAAGTATATAACCCAAATGGAGCACCATAAGTCCAATGATTTCACAAAAGTGCTAAAGAAACTGCTAACTAAGAATATGAATAATCAAAAGAATGCAACAACTATTGAAAACGTCTAAATATACTTCTTAAAAAGAAATATAAACGGTCATTAGCAATATATTTACCAATCTATGACTTGGGGTCGATCCCACACAGAATATAGAAGAATATTGTCAATAACAAAATTTTACTTGGTAGTCATTATTCAAAAAGAGGGAATTTCAATTGAGAAAACAATAAGAAGAATAACAATAGCTTGGAGCTAAAATATTTATTTGTCTTGAGATTATTATAAGTAACTAAGAATGTAGTCTCCATGATTTCATAACATATCAAGAATATTGTGTTAGTGATTTATTTCATTATTAGTATGCAAGATTGGTAATTTATTTATCACCTAAGTGGATGGTCACCTAAATAGGTGAATTTCACCATGAAACTTGGTCCGTCATCGGGTTTATGCTTTACTAACCATTATCTTTGATGTGAAATTAGCTATCCCTTGGTTTGTTCAAGCTATTAGATGAGGGTTGATAGCCTAAAATCTTTGTTGTATAATCCATTTCCCATTCGTTACCTCATTGGTCTGGCGAGTAGGAATAAGAAGAGTCCTAATGTAGCCTCTGTTAAAAAGCAATCATAGCAAAGAGAAAAATAATACATGCATGAACACTATTCAAAAATTACTATTTATTAGGTCTGTGTTGTTAATTCTTAATGGTTCCCACAAACCTAGTTGTGTAATTGGCTATTCATAGTTATTTGATCACAATTTATAATAATTGGATAAAAAAAATCATGAACTTACAAGATGAACGTTTGAATTCCAAAATCTTGAATTGAATTGCAAAGATTTAGAACTTCAATTAAAAGCCAAAGAATTCAAGAATTATAGCAAAAGTAGTCCACTAATAATCCTCAAACTCCAAAATGTACATCCTCTAAATAAAAGCTAAAAACTATTTATAAACATCTAAACCTAAACAAAACTGATCTGGATAAAATAAGGTTCTCCAACTTCTATGACTCAATTTGTACGGACCAAAGTCCCTTGTACGGCTCATGGAAGACAGTGTTTGATTAATCTCAAGGACCTTTTCTATGGATGGGATCTACAATCGGTAAACTGAAGTATAGTTTGTCCTGGTCAGTCGTGTTCTAAGTCATCTATTTTCAACTCTCTCACTATCATGTACGGCCATCCATGTACGAGCCGTAGAAACTATTCTAATTTCATTTTTCTATTAGTCAAGGTTTGTAAAAGAAAGTGTAACCGACATGGGAAAACTGACTTGAAGTGAGGGGCCTTCATGGTCTAGGATTCTTCAACACTTCAGTCCATTATTCTACGACCAATGATCTATTGCTCGTAATCACGAGTATGGATAGTATAGTTCCCCCATGTACTTTGGACTGGATTTTACTTTTCAAAGCTCTCAGGCTACGAGTCCTTCTATGGCTCATGGATAAAACATCGACTCATAGCCAGTCTTGTAGATGTCCAAAATACTATTGCCAACACTACCATATGTAACTCTGCTACCAAAACCTATTTCCTTATAAATCAAATACAAAACAGAATCAACTCTATTAACAAATGCTTAAAAGACTTAAAATATCTAAAGTTTAAAGCATTAAAAGTACCATAAATCCACGGTACATCAACACCTTCAACTTAAAATTGATGCTTGTCATCAGGTGACACAACTATCACATAAAGACACTTTGCAAAAGAAGATAAAAAACCTACGATATAATCACATGTCCCTTTTTCAATTATAAAACCTTAATTTGTTATTCAACAATCATTGCATCAATATTTTCTTAATAAGCTAACACATGCAAATCAATAAATGACATCATTATACCAATAGAGTAGATTACATACACAAACAACAATCACCAATATAAAAAATTTTCAACTGTGCTACTTGTGCCCTAAAACCAAAGAAGATCCTTTTTTCACACACATATCAATACTTTTCAAGAACGAGGACTATGTATACACTCACTCTGAAAAAACAAGTTCGACCCATGCATACATAATACCATATGATTTCCTTTATTTTCAATTCTCAGACTCTTGAATAGTTGAATTAATATCACTGTAGGACGTTTTAACTTGTAATGCAGCTCGAGACATGTGTGGTATTTGTAGATTATAATGAATTTTTCCCTCCTTTACACTACCGTCATTTAACTCCACTTTTGAAACCAATACTCATTTCACGACCTTTTTTTTTAATATTTCATCAATGTTTCGATGTTGGTTTCACGTTTTTCCTTTTTTTATTCTTTTTCTTCTGTTCATCATCTTCTCTTTCTTTTTTTGCAACAAACCCAATTATTTCCCTTTTTCTCATTACCCTAGTCTTTTCATACCACTTTCTTTTCTATTTTTTCTCTATAGTAGCCACTCTCAACTTAGGCATATTTTCTTGAGTTAGGTGCACAATGTCCAAGGAGGGACTAGGGCTGATGTTTGCGTATTCAAGACACAATTTCCAATGCAAGTGTCTACGATCGTACAATAATATAGTAACCCAACCAAGGGTTAGGGTTGAGTCCCAAGGGAGTGGTTTCGAGAATTAATAGAAAAATAAAATTAAGTTCTAACTAGTCATAGCTAAAAACATTATCGAATAAAAACATGGTAAATCTAAGGGGTAACACAACTGTCAATTATGAATGGGGGTTTGTAGCAAGTAAGCAAAAACAACGAAGATATAAAGAGTACTAATTACGGAGACGGGATTCTTAGGATGTGATAGGACTACGGGTTAGACTAGATCATTGGGTACATCTTTTGATAGTAAATTCATTGAATAATTGTGACTAGGCTAGACAATAGAGGGGGTAAATTCTCTCTTGAGCAACTTACCCCGAATCAACTTGGTTTCTCTCGAACACCAAGTTGCCATATGAAGAACAACCTCTGCCTTAGCCTACTTACTATCTCGAGCTGAGTGTGTGGCAGAAGGACTGGGGTTCATTCTCTCGAGCTGAACCTCATGTCGACCCAATCCTACCGGCCATCAATTTAGTAGTCTTAGTTTTACGACCTTTCTCTCTCGAGCAAGCCAAAAACACAAATGTGAAATCCTATTTGAAACTACAATTTCATTAAGTTCCAACACAACTACTAAACGAAATCACATTTAAACAACAATTAAACTATCAGCAAGCAAGACTCAACAATTAATCTAACCCATATTCACAAAATCACACACTAAGAATTGGGGTTTTTAGCTAGACATGTAAAAGAAAGAGAAATTTATACCAAAATGAGTTTGTATTCAAATGTGTATTGAAGATTTGAGTCTCAAAACAATCCAAGAGTGAAGAATCTTAGAGACCCAAGTCCAAAATCTTGGAGTTGAAACCCTATGAATCTTCAAGTTCTTCAAAACCCTCTCCAAACTTAGAGTTCAAATATAAAAGTAAAGTCCGAAAAATTACTATTCAAAGCTAAAAAAATTCTATATTAAGCTAAAACTCTTAACGAGTATTTATAGTTTTCAAAAAATCTGTGCTGCAGCAGACCACTTGGCGCAGTTGGTAGGAATCGCTGATCAACTCGACGATTCGCCCTTTGGTATAGTTCATTGCTGTCTTGCACTATTCCTCAGCATCATCGTGTTTTGGATCATTAGGCGACATGATACTACTCACGGAGCTGCTTGGCAACACGCCGATTCCTTCTTTTCATCACCGATTTGATCCTTTCCTTCAGGGCTCAGCATACTGGAACAAAAGGTGAGGATAAGACCTTTTGGCGACTAACCGAATGGGTTCGGCGATTCTCAGATCTTCATTTCTTCGTTCTTTCAGCTGCCTTTGTTCCTTTTTGCTAAGTAGTGTCCATGCTTTCCCTCAAACTCCAAATACCTGAAACTCAAGGTTATTCATCAGTTATTGAGACAAAATAAGAATTTGAGGACACCAATTCCATCAAAATATAGCCCTAAATGAGTCCAATTTGTGGACTCATCAACACCCCTAACTTAAACTTTTGCTTGTCCTCAAGTAAAACTCAAGTTCAGCAGTTCAAAAAGGATGTCTCAAATAGTGCTACACAAGATTCAATCTTGAATGTACACAACAAGACTCAATTTACTCATGCAAGGATCAAATGTGTACCCAAAGATTCAAGTTGTGACACACCATTACCAAAGATTCTCAAGCTCGCAATAGTTGCTTCAAATGAAAGTCCAAGCTCAACAAAAGTATTCGAATTCCCTCACAGAATGGATGATTCCATATTCACACATAGCAGTTTAATCATTAAAATCTCCGGAATCAAATGCAACGCTCACACTCAAAATGAAGAACACAATGCATGCTTTCACCCATAGGTTTGCCCATATTTTCTAATCAACTTTGTTTTAGCTCACTCAAGATAAAAAAGTCTTTCCAAGGCTTGTAATGGGGCTGAGTGCAAAGGTATGGTCATTTAAGCTCAGTGACTTTCATCCTCATGAAATGTGGTGCTCACAACACTTCCTTTCTTTTTTATTTATCATTCTCTTTAGTACTCATAAGTCATTCTATTATTTAGTTTCCATGAGTTGTCTGGAAACCCCATTTATTTTGTACTTTATTCTACGACTTTATTTTTCATTCTTTTCTTCTCTTTTTCTCTTTTTTTTATATGAAGGGTTTCCATTTTTCTCAATACATGGATAGAATGGATACTTCTTGCACTTCTTGATTTCCCTTTTCTTTTCACCACACCCCCAACATAGGCTTTTGGCCTAAGTTGGCTATTTCAAACAAATCAACAATCATGAGGATTATGGGTAATGGATTAAGAAAGGTTGTGTTTTCATCAAGTTTCTACCAAAGAAAGGTAATGCTCAAGGGGTGTTCAAGAGAGGTTCACAAACTCACAAGGTAGGTAAAAAAAGAGGTATATGTCAAATTGGCTCACACTCTTCAAAGTTGCCTAAGATCATATCAAGCGATAGCCTTACTTAGTTGACCGGACCAACGGGGAAAATTCTAGGTGTATTCATGCATGGCTCACAGTAAGCTCATCACACAAGGCATCGACACTAAAGTCAAACAAGACTCCACACTTTTGCTAGTGTGTAACGGTCATCACAAGAGAATCGATTTGATACATGGCTAATCACAACGAGATGCAAAGAGTTCACATATTGTCTATGCGACTTCATTTGGCCTCATATAGCCGTACATTAATGTTCGTTCGATCACAAGAACTATTTAAGTCATCGATATTGATCGAGACCGAGACTCAAATTTGCCAAAGAACAGTCACTTTCAATCACAAGAGGTGGCCAAAAAAAATTTCGGAAGTGTCAAAATCATTTTTCAATAAAAACAAAAGAAGCCATAAACTCAAACATCCACAAAAAGAAATTTAAACACAGTAATAACTCACAACCCAAAATATATAATCAAAATAAATATGCACAAAGGTGAGCCTCACCCCACCACAAACAAAAAACATTTGTCCTCAAATGCGAATAAAAGTATCCAAAAGTAAAAGTAAGTAACACAAAGAGGGAGGTAAAGAGGGGTCCTGTCTAAGCAGTCGCTCCATCTGTTGGGGCCTCAGTGCCTGGTGTAGTGCTCTGAATATGGGCATCAGTGCCCGGAGTAACCTCAGAAGGAATAGCAGTGCTAGATTCGCTAAGAGCTGTTGTGGATGTCTCAGTCAGCTATGTCTGGATCACCGACTGCACAATCGTCCCCACAAGATCTGGCAAGTCTCTAAATATGCTCTCTTTTCGGCCCTCTATCATCTCCTCCTCATGTACTGCTATCAGCTCCTCACTGGTCTTTGCATCCGACTCCTCATCTGTTGTGCCACCCCTATGCACATCTCCGGTGGTAGCTGGAGGAATCCCCGAGGTCTTAGGAGCATCCTCGTCATCTACACTCCAAATCAATGAAGTGAAGTCAGTAGACTTCAAATAGTCTACACCCTTTCTCAAATCTGCTACTTCGTATTTCAAAGTCGAAACCCCGGATGTCTCCCCATGTCTGCTCTCGTAAGCAGTGACTCTAGTAGCCAGATCATCAACATAGGTCTGATGAGTCCACAAATTGGACTCATTTAGGGATTTACTCTGATATAAATAGTGTCCTCAAATGCTCATTTTGTCTTAATACCTGATGAAAACTCTTAAGTTTCAGGTATTTGAAGTTTTAGTGAAAGCATGGACACTTAGGCGCAAAAAGGAACAAAAAGTCTGAAAGGAAGGGAGAAGATAAAGCCTGAGCATCGCTATGCACACTTGGCGATACGCCGAAGGGACGCACTCCGCCCTTTGTTCCAGTACGTGAAGCACTGAAGGAGAAGGATAAAAAAGGCAATGAAAGGAGTAGTCGGCGCTTCGCTGAATAGTTCTACAAAGCAGTAAAGTACTATACCACCCCAATGGTTCATAACATGAAGATGTTGAAGGCAAGCACGAAATGGCGATGAGACAGAAGAAGGGCGAGTTGCCGAGTATTTCGGCGGCCGCGACAAACCTCGCCGAGTTATCCGCCAGCACTAATTTCTGAAGTCTATAAATACTAAACTCTTTATTAATTTTAGGAGAGTCGAATTATTATTATAATTGTCACAATAGAATAGTAATTTTTTGGGATATTATCTCTTAAGTTTGGAGAGGGTTTTTTTGGGAGACTTGAAGATAGAAGAATTTCATATTCCCCAAGTTGGAAGTGGGTCTTCTCCATTCTTATTCCTTTGCTTAAATCAAGGTTTAATTCCTTATTACCATTTGATTTTAGTATCATTTTAGGTGTATTTTGTTATTTCTTGATGTGTGGCTAATAACCCCTATTCTTGGGGTGTGATTTAGCAAATATGTGTTGATTATTGTTGGGTCTTGTTTGCTGATAGGTTAGATGTATTTTAATGGTGATTTCACCTAGTGGTTGTGGTTTTATTTAATGGGTTTGTAGTTGTAAATACAAAACCACCCATGTATTTTCGGCTTGCTTGCGAGAGAGGTCGTGAAACCAAGACTGCTAGACTGATGGCCTAAAGAGTGGGTCAACCGAGAGTGTGAGCCCTAGTCCCATATCCTAACACTCAGCTCGAGAGAGTGAGTGCGGTAAGGCGTAGGCTGGCCTTTATGCGGCAAATGGGTGTCCGAGAAGAACCCATTTGAAACGGGGTAAGTTGCCCGATAGAGAACTTATTTCCATCTAAAGCTTAGCCTAGTCACTATTATCTTGCAAATTTCCTATCGAAAGAATGTACCCAATGATTTATCTCAACTTGAATTGCGGTCACACCTTAAGAACTTTTCCCCATACTTGATTTTCTTGTTATTTTTGTTGTTTTTACTACTTGTGACAAAACCCCCAATTGATATTTGACACTTTTGTGTCACCCCATTTAATTTACTATATTTTTACTCGTTAATGTCTTTAGCTACGACTAGTTAGAGCTAAATTTTATTTTTGTGTCAATTCTCAAAACCAGTCCCTTGGGACATGACGTAAACCTTTAGTTGGGTTACTATATTATTGACGATCGTAGATACTCGTACCATAGGTTAGTGTCGTTGGTCACGATAGGCATCATAATGGTGCCGCTGTCGGGGAGTGGTGTTGTTTGAGAATTTTTAGATTAGTAGAATTTTGGTTTTTCTTAGTTATAATTTCACTAACTTTACTTTTAGTTTTGTTTTTCTTAGTCCATTCTGCATCATCCTAAGGCAACTTGCCTTGGTTCTATCATGGCCAGGAGACCGATCAACCTGGGACTGCTGGTTTCACAGGAGATGGTTGTGAGAGCCAAACATACACTGACATCCCTGCCATTTCCTATTCTAATTTATAAGTTATGCCGACATGATGGAGTACCCCGAGATCCTGCTAGCGATATAGAGGTCACCCCATCTTCCTCCACTGATATCCGGCATATAGAGGCATAATTTAAATGACAGGAGAATGACAGGAGAAGAGCAGCCTCAACAGATACTTCTCCAGAGGTCATTGAATCATTATCAGTAGAGACACCTTCGTCCTCCTCGGCCTCTGAGCCTTCAGGTATACCAACTGCCTCTTCTTCGTCCTCACAGGTTCTAGGTGTTTTGTCATCCTCCCAGCCTACCAGGATCACTCAAGCCATGATCCTGAGGATGGGGCAGTTGGCCTATTCAACTGATGTGAGAGCTACCCGACTAGAGAGGTCTGTTCCAGAGATGATCGCTAGGGCCATACTAGCAGCACTTACCTCACTTCAAACATCTGTTGATGCCTTGACAGTGAGAGTCATTTCTTGAGAGAGAAGACAGAGGGAAACCTCTGAGATGGCGGCTTTAAAAGTTGAGATCATGAGTTTGAGGAAGGACGTAGACTATCTTAAGTCTACTGACTTCACTTTACTAATAGAGAGGGCGGATGATGAGGATGCTCCTGAGACTACCGGAGATATGCAGAAGGATGGCACAACACATGCAGAAACTGACGAGGAGCTGATAGCAGATGAGGAGGAGATGAGAGAGAGCCAAGATGCGAGCATATTTAGAGATCTGCCAGATTTAGTAGAGACGATTATGCAGCTGGTGATCCAGGCATTACCGAACGAGATGTCCGCAGTAGCTCTTAGTGGATCTGACACTGTTTTTCCATCTGAGACTACTCCGGGCACTGATGCCCCAATAGATAGAGAGACTGCATAGACATGACCTTTATCTACCCTCATCTCTATCTTGCTTACATCTACTTTTGGGCTACTTTTATTTGCATTTGAGGGCAAATGATTTTATTTGTGGTGGGGTGAGGCCCGCCTATTGTGTGCTATTTGATGTTCGCATATTTGGGTTGTTCTGATTTCAAATAGTGTTAAAACTGCTTTTTGTGGATGTTTGAGCACATGTCTCCGTTTATTTTTTTAATTGCAAAATGATTTTGACCCTTCTGAATTTTTTTGAATTTTTTGCAAATTTTTGCCACCTCTCGTGAGTTGAATGTGGCTTTTCTTTTGCAAAATATCGAGTCTTGGTTTCGATCAATACCGATGACTTGAATAGTGCTTTCAATTGAACGAACATGAATGCGCGGCTACGACGAGGCCAAATGAAGTTGCATAAACAATATGTGAACTCTTTGCATCTCGTTGTGATTAGCCATTTATCGAATTGATTCTCTTGTAATGACCGTTGCACACTAGCGAAAGTGTGTAGTCTTGTTTGACTTAAGTGTCGATGCCTTGTGTGATTAGCTTGTTTTCAACCATGCATGAATAAACCTAGAATTTTCCCCGTTAGTCTGATTGATTTAGAAAGGTTTCCTCTTCAGATGATCTTAGGTAACTTTAAAGAGTGTGAGCCAAATTTAACATATACCTCTTTTGTGGCCAACCCGTGAGCGTGTGAAACTCTCTTGAACACCCTTTGAGCCTTACCGTTCTTTGGAAGAACCTTGATGAACCCTAGACCTTACTTGACCCACTACCTATAAATCCTCTTGATTTGTGGTTTAGCGAATAGCCAACTTAGTCCAAAAGCCTAAGTTGGGGGTGTTGTGAAAAGGAAAAGGAGATGTCAAGAAGTGCAAAAAAAGTCGCCCTTAATCCATGGTGTTGCAAAAATATGGAAACCCTTCAAAAAAAAATAAAGTGTGTGGAATAAAGTACAAAGGAAATCGGGTTTCCAAGAAATCCATAGAGGTGAATAAAAAGATGACTTAGAAGTAGTAGAAAAAGAATTGATAAAGGAAAAGAAGGGAATGCCTTAAGAATACCACATCTCACGAGGAAAAATTCACTGAGCCTAAATGACCATACCTTTGCACTCATCCCCACTACAAGCCTTAGAAAGACCTTTTTTGATCTTGAGTAAGCCGAATTGAAAGTCGATTGGAAAATAAGGGCAAACCTATGGGTGAAAAACATGCATTGTGTTCCTCTTTTGGAGTGTGAGTGTTGCATTTGATTCCTGATCTTGAATTGATTAACCCCTGTGTGCGAATATGGAATCATTCTTATGTGAGGGCATTTAGATACTTTTTGTTGAGCTTGAACTTGCACAAGTATCAAGTATTGCGAGCATGAGAATCTTTGGTAATGGTGTGTCACAACTTGAATCTTTGAGTACACAATTGATCTTTGCATAAGTAATAAATTGAGTCTTGTTGTGTGCATTCATGATTGAGTGTTGTGTAGCACTTTTTGACACACCCTTTTTGAATGGTTGAACTCAAGTTTTCTTGAGGACAAGCAAAAATTTAAGTTGGGGGTGTTGATGAGTCCACAAATTGGACTCATTTAGGGCTTCATTTTGATAGAAATAGTGTCCTCAAATGCTTATTTTGTCTCAATACCTGATGAAAACTGTTAATTTTCAGGTATTTGAAGTTTTAGTGGAAGCATGGACACTTAGGCGCAAAAAGGAACAAAAAGGCTGAAAAGAACGAAGAGGCTTAACCTGAGCATTGCCAAGCACACTTGGCGATTCTCCGAAAGGACGCACTCTGCCCTTTGTTCCAATACACGAAGCCCTGAAGTAGAAGAATAAAAAAGGCGATGAAAGGAGCAGTCGGCACTTCGCCAAATAGTTCCGTGAAGTAGTTCTATACTCCACAATGGTCCAGAATGTGAAGATGCTGAAGGCAAGCACGAAATGATGATGTGACAGAAGAAGGGCGAGTCACCGAGTTATTCGGCGGCCTCGACTAACCTCCCTGAACGATCTGCCAACACTAATTTCTAAAGTCTATAAATACTAAACTCTTTATTAATTTTAGGAGAGTCGAATTATTATTATAATTTTCACAATAGACTAGTACTTTTGTGGGATATTTTCTCTCAAGTTTGGAGAGCGTTTTTTGGGAGACTTGAAGAAAGAAGAATTTCATCTTCTCTAAGTTGGAAGTGGGTCTTCTCCATTATTCTTCCTTAGCTTAAATCAAGGCTTAATTCCTTATACCCATTTGATTTTAGTATCATTTTAGGTGTATTATGTTATTTCTTGATGTGTGGTTAAAACCTCAATTCTTGGGGTGTGATTTAGCAAATATGTGTTGATATTATTGTTGGGTCTTGTTTGCTGATAGGTTAGATGTATTTTAATGGTGATTTCACCTAGTGGTTGTGGTCTAATTTAATGGATTTGTAGTTGCAAATACAAAGCCACCCATGTGTTTTTGGCTTGCTCGAGAGAGAGGTCGCAAAACCAAGACCGCTAAACTGATGGCCTAAGGAGTGGGTCGACATGAGGTACAGCCCGAGAGGGTGAGCCCTATTCCCATATCCTAACACTCAGCTCAAGAGAGTGAGTGGGGTGACGCGTAGGCTGGCCTTCACGCGGAAAATGGGTGTCCGAGAGGAACCCTTTTGAAACGGGGTAAGTTTCCCGAGAGGGAGTTTATTTCCATCTAAAGCTTAGCCTAGTCACTATTTTCTTGCAAATTTCCTATCGAAAGCATGTACCCAACGATTTATCTCAACTTGTATTACAGTCAGACCCCAAGAACTTTTCCACATACTTGATTTTCTTGTTGTTTTTACTACTTGTGACAAAACCCCCAATTGATATTTGACACTTTTGTGTCGCCCCCTTTAATTTACTATGTTTTTACTCATTAATTTCTTTATCTACGACTAGTTAGAGCTAAATTTTATTTTTCTATCTATTCTCAAAATCACTCCCTTGGGACACGACCCCAACCTTTAGTTGAATTACTATATTATCGACGATCGTAGACACTCGTACCATAAGTTAGTGTCGTTGTTCATGATAAGCGTTAAGGTCCTAAGGGGGGTCAGTGCATCCAAGATAGCACTGTCAATCATCCCTGGGATGGATCTCTCCAATCGAGTTGCTCTCACATCAGCTTAATAGGCCAGCTGTCCCATCTTTATGATCATGGCTTGAGTAATCTTGACAGGCTTGGAGGAGGAGGAAGCACTTGGGGCTTGTGAAGAAGAGGAAGGAGTGGGTGTACCCGAAGGCTCAGAAGCCAGAGTAGGCAAAGGTGTCTCTGTTGGTCACGAGTCTACATTGACCTCTGGGGAAGTATCTGTCAGAGCTGCTCTCCTCCTATTGACCGCCTCTCTTGTGTACTCGGCCTCAATATGCCAGATCTCAGTAGAGGAAGATGGGGTGACCTCAATATCCCTCGTAGTGTCCCAAGGTACTCCAGCATGCTGGCACAACGCAGTGATCAAGACTGGGAGTGGTAGAGAAGTCAACTTCTGCTTGGCCCTCATGGCTATCTTTTGTGGAATCAGAAGCCCAGTTCGATGCGCCTCCTGGACATGATAGAACCAAGGCAACCTGCTTTAGGATGGCACAAAATAGACTCGTTCTGGGATGGAATTACGGTGCTGCTGATGAAGCCAAACTAGAACATGGCAGCAATGTTCAAGTTCCTCTTCTCAATAAGGACTCCTGCATCCATCGACCTCGGGATGGTGTTAGATATCAAAGGAGCCAATCAACCCTTCAAGTCATCTAGGGACTGAGCAATGGGCAACCCCTCGTAAGGAAGTGCGGAGTGCAGTGGTCTACCCAAAAGAGTGTTGATATATTTATTGCTGCACCCAACTTCCCTTCCTCTGACCATGATTGAATTGACAGGTCTTAATTTGCTTGCCATGTTATTGCTTTTGGGCACCAACTACCCACAAGTTCTGTAAAATTCCCTGACCCAAGAAGGAATTTAAGGGCCTTGGGGACTTGTGAACTACTCGAACTCATGGTAGCAAAAGGTGTCCATAACATCGGGATATTTGCCTTCTAGGCCCTCCATAGATAATACCTTCTTCTCTAGGATGGTCTGTACCCCATCACCTTGTAATCTGTTCAGCAATCTAGGTGGAGGAACGATAGGGAGTGCAGGGGCCACTGGAGGTGCCTGAGCTGGCACTAAGTCTGTTGTCGGAGGAGTGGCAGCTGAGGGAATTCTGGTAGATGTGGATTGAGATCTAGGTCGGAGTTTATCCCTTCAGTTTATCAGAGGTTGCTCATCTTCTAGTTCAGAAAAATCAACCTGGGTTTCAATAGCTACTCCTTTCCTAGCTATGTGCTTCCCCCTTTTGCCTTTCTTTCCCTGTGGGAGTTCTTCTCCTCTCCTCTTTGGAGGATTTGACCCCCCTTCATTTATAGTGATGCCCTGTGCTTTCTTTTGAGGTTGCGTGGTTAGATTTTTACGTACTATATCTGCAAAAGATCAGGACAAATTAGGAGAAAGTCAAATAGAAGCAGAGGAAATCTATGGCAGACAGGCTCTCATATTCATTCGGCGAGTCGCCGAACCTCTTTGGCCAGCTAAATCGGGCTCGCCTAAGGGATTTGCTTAAAAGTTATAGCAAGTTGGCGATGGGAAGGCCCTTTCGGCGAATCACCGACTACTTTTGGCGAGCATGGGTTTTTCTGCCGAAAGTTATAGTGCACAAAGGGTTTCAGGGGTGCAAATAAAGAGCGATCAGGAATACTTTCGGTGAGTCGCTGAGTGCTTTCAGCGACCTCAAACTTCTCGCCGAAAGTTACAGAATCGAACAAAATTTGACACTAAATTAAAAGTGAAATGAAAACATTAGGCGAACTGCTGAGTGGTTCGGAGAGTTCGACCCATCTCGCCAAACGGTCCAACGTGCCCATTTTCAATCCACCTTTTCGAATTCAACCCCTCAACCCCCGATAACAAAATCAAAGCATGCACTAATGAAATTTAAGCAAGACCCGTACTACCCATCACCCTGAGATACTCAGATTTTTCCCGGCTTTGCCAACTTTGGCCATTTGACGATATTTTCTCTTAAGAGTGGTGTCACCCGCTCTATCATTGGACAATTTTCATCATTTAGCACAGACATCAGCTACTCACACTTCACCAATCAATCTAAACAACACGCAAGCACAACCTAATACAATTTCATTCATTTAAAAGCACAAAGATTACGGGCATTTGACGATCAAAACAATTCGGGTAAGATTTGCAAATTGAAATAGGCATTTACGCATTCTAGTCTTATCAGAGAGGCCCAACACACACCAATACGATAAAATTATTGCAAATGAGTACAAAAGTTTTGAATGTAAACTCGGGATTCGGAAACCAACCTTATATGCCCATTAAAATGCGATTGAAAATCTAGGCGGCAATGTAATCTAACTCCAAGCACAAATCAACCAACTAAAATACTTATAAAATGCAAAAATAAGGAAATATACTACCTTGGTGTGAGTTTGTGAAGTTTAAAAGCGAGGGAAAGTGAAGAATTTCAAATTCAAAGACTCTTGGCCTTTATAAACCGTCCAGTTCGCGTCCATTCGGCGACATTAGTTGCACCTGCCGATCCACTCGGTGATACGCCCAGTGGTTACGTGCCCTGCCATTTTTATAGGACCTTCAGTTTCTTGGGGGTCAAGACGGCGGTCTAAATCGAGGTCGTCGACCTGGGTCGCCGACCAGGTCGACGACTCACCGAACTGCTTCTCAAGCTTGTCGAGTTTCGCAGGCTCTGAAGTACACTTGTGTTGAGCCAAATGACGGGTTAAGTCAGGCTTGCTGACCTCTTCGGCGACTAGCTGACTGACCATTTTACTCGCCACTCTGTATTTTCCAAACACTTTTTGCGTTTAAACCTGCACCACTAACACACCATTATTTATAAAAGCAAGCTAAAGCATTTAAAACCTTGGGTTGCTTAGTTAACGTCGTGGCACGACACGAGTCACTAATCAATCTTCATTACTTGGGTTAGATTTAGTTCCACTAGGCAACCCTCCTTTAATGCTTGGGTAGAGTTGAGGCAATGTGTGGTCCAAGAGGTTTTCAATCAACTTGATTGATCTTGAGTGAGAGCCACTCATCTGATTAGCACTTCAATGCTTTCCCTCATCACTTCTAGCACTCTATCTTGCTCATGAAGCTTTTGTAGAATGATTAATAGCTTATCGTTGATACATTTATTTTCATTACTCATAGACCTTTCTCGCTCATGAGGAGGTATGTACCTCCCTTGACTCCTGCACTGGTTTTCCACCTCTGATATTTTGGTGGCCAACTCGTTCAGCTGAGTTACTAGTGCGGTTAACTTGAAGTCTCTCTCGACTTCTTGATTCATCTAAGCCGAGTGGCCACCATTTTCCTCAGCGATGCTCAGGGTATCTGCCTACATCAACAACTTAAAAAAAAACCAAAACTAAAAATTAATCAAGTAAACTAAAACTACTAAGAACTAGAATTCTACTAATCTAAGAATTCTCAAATAACACCACTCCCCGGCAGTAGTGCTACGTTATCAAGACACAACTTCCAATGCAAGTGTCTACGATCGTACAATAATATAGTAACCCAACCAAGGGTTGGGGTCGAGTCCCAAGGGAGTGATTTTGAGAATTAATAGAAAAATAAATTAAGTTCTAACTAGTTATAGCTAAAAACATTATCGAATAAAAACATGTTAAATCTAAGGGGTGACACAAGCGTCAATTATCAATGGGGGTTTGTAGCAAGTAAGAAACAATATCGAAAATATAAAGAGTACTAATTAAGGAGACATAATTCTTGGGACGTGATAGGAATACGGATTAGACTAGATCATTGGGTACATGCTTTTGATAGTAAATTCATTGAATATTTGTGACTAGGCTAAAATTTCTTTATTGAGCTACAACTCTTAACGAGTATTTATAGTTTTCAAAAAATCTATGCTGCAGCGGATCACTTGACACAATTAGTAGGAATCGCCGGTCAACTTGACGATTCGCCCTTTGGTATAGTTCATCACCATCTTGCTCTAACCCTCAACATCGTCGTGTTTTGGATCGTTAGGCGACATGGTACTGCTTCGCGGAGCTTCTTGGTGACACGTCGACTGCTCCTTTTCACTGTCGATTTGATCCTTTCCTTCAGGGCTCAGCACACTGGAACAATAGGCAAGGATAAGACCTTTTGGCGACTCATCAAATGGGTTCAGCGATTCTCAGATCTTCATTTCTTTGTTCTTTCAGCTGCCTTTGTTCCTCTTTGCTAAGTAGTGTCCATGCTTTCCCTCAAACTACAAATACCTAAAAGTCAAGGTTAGTCATCAATTATTGAGACAAAATAAGCATTTGAGGACAGTAATTCCATCAAAATATAGCCCTAAATGAGTCCAATTTGTGGACTCATCAAGGGCCAAAACAAAGGTCAATATTTAATGAAGGGGAATGTGAATTGGGTAATACAATAAAAAGGTCTCTTTAATGCTCACAAATTTGGATAGAGGGATACACTTTTATTTAGTTTGTTCATTTAGGCTATGTGGACTAATATCAATAACGACTTGTGATGTTTACCTAATCAATATCTCAATTATTATAGAAAGACCAAACAGGGCAAGTTCTGAATTGGTATATACAGTCAATATGAAACAATGATCTCACACACATGTCATAAAGTCTCACTGTCAATTATTGATATATCTAATTCATGTTTCCGCTGAAGTCATCCTTATCCTACAAGTCTATTTCATGTCATACAAAGATCCCACATAGTTAACATATATATGAAATAAATACAACACATTAATATTTATTCAGGGGTCCTATTTTTAGTCAAACATTACCCATCATGCCATATTTTCATATTCTTCTTTCACATTTTAAATCACATCATAAACATGTTGATTCAACAAAGATTTAAAAGGTTCTCAAGGAAAGAAAACATGCAAGAAAACCCCAATGACACATCCAAGTGTCTGGGCCACTCAGACTTCTCCTAGACACTCACAAGCAAAGCACAATATCATCCCACCCCCTCTCAAAAAGTTGTGAATTTTCCCCAATACACTATACTAAAAAGTTGAAATAGAGGGCGAAGACAAGCCAATGGAAACTAAGTGTCGGAGTCCTAACTAGTGGTGGTTGAGTCCGTTGGTATGGAACAAGGGTGATAGTTTATATTTCTGAATCTTACGGTGGGATGCCATATAAAGAAATTCTTGAACTCGAAGTTCCACCTACATGTTGCCTTTGTCTATCCACCCAAATTTGCTTATCTATAATGGAGGCATGTATGGCCACCTTTATCTAAAAACACTTTATCTATTCGGCCCGATTCTCTAACTCCTCTAAAGTGTCCTAATCAGTATGTGGTATGTTTCCACGTGCTCTTGGAGGGTCCTCATCTTCACACATACCAATAATCATAGTTTGTATGGTCACCAGTTTAGTAAAAGTGGGAAGGATAGATGTCGATGCAGCGGCTAAGGCAGTGACCTCAAATGAGAGTTGCTCAAACTCAGTTTGCAAATCTTGAATGTTTTGTCTTTGTGTGGTCTGGCGGGGTATCAACATCTTTTCCTCAAAGGTATCTATCGACCCATGTATGACATGGACTACTTGTCTATGACTATCTACATCCTTGAAGCTATGCGATCCTCTAAGTCCACAACTAACTGATCAATTTTTGTTTGAGCTCATGACCTGATCTTCTGGATCAACTGTGCTAGTTGAGACTCTATCTTAGTTTGAATCTACACCATACTATGTAAGAGCTCAGCAGAAATGGTGACCAAGCAAGTAGCATATGGGCGTGGTGTGTCAGTCGAGGTGCTAGTGAGGGGGTACAAATATAGTAGTGGCAGATCTAGTCGACTCTATAGTGGTGGAGTCCCCCTCAACAATAGTTGTATCAATGCTCTACTGCATGGCTGGTCTCGCAAATGAATTTGGAAATTTGAGATCTTGTCGTGGAGCCCGTCTATATAGGATCAGATTAATGTCATCTTTAATCAGCCCCATATCTTGATTTTGGTTCACCTTGGTGAATCGATCTACTATCAAAATAGAAGTCACTTCGGAGTCCCAACAAAGACTATAAATACAATAGGGGAATGGAATACTTGTGATACCTTGGAATTCCCTCTCATAAGTATATTTAATTATGTACCGGGTGAAATCAATCTCATATCCCGCCATAATGTTAGCCACCACTACACAGATTGGAGTTAAGGTATTATCTGCCAATGTGGGGCATATGCATAGTGAGAGACTGCTGTCCACCTCAATTCGAATAGAGACTAGACTTTGGTGTTTGGAGCAACTACAGGGTAAATCATAATACCATTGGGACTATGGGTGCGATCGTTTTACCACTATTGTTGTCTCGATCAAAGTTTATTGTCTCTAGTTGTACAATCCAAATACTCAATATTGGAGGGTTGTTCGCAGGCACGTCATCCGAAGACTCATATGCTCATCTTAACAAATTTGTTAGTGTTCCCAAAGTAGTATGGGTAGGCCAAACTTGGATTTGAATGCCATTGGATTACGTTTTCCTATTATCACTAATAGGGGAAGCAACTCTTTAGCTAGCTGAGCTTCCATATAACTCACTAAAGAGATAGAGGCAGTAACATGAGGATTTTCTAGAAAAATATGTCCCATTATCCAAGAAGTAGAAGTTGAAGGATAAAATCAACAACTTTCCACAATTACATGAAGAGTCGATAAGTGTTGCATGGGGAAAATTTACAAGCTATATATATTTAATCACTATTTGCCTCATACTTAATCTCTCTATGATAGTTTTTTTATCATGAATTTTATGGATTATTCTTGTATTTTGTATTTTATGTATATAATTAAAATTGTGTGAAGATGAAGATATTTGGAGCACAAATGATTTAAAAAACAAAAATCATTCAAGGAAATCAAATAGGAAGTTTAATGGATTAAATTTAATATAATAATATATTTATATATATGCTGGCATTTCAAATTCAAATGCTCTTGCTAGTGCCATGTGTCAAATTATTCAGACCCTTTCACCATTGAAGGATAATACACCCAAGTTACACCTCCCTAAAGAAGTATAAATAGTCTTTGTTCAAATAAAGAACCTAATAGAGGTCAAGGTCGATCCCTCAAGGAATGAGATTTAGACTTAGCCTAACTAATTGTTAATTATATTTTTAGTCGAGTTATTTTCGTAAAAAGAGGGGGGGGGGGTTGGGGTTGTGAGATAATAGATTTATTGAATGATTGCCGTAACACGTAACACACTAAAAGAGATTGAATATTTTGTAGAATCAATACAAGATGAAACTAGGGTATTTGTATTCCCCACAAGTTCATAACGTAGTAATCCTTGTAGTAGTAACCATGTCTAGTGTCAAGCATGCAAAGTTGGTAAGTTAGGTATCTCTCAAGTGGTTGGTCTACCAAATAAGTGAATTTTATCATGCATCTTTGGTTGGTCTTCAGGTGTATGCATTACTAATCCTTACCTTTGATCTCATATTAACTATCCCCTAGTCTAGGTCAAGCAATTAGATGAGGGTTGTAGTTCCTAAATCTCCGTTGTACAACTCTTTTCCCATTCATTACTTCGTTGGTCAGGCAAGTAGAAATAAGACATTTTCTAACGTGAGCCCTTGTTAAAAAGCAATCAAAACTAAGAGAAACACAATACATGCATAAACAATATCCAAGAATTACAAGTTACTAGGTCTATGTTGTTACTTTCTTATGGTTCCCACAACCCTAGTTGTGGAATTAGCTACTAATGTTTGTTTGATCATAACCCATATTTATGGAGTAAAGATAAATCAAGAACTTACAAGAATAATAGACATATTCTTGAATCTTGAATTGAAGAACAAAAGATGCAATATAAACCAATGATTCAATAGTTAAAATGGAGAAGTGTTTAACAAATTATATCTCAAATACAAAAACCAAAGTATCAACTGTCTAACATCAAAAAAAATTAATAAATGACTATTTATAAACAACTAATCCTAAATAAACTAGACTAAGAAAACATAGGAAAAATAAGATTCAATAGTTGAGTCTATAGTTTCTGGTCTATGGCTCGTAGACACCAGTCGTAAGAGGAAACTTCTTCAAGGTTCATCTTGACTCTTGCTACGGACATGATCTATGACTTGTAGACCTTTTGTAACAACCTGAAAAAGTAGTAGGCTACACTAGAGTCTCATTGTGTGGATTGGTATGACTTCAAGTTGGTGTCTAGGTTGAATTAGAGCTAATGTGAGGTTTTATGTAACTTCTGAAGATGTTTAAGACAAAAATAAAGCTAAAATGAAAGAGGTAAACACCTAGGATGAAGGTAAGGACCTAAACTATTAAGGAAGGGTGAAGGGGAACTTGTCTTCACTTTGGACAAGTTGGCGATTGGTAGCATGGTCGCCAAAGTGACTTGGCGATGCACCAAAGTGCACTTGGCGATGCGCCAAAGTGCACTTGGCGATGCGCCAAAGTGCAATTGGGTCACCTAGTGGTCTGTCTCCCTTAGCTTTAGGTGCTGGAAAATGGGTGAGGTAGGTCGTGGATCACCAAATGTGTTGGCGATTCGCCCATTGACCCCCTTCATCGCCTAGTGAGCTGCCCCTTTTGGGAGCTTACTGGAATTTTGGGCGCACCAAGGGCCATTAGGCGAGTCGCCTAGTGCCCATGGCGAGCCAAGGAGTGACAAAGGGCGAGCTCCAATGTGAATTAGGAAGTTTTTAAAGTTTAAGTTGGGGTTTTAAGTAGTTCTTCCAAAACTTGAACGAACACTTTCCCATTCTTTTCCTAACAAGTATTTATACTTTTTAAGGTCAAATTCCTTCAATTTATTTACTCCCACTTAATAAAAGAAGAAACCGAAGACCCTAAATTAAATCCCAACTTCTTTTCCCTCCCAAAAATCTTCTCTCTAGACTCCATCGAAGAACATATGAAGAGATCAAGCTAGAGCTTCACAAAGAAGACCTTTTCATATGAATTTGATAGGATTCTACACCTAAGGTATGGATGCTTTTCATTCTTGGTTAGCTATCACCAAGAAGCCCCTTCAACTATGTTTTCAAATTCTCCAAATCAAGGATTTTCAAATCTAGTCATGGGTCTTCTTACAAAACGAATTCAATTGTTTCATTATGATTCATTATGGTTGTTTAAGATGATTTATGGTTGGATTAATGGAGTATTGATGGATTTTGGTAAAAATCTCCCTTGGACCCATGATTTCCCCTTCTTCGTAAATTGTGAACTAGGGTATGACTTGATTGATCATGTAAGCTTGTCCATTGATTATGTTTATTTTTATTAAGTTGTTGAATCCTAGAATTCCCTTATTTAGCTTAGTAATTCTAGAAGTTAAGGTTGATCTTGATTCTTAACCTTGAAGGACAAATTGGGGGTTAGATGTGAACCTCTAAAATTGATGAAATTATTGGTGAATTGCCTTAGATTAGATCACCTAGACATGAATTGATTATGAATGAATCTTGTAGATAATAAATAGCTTGATTAGGTCTTATGTGATGGATCATGGTAGAATTAGTATTGAGATTTAGTTTACTTGATGATATATGTCAATAATTGAGTAAGAACGAAGTAAGTAGTTAAGTTTACCTTGAGAGTTAGGTTTATATGATTCTCATGTGAGGCATGGATTAAAAGTAAGGCTCATAATATGAAGAGGATTCCTAAGGCTTAAATGGTAAAAGCTAATATGAATAGGTCAAGAATGCTTAGGCTTAAAGAAGGAAGCTATTATGTATGTTGAGTTGTATATGGCATGATTGTGAAAAGACTTCACCCACATGACCTATAATATGATCACATGATTTTATGCATGAAATGAATTTATTACTTGAGTCATGGTTGTATCTATGTTATATATGTTGAATGATATATGTGTTGACTCAATGTGACTCTTCAATGCAATATATGTGTATTATGTGTGATTGTGGTATTATGTACATGCTTATGAACACTTGAGAAGGAAGTGCCTATGATGATAATGTATCTATGGTGTTGATTGAAAGGTTATTTCTCATATGCACATTTACATACTATTATGCATGAAATGTACATGATCATGTTGATCCACTTGAAAGGTGGAGGTGTTTAGTTATTATGTATGTATGATATGTTATGACTATGGTCGTATTATTGTGTTGATTGAAAGGATATTCTCATGAAAACACTATGAATGATAATGTGAAAGGATATTCTCACTTCATGAATCTTTGAGCTATTATGATGAATGTTGGTTTGAGTGCCTAGTGCATTCTCTTATGATCATGAACTTAAGTAAAAGAATTAATATGACTTTTAAAGGGAATTATGCTTAACACCGAGTGGATAGGAGTATGAGATGGGTTCCTTCATGCTAGTAGTTGGGTTCCCAATACATTGTCTCATGAGATGGAAACCTCCATGTGAGTAGTCAAGGTTTCTAGTATCCATCTCCCTATCCCATAACTATGTGCCCACATCGGTATATAGCTAGTGGATCAACCTTTAAGATATTATGTACGTTCTACCTTAGGCAAGTAGGACACCCTCTTTTCGGTGTGGGGGTAGACCACCGGATTCCATGTAGCTCACATGGTCTATGTCGGTTAAGGCTATTATCCCTAAATGATACGAATATGAGCTATAATAAGAACATGGACTCTAATTATGATTCCTTAAGAGGTACTACTTTGTATGAGTGAGGGTATGAGACTTTACTCATACATTGCACAAGTGGACTTTACGAGGGGTTATGGGTAGGTCCTCTTATATTATGAAGACTTTATGAATTATGTATGTATATCGTGAATGAATGTTAAAGTTAACTTTATGTGTTTCAAGCTATGATCATAAATGTTTCCTTACTTATGTATGTTGATTATGAATGAACTAAAAGTAAGATATGTATGTTGTTGGTGGTCTAAATGTGATACTTGGAATTTGGTAGGTTTATGGGACCTTATCTTTACATTGCACTAGTATGACTTTGGGTTGCATATATGTGGTGTGAACTTGTCTTATGCATGATCATAGTAGCCTAAAAGTGAGACTTAGTGTAGATAGGATTATGGGATCCTAGCTATGCATTGCACAAGTTTAGCTTACGCTTGCTCATGTGATAGTTCTATATGATGATATGATCTTGTGATGAAATTATGCATGTGAACTAAGTGATTTGAAGATTGGAGTATGCATTATGTTGTGTTGGAGACTATGCTTGTAATATTGATAATATCCTTTATGTTACGATGAATTGTGCATGGCTTGGCTTAATTTTCTTTTCTCCTTATTTTTCATGAAAGCTCAATATGGCTTTGGCTTTCTTTTTCTTTTTCATTTGAATGTTTTCTTTACATTTACATGCATTTTTCTTGTATTTTTAGCTGCCACACCATCTTATTTTTCTCTTTTCTCATTATTAAACTATTTTCATACCACTTTATTTTGTTGCATTCCTCTATAGTAGCAACCCTCAACTTAATATTTTAGTGTGATTGGAGGTGCATGTCACGACCCAGGGTACCGCCAAGATGTAACAAGGCACATACAACCTCGAAAGGCTCCATGTAAGCCACTTAGCATATCATAACATAGTGTGCTAGAATAATAAAGAGTAAAACACATTTCAAGTCTTAAAAGTTTTTCATAAAAGAAAGTTTGTCTAGACTTGTCTCAATATAGCCATTTATTACAATACTTGAATGAAATAGGACTAGGACATACAACATGTCCGAAAAGAGAAAGTACAAGAAAGAAACTAAAAACAAGAAGTCCGACCTCGAAACCATGAGGACTCACCAACAAGCACGGAAACTACACAAGTCCAAGCTTTAGCCACTAGAATGATCACCTCGAGAACCAAACCCTACAATTGGAAAAATGTAGGAAAAGTAGGGGTTATTACAAAAATGCACTATGCATGGTAGCCATGCATAAAAACATTTAAAACATTCAAAAAAGGACATGTCATTTGAAGAGTTCAATAACAAGGCTCACCCAATATATACATCATGTCGTCACACCAAGCATGAACAGGTATCAAGAAGGGTCAAAACCCAATAATAAAGAGAACCAAGAACCATATTAAAAAATGGCTTCCTAACTCGTACTTAAGATGGACAACTTCCATTCTTAAGACGAACTAAAAATCCAGAGTCAAGATGACAAATGATCTAAACCAAGAGGCATGCCAAGAGTGACAAAGTCACAGCCACAAAAAGGACAAGGTCCCAACAAGAGTGCTAAGTGATCAAACAGTCCGTACAAGTGGGCGAGTTACATAAGTGTCTTTAATGTATTAAAGAATACCAATACGACAATGCAAAGTGACAAGAGGTAACCAAGGTACCAAGATAACTTTCAGATATACCAGCAGGTAAAAAGAGTACAAGTATAAGTTTATACACAAACCTCAGTTTTTTAGCACAAAAACAGTCCAACAAAACTCCATGAGTCAAACCGTAGACCTAACAGCCTATCAGAGACTTTAACTTGTACACGAGGATATACAACCTTAAAAAAATGAATTCAATAACTTATTTATTTTCTAGCAGCTCAATAATGATGACGTAAAATAGGGTTATCATCACAAGTAAGCCTAGCCTGTACAAATACGATTATGCTCCCAAACAGTAAATTCTGGCCATCCTAGTGCATCATGTCGCAACTAAGATTTGAAATGGCAAATGGCAAAACTGGACTGTATACTCTTCATGAACGATGTAGGTACCTCTCTTACGGTTGCAAACAACCAAGAATCACCGCAAAATGTATTTTGGATTAAAAATATATATTCAAAACACTAACATTTGTCCATACAGGATTTCAAACTTTAGAATCTGGACAGAACTTGTCCTATGATGCGTCCCATATTTCGAATCCATAACAACTAAATTAGAGTTTAACATAAACATAAGAGTTGTACATTTACAAATTATCTTTCCAAATCATATTTATTCACATTAAACTATGTTCTATAGAATGAGATATGCTTAATCTACTAAACGCTACCCAGCTCAAAAATAGGTTTTACCAGTTACCAAAGAGAAGAGTGTAACTCGATTTCCAGCCAAAAGGACCAAGATTATCTCTTCTGATCTTGAAGAACAACAAGCTAGATAATGTTCTAAGGGACTTATACTTCAGGTGAGACTAATTTCCTAAGAGAAGGTGTCAAAATATAGTAACACAAGAGGTGCTTATCATATACAGAGCTGTCCATAAAAGTTGGCTGCCCAAATACTTGTGTGCTGCCCAAATGCATAGATATACACCTATATATATATCATTCACCTCCTTTAAAATCTATACATATTTCTAATTAAACATTATACAAATACCCCTATACAATACATTAAATTACGATGACAATTATTTTAAGCAAGGTTGCAAATATAACATTATTTCAAGTTCCCAAAATGAGAATTAAACATATTGTAATAATTAAGCAGTGGTTTATCGACATGTGACTCTTGTTAGCATTTTCGAGGTGTTACATAACCTTTTCTGAAAGTGAGGGTGAGCACAAGGAGCATCAGGCTGTAACTTTTGAGCGTGAGGATGAGATACTAGTAGCCCAGAGAGCGGAGTTGCGTTCAAAGAGGCTGAATGATCCGTCTAGGATCAAGACCCCTCAAGCTACTACTTCTCCTCCCGCTTCAGAACAGACCGTGGTATTAGCACCACCGGTACAGGGTCCTCTCGCAAGGTCTATGAACAAACTGAAGACTGAGGGGCTGAGGACTATCATAGAGGAGAAATGGCTTTCTACTGCTGGGGTGAAAGACAGGTACCCCAACATCTGGCGCACCATAAAGACCCGTAAATTTGAGTTCTTCACAAAATCCTAGTGTTCCTATATTCCAAATTGGGTCTGGGAATTCTACATCGCTTACAGAGCCCTGGTGCCACAATGGAAAAAGTTGGCTACTAAATTCAAGCCATTTGACTATGTGGTTGTTAGGGGCAAGAAACTGTTCCGTGACAGTAATAACATAAATGCGATATTGGAGTGCACATACAACATTGCGAACACCCACTAGTATAGGATCAAGACTAAGTCCTTGGAGAACATGAAAAGCTGAATTGCCCCTCTCATATGTGATGGTACTCCAAGGTGGTTGGAGGCAGGGGCTCTGATAGAAAAGAAGAACCTAAATGTAGGTGTGAGGTACTGGTTAGGCTTTATCAACAGCACTATCATGCCATCCCTAAATAAGTCTACCCTATGCCACACAAAGGTGGCTTATCTTGGCTCGATCATTGCACGAGAGCACATGAATCTGGGTATGATCGTTGAGTAGGAGATGGCCATTAGGGCCAAACAACGACAAACTTCTCTCCCCTTTCTGGTGTTGATGACTGAGTTGTGCAGAAGGGCTCGGGTTCCTAGAGATGAAAAGAAGGATGTGGAAGTGATTACTACATATTCTACTGACATTCGGAGGATTGAAGAGGAGTATTTGAAGGATGAGGCATAGAAGAAGAAAGCAGCCTCAGTTGATACATCCACGGTTGTTGACCTTTAGACATTACCTGTAGAAGCACCTTTGCCTACTCCAACCCCTAGATCTTCAGGTACATCTAGTGATGTTCCTTCTATTACTCCCATTTTCTCTAGTGCTCCATTGCCTCCTAGATCTGTAACTGCTGCTGCCTCCCTACCCCAACTAACTCAGGTTGCATTACTACGGATGGGGCAGCTAGCCCATTCTGCTGATCGCTGTTCTGCCAGACTTGAGGCCTCCATTACGGGCATGAAATAGCCCTCGCTGATGCTGTGACACCCTTGAGTGCTACCTTTGATGCCCCTGCGGATAGGTTAGCGGTGTACGAGCGTGGCCAAGGGGCCACCGAGGAGGTGACAGCTCTAAAGGCCGCTATTGCTGCACTGAGGAGAGATGTGGACCACCGTCATGTATAGATTTTCAAGACGGTGGAGATCCCTGATGTGCCAGTTGAGACAAATATGCATCTGGCTACCACTGGAGATGATGTTCAAGCCAAAGAGGTAGTTGATCCCGAATCTGAGGCTGAGACGGATGACGAGATGCTTGAGGTTGCTGAGGAAGCTTCTTATGAGGACCTTACGGAGATCGATGAGGCCATGGTAGATGCAGCTGTGCAGACATCCTTGGCAGACACACCTTTGGCAACCCCTAATGGATCTACTACTATTGAGGTGACTCCGGGCATTGATGCCCAAGATTAGAGTGATGCACTGGGCATTGATTCCTCGACATATGGAGCGACTGTGTAGACATGATTTTTCTTTACCCCCCTCTCTATCCCATTTTTATTGAATTTTTGATATTTTCTTGCATTTGAGGACCAATTGCTTTTGTTTTGTGGTGGGGTGAGGCCCACCTTTTGTGATTATTGTTTTGTTCATATATTGAGTTTTGTGCTATAAAATTGTGTTTTGGCACTGTGTTTTGTGGATGTTTGAGTTTGTGTCTCCTTGTTTTAATTGTAGATGATTTTGTGCCACCTCTTAATTGTGTTTGAATGTGGTTGTTCTCTTGCAAATTTAATCATCGGTCTTGTTCAATATCGATGACTTGAATAGTGCTCAAAATTGAACAAAATTGAATATGCGACTACGTTGATGCCAAATAAAGTTGCATAGGCAATATGTGAACTTTTTGCATCTCGTTGTGACTAGCTGATTATCAAATTGAGTCTCTTGTGATAAACATTGCACACTAGAAAAAGTACAGAGTCTTGTTTGACATTGGTGTCAATGCCTTGTGTGATGAGCTTACCGTAAACCATGTGTGATGACACCTAGAATTTGCCCCGTTGGCTCGGTTGACCAAGTGATGTGAATTCTTAAAATGATCTTAAGCAGCAATTTTAAAGAGTGAAACAATTTGAAATTATACCTCTTATATGGCCTACCTTGTGAGTGTGTGAACTTCACTTGGACACCTTTTGAGCCTTAGCCTTTCCTTGGATGTAAACTGATGAAATTGTGACCTTTCTTTATCCCTTCATCCTTAATCCTCATGAGATGTGGTTTGTGTGAATAGCCAACTTAGGCAAAAAACCTAAGTTGGGGGTGTGGTGAAAAGAGAAGGTAAATCAAGAAGTGCCAAGAAGTTCCCTCTACCCATGGTTATGAGAAAGATGGAACCCCTCCATATAAAAAAAAGAAAAGAAAAGAAGAATGAAAAGGAAAAAGAATGAAAAAGTTTGAAATAAAGTTGTGAAAGTGTAAAGGAAATGGGGTGTCCGGTATTCCATGGAAAGTGAATAATGGGGTGACTTATGAGCATAAATGAGAATGATGAGGAAAAGGAAAGGAAGTGTTGTTCATACCACATTTCATGAAGATAGATGCCATTGAGCATAAATGACCATACCTTTATACTTAGCCCCATTACATGCCTTGAAAAGACCTTTTTTTATTTATCTTGAGTGAGCTGAAACAAGTGTTGATAGGAAAAGAAGGGCAAACCTATGGTTGAAATCATGCATTATGTTCATCTTTGTGAGTGTGAGTGTTATATCTGATTTCGAAGATTTAAATTGTTGAACCATTGTGTGTGAATATGGACTCATTCTTTGTGTGAGGGCATTTGAGTTCCTTTTTTGAGATTGAACTTGCATTTGAAGCAAGTATTGTGAACTTGAGAATCTTTGGTAATGGTGAGTCACAACTTCAACCATTGAGTGAACAATTGATCCTTCCATGAGTAAGTTGAGTCTTTTTGTGTGCTTTTATGATTGAGTCTTGTGTAGCACTATTTGAGGCATCCTTTTTGAACTGCTGAACTTGAGGACAAGCAAAACTTTAAGTTGGGGGTGTTGATGAGTCCACGATTTGGACTCATTTACGAATTTATTTGGATAGATTTAGTATCCTCATATGCTTATTTTGTGCCAATAAATAATGTAAAATCCTTGATTTCTAGGTACTTAGATTGAGGAACAAAGCATGGAAACTAATTTGCGAAAATGGAAAAAAACAAGCTGCAAGAAGGAAGAAATGTAGGCCTGGTGATCACTAAATTCCTTTGGCGAGTCGCCTAATGGCCTCTTGACTGCCTAAAGTTCCAGTGTGCCAAGTATGAAGGAGAAAATCAATTTGGTGAGAGAAAGGAGTAATCGGTGTGTCACCGAGTGGTTTTGTGATGTAGTGTTGGATCGCCCAAAGTTACAGAACTTGAGGATGTTGAAGGCCAAAGAAAAAAGCCGATGGAATTGACCAAAGGGAGGATCGCCGAGTCCGACTTACTACGCCGAATGGCCCTTCGCAACATATTTTTGGCGACTATAAACATTAATCTTAGAGAGCTTTTTATCATAATTTTTATCATATGTTTGGAATTAGTTTGAACTCAGGGTATTGAGACTAGGTTTTACTTAGCTTTGAAGAAACCAAGTTTTCCATTCTTGAGAAATTGGAAGTGGGTCTTTGAGATTCTTCAATTTGGACCTTTGTGAATACAAAATTAATCTTACCAGTTGATGGAAACACAATTTGGTAACAATTTTTATCTTTTTATGATGTCTAGCTAAAACCCCAAATTTTGGGGTGTGATTATGTGATTATGGGTTGATTTAGCTGATGGGTATTGCTAATTGTTATTTTAAATGCAATTTAGAAGTGATTTCAATCATTAATTGTGGTAAAAGTTAAAGGATTGTAGTTGCAAATACAGTTCTACCTTCGTGTTTTTGGCTTGCTCGAGAGAGAGGTTTTAAAACTAAGATTATTGATTGATGGTCTGTGGGTATTGGGTTGTCATGGGTTCTGCTCGAGCGAATTAATCTTAAGCCCTTTTCCACACATTCAACTCGAGAGAGTGAATGGACTAAGGCGTAGGATGTTCTTAATTGCTTGCTTGTCGGTGTTCGATAGAAAACGACTTGATTGCAAGGAAAATTGTTTGAGAGAAAGTTTACCTCCTCTATAGTCTAGCCTATTCCTTAATTTACATCTATTTACTAATAGTTGCAATTATAAATTTGTCTATACTAGCCTATAATCGAATCACATCTTAAGAACCCGTCTCCTTAGTGTTATTGTAGTTGATAAATACAATCAAAACCTCCCTATTATTTGACATTCGTGTCACCCCTCGATTTGAATTATGTTTTTATCCATTAATGTCTATTCCTATAATTAACTTGAGCATATTCGTGCTTTCATATTGAATCTTAAACACGTACCACTCCCTGTGGGATTTGACCCCAACTCATTTAGTTGGATTATATACTGACTAGCTATCGTTGACACCTATAATTGAATGAAGTGTCCTTGAAACGATAATCACCTTCATAGGTGAGATATTTAGATAGACCCAATCACTAACTTGAAATTCTAGGTCCCTTCTTCTCACATCGGCATAAGACTTTTGTCTACTTTGAGCCATTCTCAACCTCTCTCTAATGAGTCGGACCT
Organism: Solanum stenotomum; assembly: GCF_019186545.1. Taxonomy (NCBI): domain Eukaryota; kingdom Viridiplantae; phylum Streptophyta; class Magnoliopsida; order Solanales; family Solanaceae; genus Solanum; species Solanum stenotomum. The sequence continues at coordinate 28,717,236 of NC_064288.1, forward strand.
TCCCAATTGCTTCATAAACCAATTCGGGACAAATTAGAGCAATCTCACCTACTTCAATCCATCAAACCGGAGACCTACATCTCCTACCATACAAGGCTTCAAAGTGAGCCATACCGATACATGAGTGTAGCTATTATTGTAGGGAAACTCTATTAATGGCAAGTGGTCATCCCAATTACCCTTGAAATCTATTACACATGCCCTCAACATATCTTCTAATACTTGGATGGTACACTCCGCTTGCCCATCGGTTTGGGGATGAAAAGTCGTGCTAAGCTTAACATTAGTACCAAGCCCTTTTTGGAATGACTTCCAAAAGTAAGAAGTGAATTGAGTACCCCAATCAGAAATAATAGATAGTGCAACTCCATATAACTTCACCATTTTCCTTAAATACAACTTATCATAGTCTTCCGCTGAAAAAGAAACCTCGACGAGAATAAAGTGGGCTGATTTTGTCATGCGATCTACAATGACCGAAATAGAATAATGTTGTCTCCGGGTGCGGGGCAAACTGACAATAAAGTCCATCTTTACATGTTCCCACTTCCAAGTGGGGATACCTATATCTTCGGTTAAGCCTCCTGGCCTTTGATGCTCAACCTTAACTTGTTGACAATTAGGACATTTGGCCACAAATTTCTCAATATCTTTCTTCATCCCATTCCACCAATAGACTTCATGTAGATCACGGTACATCTTGGTGGCTCCCGGGTGAATAGAATATAGAGAACTATGGGCTTCCTCTAAAATTTGTTCTCTCAAACCATCAATATTCGGAACACATAACCAACCTTGGTACCTAATAACCCCATCTCCCTCTTGGGAGAAAGCCTCAACAGACTTCTTAAGTACCGACTCTTTCAACTCAACTAATATAGGATCAATACCTTACTTAGACTTCACATCTTCCACAAAGGACGATTCGGAACAATTATGGACCATGACACCACCTTAGTGAAATCCACTAGTTAAAAACCTAGTTGGGCCAACCTATGCACATTGCGAACCAATTCTTTCTTTTTGTCCTCTACATAAGCCACACTACCCATGGACAATCTACTAAGAGTATCCGCTACCACATTAGCTTTACTGTGGTGATAAAGGACACTTATATCATAATCCTTCAAGAGTTCTAGTCACCTTCTTTGGCGAAGATTCAAGTCCTTTTGACTAAACACATATTGTAGGCTCTTGTGATCGGTGAAAACATCCATATGGACCCCACACACATAATGCCTCTATATTTTTGAGGCAAAGACAACCGCCACTAACTCAAGGTCATGGGTAGAATAATTCTTCTCATGGCTTTTAAGTTGCCTTGAAGCATAGGAAATCACCTTACTATTTTTCACGAGGACACATCCCAACCCCACTCTAGAAGCATCACAATACACCACAAATCCATCTATACCTTCTGGTAAGGTCAACACCGGAGCGGAAGTATGTCTATCTTTCAACTCTTGGAAACTTGTCTCACAATCTTCCGACCTCCCAAACTTAGCCTTCTTTTGAGTCAAAGGCGTCAACGAAGAAGCAATGGAAGAAAATTCCTCAACAAACCTTCTATAGTGATCGAGAAAACCCAAAAAGCTTCTAATGTCGGAATGAGTTAAAGGTCTAGGACAATTCTTGACCGCACCCGTCTTCTTAGGATCTACCTCAATACCCTTGCTTGACACAATATGACCAAGGAAAGCTACCGACCTTAACCAAAATTCACATATGCTAAAATTTGCAAAAAGCTATTGTCCTTAAGAACTAGCAACACAATTCTTAAATGGTCAACATGTTCATTTTCACTTCTTGAATAGATCAAAATATCATCGATAAACACAATCACAAACATATCAAGGTATTGTCTAAACACCCTATTCATCAAATCCATAAATGTCGCTAGAGCATTAGTCAACCCTTACGACATAACCATAAGCTCATAATGACCGTACCAAGTTTGAAAAGCCGTCTTGGGAATATTATCCCCTCACCCTCAATTGGTGATAACTCGAACGAAGATCAATCTTAGAGAAATAACTAGCCCCTTGAAGTTTGTCAAACAAGTCATCTATCCTTGGAAGTGGGTATTTATTCTTGATGGTTACTTTATTCAATTGATGATAATTAATGCACATTCTAAGAGACCCATCTTTCTTTCTAACAAACAACACCGGAGCACCCCATTGAGAGATACTCATTCGGATGAAGCCCTTATCTAACAAATCCTTTAGTTGCTCTTTTAACTCTTTTAACTCCGCCGGAGCATTTCTATAAGGAGGAATAAATATAGGTTGCGTATCCGGAAGAAGTTCAATACCAAAATCTATTTCCCGCTCAGGAGTAATACCATGCTAATCATTGGGGAAAACTTCCAGGAACCTATTAACCACGAGAATCGATTCAAGAGAAGGGGTTTCAGAATCTGCATCCCTCACCCTAACAACATGGTAAAATCAAACTTTCAAGATCATTTTTATAGCTTTAAAGTAGGACACACATTGAACTCTAGGCATAGAATATCCCCCCTTCCACTCTAAGATAGGCTCATTTGCAAATTGGAATCTAACTACCCGAGTTCAACAATCGATAGAGACATAACATGCATGCAACCAATCCATTCCAGGAATCACATCAAAGTCTAACATATCAAGCTCTACCAAGTAAATAAGAGTAAATCTATGGGACAAGGAAACGAGACATCTTCTATAAACCCTCTTAGCCACCACAGAATCACTAACCGACGTAGAGACCGAAAAGGTTCTAATAACACTTTAGGAAGAATATCAAAATTCATAGCGACATCAGGTGTCACAAAGGACAAAGTAGTACCGGGATCTAATAAAGTATATACATATATAAGAAAGGCTTTTAATGTACCGGTCACCTCGGGATTGAAGAGCATAAAAGAGGTTTTGCTTCGGGGCATTAGAGTTTGAACCTCTAGGAGGAGCTTGATTGCCCTCTCTTCCTTGAACCTTGAGCATCAGACAATCTCTCATCGTGTGACCACTCTTTCCACAATCAAAGACCCATACGTGCGAACTAGGGACTTACCTTCATGATTTCTTCCACACTTTACAAAAATAGGCCTAGTAACATAAGAGTCACTACTATTGCCTCCTTGAGGTTTAGGGTTAGACACCCTATCCATGTTGACTCTTGGGGAGAACTAGAGGAACCTTGGTTGGAAAAACTTTTTCTAAACCTTGGTCGACCTTGTCTACAGACCTAGCACGGGAGAGGTTCCCATCACCGATTCTAGCTCTTTTCATTTCCTATTCTTTTCCTTGAGTTTCGATTCCTCCATTATTGAGCGTGCACCATAAGCCTTGAGATATCCATGTCATAGAGGAGCATTTCCGTACGACACTCTTTTTCAACCAAGTCTAACACACCCGACATAAACCTGTTCATTTTAGCCCTTGAGTCGCCACCATAGTTGAAGCATATTTGGAGAGTTGTGTGAATTTTAGAGCATACTACTTAACACTCATATTTCCTTGACTAAGGTTGATGAACTCATGCACCTTTCCCTCCCTTAACTCTAGGGGGAAACACCTATCAAGAAATGACGATTTAAATAATTTCCATTCTACCGGGCCCGCTCTTACGGGTCTCTCTCCCTTCCACTGACCATACCACACTTGAGCCACATCTATTAGTTTGTTGGTGTACTTTATAAACCTCATCGATAAACCTTTAAGGATCCTCTTCCACTTTGGAGCCATGAAATTCTGAAGGTTTCATTCGTGCAAAATCTCTTGCTCTTTAAGCCATCGAATTCAAATTAGGATTCATCGGAAAATCAACTTCTTTATTGGCTTAAGCCGTCACGGTTGAGCTAACATTTGGATAGTAGACCTAAACTCCTCATGGGTCACATTCTCAACCAAAGGATCAACCGGAGCTTTATGAGCTTGAGGATGAGCTCCTTGTTCCACATTGTCACCCTCCATCCTTCTAGCATTAGCAGTTCTAGTATTCATTTCCTGAAGAACACAGGGCAAGGATTAGGAGATAGATCTTATAGAGTTAAACACTATGGCACGACATAAGAGTAATGAAAGAAGTGGAGTTTCCTAATCATCTTGTAGCCTCTCATTCATAGATGTGGCACGTTTCACACTTATGAATGAGTCTCTACTAGATGTGGCTTATGAGACATTATCCTAAAATCATTCTAAACCTGGTACTCTAATTACCAAGTTTGTCACGACCCATAGATACCCCCGTAGATGTAACAAGGCACATAGAACCTTGAAAGGCTCTATTTAAGCGACTTAGCATATCATAACATAAGAATAGAACAATAAAGAGTAAAATACATTTCAAGTCTAAAATATTCATAAACAAAATTGGAAGTCTAGACCTTTCTCAACATAGCCGTCTATTACACTATTCAAAGTGACAAGATAGCCAATACAACATAGTCCAAAAAGGACATTCAAGGAATTGAAATACAATGTGAAAACACCCATCCTCGAATCATGAGGATTCACCAACAAGCTAGGATAATAAGCAAATCCAAGCTTTAGCCACAACATGATCACCTAGAGAACCGGACCCTACACATGAGGGAAAATATAGAAAAAGTAGGCGTTAGTACAAAAATGAACTAATTATGATAGCCATGCATAAAAACATTGAAAACATGCTAAAAGGGACATTTCATTTTAATCATGTAATTTACTAAGTTAAAACATCATTATGAATATAGTGGAAGAGCATAAGTCATTAACATAATCAATACATTGATCATCATATCATAAGAGAAACACTTCATAAATACCCTCAAAGCATACTTGTGCAATGCATGAATAAGACCCCATAAATCTCACCCACGCTAAGTAAAGCTTCTTGAGTAACCATAGTTCATAATTCATATTCTTGTTCTTGTTGTTGTGAGGAATAAGCCTTAACCGACATAGACCATGTGAGCTTAACATGGAATCCGGTGTTACCCACACTGAAAAGGGTTGTCCTACTTGCCTAAGGTAGAACCATATTCTTAGCTTAGGTGGATCCACTAGCAAAATACCTATGGGGGCACATTGTTTATGGGATAAGGAGATTGCTACTAGAAACCTGGACTCAACTAACGTAGAAGGTCTCCATCTCATGAGACATACTTTGGGAACCCAGACTCAACTAGTGTAGAAGGTCTCCTTGGGAAGCCGGACTCAACTCGTGTAAAAGCTTCCATCTCCTATACAATATCCACTTGGTGCTAAGCATTAATTCCCACGGATTACAATTAAGTCTTGACTTAGGTTTATATTCAATAAAGAATATCTTGACACTCAGTCCAACATAATTCATAGGATAGCTCTTTTAGATCATTTGTGAGAATAACCTTTCACCGTCGATGTCTACATATAGATTCAATAGGTGAGAAAGCCTTTCAACCTTAGAATCGTCATATTGTGAGAAAACCTTTCACACCACATCATATTCATGCATCGATGTGTATATGAGAATTAACCCTTCGACAACACAACAACTAGATCATAATCATAGACACTTCACTCTCAAAGTGTTCTTAAAGCATATACAAAGATTTCATAACATGCATAATATCATAATTTGCACTTTCAAGGATCAAAACTCATATTGAATCAACACATCTAGAATTCACAACATTAGACATGGTTATCAACATAATTCAAGTAACTCAATCCTTACATGCATAATCTAACAACATTCTTCTTTCATCAACAACCCCAAATCACAAGATCATAATTGGGAAACAGGGGGATTTCATGGGTTCTTAGGGATTTCTACATAAAAATCATAATAAATCATCAATTCAATTATACTATAAGGTAATTCAAGCATTAGAATCATTTTTTAAAGGAACCCATGACTTTTGAATCAAATCCTAGCTTTTGGGGGATTTCTATCATTGAAATTGGGATTTTTAAGGGGCTACATGTATGAAAGCTATCCATGGATGAAGAGATACCATACATTATCAATGAAACCCAATGAATTTGAGTAGAAAACCTTGCTCCTTGAACCCTAGCTTCAACTTCCCTTTTCTTCTTCCTTGAAGTTCTAGAGAGAGAATATTTGAGAGAATGTATTTTGTGAATTGAGTTGGGTGAATTTTGACTTAAAATGACTTATATATGTGTATAAAACAAAGTCAAAACGAGTTCACTTTAATAAGACTTAATCCAGAATTACCCAAAACACCCCTCACTTTAAGTGAGGTGCCACGAGGGGATCCACGAGCAATGGTCCCCTCCATGAACTTGAGGCAGTGGCTAGGAAACTTGTGCCTTTAGCCCACAAGCCCAAGGCAACTTCATGAGCGGCTCCACGAGCCGTGGTGCTTGCCACAATTCGTTTTCCCTCTCATGGGCCTTGAGGCACTGGCTTGCCACTTCATTTCAACCCTCACACACCCAACTATCCTCCACGAGACTTCCCACGAGCCGTGATCTTCACCACAAGCCGTGAATTGGCTTATGAAGAGGAGTTTGTTTTGGGTAGATTTTGGGGAGCTCACTACCTAGTCCACCACGGACCACACCACGTGCCGTGATCCCTACATTGAGTCCTGGTGGTGGTTGTGGTCACTAGTGCATTGTCTAGAGGAGAGTGGATTGCCTTAGTACTTTCCCTTGGCCCTTGCGACTCTAACCCTCACGTTTTAGATCTAGTTTAGCCTACTAGTTTTTGGGGTATTACAGATTCCCACCCGGACAGAGCTGCATAAAGTGTTTTTGGGGAAATGTTTTCCGTTGTCATGGAAGTTGAAGCTCAAGGATAAACTCAACACTTTCATCGCCTTAGCTGGAGAATCAGTCAGTGACTCTTGGAATAGACTTACAAGGTTCATGAGAAGTGTGCCTAACCACCACATCGATGATGAATTTCTCAAAGATTACTTTTACTGAGGGCTAGATTACAATGGGAAAGATGTGCTAGATACTATTGCGAGAAGATCAAATGGATCAAACACATTTCAAGAGATTGCTATTAGACTAGAGCACCACCGGCTGATGAGTATATTTACGAGGAGGGTACAAATCTTATGAATGATCAGATGGGGGATTTCTGGACCAATGCCCAAGCATCCAATCAGGATAGTTGGTGCCAAGGTCAACGAAATTAAGGTTGAAACTACAACAACTACAATCATGAAGGGAAATATGTTCATGATGGAAACTATAATCTTGATAATAACTACAAAATGAATGGTATACCAATAGGAATGATAAGAGAGGAACCTATGTTCCACCAGAGAACCCAGATGGAGAATCGAGTATGAGTTGCATTGAAGATATGATGAACATGATGTTGAAAAGGTTGATTCAAAATGACAATGTAAATGAAATGCATACTAATTCATAAGGTATTGGTCAGAAAGTTGAGTGACACGCAATATCAATTCGACAGATCGAGCAACAACTGATCCACTTACCTTCAAGTGCAAATTCGTGCCAACAAGGAACACTAGCCACAATCCTATCAGAATCTAAAGAATGAGGGGCATTATATGGTAGTTACTACAAGGGGTGGAAATTACTCTATTGAACCTTCAATGCCGCCTAGAGTGGAAAGTGCCAAAGAGAAGGAAGAGGATGAAGTTGAGGTAGTAGAGGAGCCAAAAGATCAAGATGTGAAGGAGGCTGAGGTGATGCAAAAGATCATCCCTATGCCGAGACCTCTACCTCCCTTCTTACAAAGGTTGGTCAAAATGACGGATGACGGAAAGTATAGAAGGTTCATATCTATGATGAATAAGATATGAATAAATGTTTCTTTGATTGAGGCACTTTTACGAATGCCTGGTTACGCAAAGTTCATGAATGATCTGGTCACTAAAAAGAGGGATGTCAGTTTTGAAGGTGATGACAAGTTGCAGCATTGTAGCGTTATTGCTACTAAATCTGTAGTGCAGAAGAAGGAAGATCTTGGAGCTTTTACCATTCCATGAACTATTGGTATGTTGCATTTCGCTAAGGCCCTATGTGACTTGATGCCACTATCTGTGTACAAGAATTTGGGCTTAAGAGCCCCTTAACTGACTGCAATTTGGCTACTTATGGCTGGTCAAATCGTGAAGAAACAGATTGGGGTTCTTCAAAATGTCTTGTGAAAGTTGAGGCATTCATCTTTCCGGTGGACTTTGTGATACTAGACTGTGATGTTGACTTTGAAGTACCCATTATTTTAGGGAGACCATTCCTTGATACTAGGCGTGCTTTGGTCGATATGAAAAGAGGGCAGATGAAGTTCTGATTGAACAATGAATTGAAGAGGTGACCATTAATATCTGCAAATCGATGATGCATCAACGTGATCTTAAGTCTGTGTCAATAGTGACCTATACTATTGAGGAAGAACTAGAGGTGTCTATTTAGGAGATATTAGGTGTTGACGCATGATTAACATTTCAAGGACAGTTCATCCAATTCTAAGTGTCAATGATCGCTAGTAAGTATAAAACCCAACTAAATTAGTTGGGGTCAAATCCCAGAAGGGGTGGTACGTGTTTCAGATACAATTGGGAAGTATGAACATGTTCAAATCAGTAATAGGAATAAAAGTTATCGAATAAAGACATTATTCAAGTTAAGAGGTGACATGAATGTCCAATGGGGGGGGGGTTGATTTTAATTATCAACTACAAACAGTCACAAACAATAAAACTGCCACGACCCGAGAGCACCCCCTAGTCGTAACCGGCGTACTCGACCTCAAAGAGGTCTTGTACAAGCCTCATGGATCATTCATTGCATACAATACTTGAAAATAGAGGAGAATTAAAAACTCTCTTCACACACGAAGATACTTTCATTAAATAGCAAGCGAAAGACTTCTAGACTTTATACAATATGTCTCAAAGCCATCTAATACTTTTAGAGTACAACATAGGGACTAGCCCATACAAAACTTAAATAATGACAAAAAAGACATAAAGGGAACATCTTGGGTTTTGTCCTCGAATCTATGAGGACTTAACAAGTCTTCATCTTCAAAGCACCTTAGAAACCTATCCATCAACCATAGAACACCAAATCTCCAATCCCTACACTTTAATCAAAAGGGGAAGAAATGGGGTTAGCATAATTAAGCACTAAGTATGGAAGCCATGAAAAAACATGCAAAAAGGGACATATATTGGAGAAACATGCTTTTATGCCATTTGGTAAAACTTCATGAAATACAAGTATAAGAGACAATACTCAACCATAACCACATACAAGTCATCAATCACATTAGCACATACTCTACATATGCACTATGCCTTTACCTTTAACCATCCACCTCAAGTAACCTTTAGACAACACCTTGTGCAATGCATGGATATCATCCCATACCACCATCCATACTAAGGCATCACCCTAAGATCACCAAAAGTGAAATAACCACTTATCATGCTTCACATTACAAACAATCATGCTCAACTCATACCAACATGCAACACCTGAACATATTTGTCAAATAAGTTATTTCATGATCTTAGGACCTCTATCTAGAGTTACCCTAAGACACACCTAAGTAAAACATGAAGTGGCCGCCCATAAAACCTCTTCATACACACCTAAGTCTTCCTCAAGGTTACCAAAGATAAGGACCTTTCTATTTCAACATAACTTCAATAAGTCAAGTATATCATGCTTCTTCACGTTCTGAGCAATTAGGGGACAACATTCTTCATGGAGACATTAAGGACACATTCATGCATTTAGAAGACTTTCACATAGTAGTCATTAAGACTTAGGGAACTCACTTTAGCACCTTCTAAGCCTACTCATGTCATGTGTAAATAGCATCCCATACTACTACCTACATGTTGTAGAACCTATCAAGTAACTAGAGTGCACATCCCACATGATGGGAATAGGCATTAACCGACATAGACCATGCAAGATAGCCATGGAATCCGGTGTCTTCCCCATACCGTGAGAGGTGTTCTACTTGCCAAGTGTAGAACTAGGACACATCCCATGTAGGCACATGGTTTAGAGGATATCCAAAGATGTTCATTGTACTCTCGCCTCATTCTCGGGAAGAGCTACAATCTTAACCATATCCACTCGGTGCTTAGCCTTAGTTCCCTTAGAGTAATTTCATTCACATGTATGTACTAGAGAGGGCACCATCATTAGGTACACCGAACCATAGTACTTCTACCAAGAAGGGAACCATCATAAGGTCTCACTGATCAAGGTTCATTAAGGATAGCTTCTTGACTTTCTTAGAGAGGGTTTTCTACGGGTCCGGCCCACCAACTATAAGTCTATCATTTCACACAAGAAGGAGGTCATCACCATAAGGTCCCCCTCTTCAAGGTTTCACATTCACTTTGGGGTCTAGACTCATCATGAAAGGGCACCATGCTTAGGTATAGCTGATTCAAGTCATAGCCTAGAATGCCTCTTTAGTCTTTCATAGAAAGGGCACCATGCTTAGGTCTAGCCAATTCAAGACACTCATTCATTCATTAGTCAAGAAAAGGTGCCTAAGCCTACCAAGTCAAGAGATCACATTAAACATATCTTTCAGGTAACAAGAAAAGGCACCTAAGTCTACCAAATCAAGATACACATCACCATATAGAGACTCTTCACAGTCTATCATTATCACATATGAACATTAAGAGAGAACATACTTCCAATCACAATAAAATAACACTTAAACAAGATCTCCTTGAGACCACATGAACACCTTTACATTCATAACATGATTACCTTTACTTCATTAGATTCTCATTCAAAACCTTCACATCACATTCACATCTATAATACCATAACAACACTTCAGTTCCTCATATAATGCCTCCAGGGCCATGATCACAATACATACAATGAGTAAACACCTCCACCATAAGTGGATCAAACCATACAACAACAATTCAATATAGCATGAGATTAGGTCAACTTACCATTCTCCAAAGCCATAATCACCATTACTCAATTCTCCATCAATTAACCATAGATAAGCATAGATAATAATAGAAATCAACTATACAACTCAATCTAGTCATAATTTCATCAACATTCATTCATAAGCATAAGACTCACTTCATAGGCCAAATTTAGGAATTTTGTGAAATCATAGGTTCATGGAGTTTTTCATCTTAAAACACAAATTAAACATCAATAACATCAGAGTTTATCAATTGAAATCGTTTGATGCAAGAACCCATGAGATTGTGTAAGAAATAGGTTTTTTCATAAACTTTGAAACTGAAATCTATTTTGGAATTGGCTCTAGGGTGATAGCTTGCCCTAGATAAAGAACACCCATACCTTTTTATTAAGATTTCCCAAGAAAATTGGTGAAGAAACCTCCTTGAATCGAAACCCTAGCTCCCACTTCATCTTCATCTTTTTCCTTGAGTTAGAGAGAGTTTTTGGGGAGGAAGAACTCTTGTTTTGATTTGGGGAAATAATGAGTAAAACACTAGTTTTAGGACTTAAAACTATATATAATAATGATATAAAACAATTATAAACAACCCCACACATTAATTGATCAAAAATAAATTACTCAAAAGCCCCTAACTTGGGCAGCCCCCGTCAGGGACCACACCCTCTTGGACGAGTCTTGAGGGGCACCACGGCTCGTGGTGGTGCCCGTAGTCCCTTGACCAGTTCCCTCCACCAACTTCCTAAGCCCTCAAAGGCCTAATGCAAGTCCACGAGACCTCGCACGATCTGTGGTGAGGACCACGAGTCTTGTGAATGTCGTGGTCATGAAGGCAGTAGCTAGGCAAAGGTGCCTTGATTGCCATGCCACCAAGTGACCTTCACGACCACTTATATGTACCGTGGTCATGACCACAGGTCGTGAAGTGGTCCATGGTCATTGATGCTTATCGTGACCAACGACACTAATCTATGGTTTGAGTGTCTACGATGGTCGATAGCATAGTAACCCAACTAAAGGTTGGGGTAGTGTCCCAAGGGAGTGGTTTGAGAATTGATAGAAAAATAAAATTTAGCTCTAACTAGTTGTAGCTAAAGACATAATGATTAAAAACAAAATAAATTAAAGGGGGCGATACAAAAGTGTCAAATATCGATAAGGGTTTTGTCACAAGTAGTAAAAACAACAAAAATTAACAAGAAAATCAAGTATGGGGAAATGTTCTTGGGGTGTGACCGCAATACAAGTAGAGGTAAATCGTTGGGTACATGCTTTCAGTAGGAAATTTGCAAGATAATAGTGACTAGGCTAAGCTTTAGATGGAAATAAGTTCCCTCTCTGGAAACTTATCCCGTTTCAAATGGGTTCCTCTCGGACCCCCAGCCTACACCTTACCCCACTCACTCTCTCGAGCTGAGTGTTAGGATATGGGACTAGGGCTCACCCTCTCGGGCTGAACCTCATGTCGACCCATTCCTTAGGCCATCAGTCTAGTGGTCTTGGTTTCGCGATCTCCCTCTCGGGCAAGCCGAAAACACATGGGTGGTTTTGTACTTGCAACTACAAACCCATTAAATTAAACCTAACATATAAATAAGCAAGACCCAATAACAATATCAACACATATTTGCTGAATCACACCCCAAGAATGGGGTTTTTTAGCCACACATCAAGAAATAACAAAATACACTTAAAATGATACAAAAATCAAATGGGTATAAGAAATTAAACCTTGATTTAAGCGAAAGAAGAAGAATGGAGAAGACCTACCTCCAACTTGGGGAAGATGAAATCCTTCTCTCTTCAAGTCTCCCATAAAACCCTCTCCAAACTTGAGATAAAATATATAATAAGTAATATTCTATTGTGAAAAGTATAATAATGGTTTGAAACTTATAAAAATTAATAAGAAGTTTAGTATTTATAGCCATCAAAAATTAGTGCTGGCGGATAGTTTGGCAAGGTTAGTCGAGTTCGCCGAATGACTTAGCAACTCACCCTTCTTCTGTCTCATCACCGTTTAGCACTTGCCTTCAGCATCTTCACATTCTGGACCATTGGGTGGTATAGTACTTCTTCGCGGAACTATTTGGTGAAGCACCGACTGCTCTTTGCATCGCCTTTTTGATCCTCTTCCTTCAGGGCTTCGCATACTGGAACAAAGGGCGGAGTCTGTCGTTTTAGCGAATAAGGTGCTTGGTGATGCTCAGGCTTTAGCTTCTTCATTCTTTTCAGCCTTTTTGTTCCTTTTTTGCGCCTAAGTGTCCATGCTTCCACTAGAACATCAAATACTTGAAACTTAAGAGTTTTCATTAGATATTGAGACAAAACAAGCATTCGCGAACAATATTTCTATCCAAATAAAGCCCTAAATGAGTCCAATTTGTGGACTCATCAACACCCCCAACTTAAACTTTTGCTTGTCCTCAAGCAAACTTAAGTTCAGTCATTTAAAAAGGGTGTCTCAAATAGTGCCGCACAAGACTCAATCATGAGTTCACACAGCAAGACTCAATTTACTTGTGCAAGGATCAAGTGTGTACTCAAAGATTGAAGTTGTGGCACGCCATTACCAAAGATTCTCATGCTCGCAATACTTGCTACTTGTGCAAGTTTAAGCTCAACAAAAAGTATCTAAATGCCCTCACATAAAGTATCTAAATGGTCTTTCTAAGGCTTGTAATGGGGCTGAGTGCAAAGGTATGGTCATTTAGGCTTAGTGACTTTTTCCTCGTGACTTGTGGTATTCTCAAGGCATTCCCTTCTTTTCCTTTAGCAATACTTTTTCTAGTGCTCCTAAGTCACCTTTTTATTCACCTTCATGGATTGCTTGGAAACCCGATTTCCTTTGTACTTTATTCCACATTTTTTGAAGGGGTTTCCACTTTTATACAATACCATGGGTTAAGAGGGACATTTATTGCACGTCTTGACTTATCCTTTTCCTTTTCACCACACCCCCAACTTAGGGTTTTGGCCTAAGTTGGATATTCGCTAAACCACAACTCAAGAGAATTATAGGTAGTGGGTCAAGTAAGGTCTAGGGTTCATCAAGGTTCTAAGAAAGGTAAGGCTCAAAGGGTGTTCAAAAGAGTTTCACACCCTCACGGGTAGGCCACAAAAGAGGTATACGTCAAATTTAGCCTACACTGTTTAAAGTTGCCTAAGATCATCTCAAGAGGACACCTTTCTAAATCAATCAGACTAACGGGGCAAATTCTAGGTTTATTCATGCATGGTTCAAAGAAAGCTAATCACACAAGGCATCGACGCTTAAGTCAAACAAGACTACACACTTTCGCTAGTGTGCAATGGTCATTACAAGAGAATCAATTCAATAAATGGCTAATTACAACGAGATGCAAAGAGTTCACATATTGTTTATGCAACTTCATTTGGCTTCATTGTAGCCGTACATTCATGTTCGTTCAATTGGGAGCACTATTCAAGTCATTAGTATTGATCGAAATCGAGACTCAATTTATTGCAAAAGAACAGCCACATTCAACTCATGAGGGGTGGCAAAAATGTGCAAAAATTTCAAATTTTTTCGTAAGGGTCAAAATCATTTGGAATTAAAAGTAAGTGGAGCCATGAGCTCAAACATCTTAACACAATTATAAACAGAACAACCCAAATATATTCACAGAATACGAACATCAAATAGCACACAAAAGGTGGGCCTCACCCCACCACAAATAAAATCATTTGTCCTCAAATGCAAGAAATAAGAATCCAAAATTTTTAAAGATAACAAAGAACAGAGAGGGGGGTAAAGAGGGGATCCTAGCTATGCAGTTGCTCCATCTGTCATGGCATCAGTATCCGGAGTGACCACCAGAATGGCCAGCTCCACTGGATCCCGCAGCAGGAACCTTTGCTAAAAAAGCTTGCACAACAACATTTATCATGATTTCTTCAGTCTCGGCTATGTCATCCGCTGTAGTTTCCTCAAATATGTTTATATCAATTTCTGCCTCCGATTCAGGATCAGCTATATACTCCATTCCAACTCCATGTCCTGTGGCAGTTTGAGGAATTTCGGGTACATTTGGAACTTCCATTGTACCAAAGATCATGGATATATCAGTGGACTTTAGGTAGTCCACATCTTTCTTCAGCTCTACAATGATGGCCTTTACAACTGTTATTTCCTCTGTGGCTCCTTGATCGTACTCACACACTAACATCATGGCCTCTAAAGCATCAATAGTAGTGCTCAGTGGTCTCATAACATAGTCGAGGGAAAATTGAATCATGCTTGGAATGGAGCTTTTTATGTTGGCAGTTCGACAATTAGCAGTTTGGGCAAGCTATCCTATTGGATCAAGGATGCTTGAGTGATCGGTTCAAAGGGGGTAACATCAGTTGTAGATCAGGGTGGTAGTGAAGCAGTAAAGGGACCTGTTGAGTCAAAAGGAGTGGTAATGACATCAGATATACCTAAAGGCCCAGGGGCCGGAGTAGGCAAAGATTCCTCTGCAGGTACAAATCTAGTGGCCACAGCTTCCTTCTGTTTGTTTTCTGCCCGATCCTTAAGATATTCAGATTTGATCTTTCGGATACTGGTGGAGGTGGTGGCAGCCAATTCCATATCTTGCGTTGCATCTCCAAGCACCCGTGCTCTTTTGCATAGTTCAGTCATTAATACTGGGAAAGGGAGATATGTCTGGCCCTGTTTTGCACGGATATGGATTTCAGAGGAAATGATCTTCCCGAGATTTATCCTAGTTTTCTCCATGATGCATCAAAGACAAGCTGCCTTAGCATGAAGAAGGATTGATTCATTCTGTGATGGCATAACTGTGCTTCTGATGAATCTGAACCAGTATCGTACAACTATGATCAGATTTTTCTTCTCAATTGGAACTCCTTCTGCTAACCATGTCAGAGCATTATCATCTGATACTAGCGGACCTAACCACTTTTTCAAGGCATCCAACTTCTGTGTCCTGATCAAGTGCTAGCAGTGGCATTAATCTTATCGAACATTCCCAAAGATATGTCAATAGTCTCACTGTCACAGGCTACCTTCCTTCCTCTGACAACCACATGATCAACTGCTTTAAAAGATGAGACTAGCCTTTTCCATTGAGGTACTAATGCATTGTATGCGTCGTAGAACTATCTAACCCAGCTTGGTATGTAAGAGCCGCAATGTCTTGTGAATATTTGGAATTTGTGGTATTTCAAAAACTCCATCACTTATGGATACCTATCAATAACCCCATCTATGGAAAGTTGTTTCTCCTCAATGATCGTTCTCAGACCATCTGCCTTTGATCTATTCATTGATCCATGTTTGGGACCTTGTACTGGACCATTGTTCATTCAACGATCCGTAGTTTCCAATCATAGACCCGAGGTATGTTTCCTGAATTTTTGAAGTGTAGAGGGTAACAACGACACCCACCAATTGATCGTAGTTCTCACTACGAACTGTCGACGGGGAATGGTAAGTCCAAACAAGTGGATTGCACTGACCCGACCCACAACCTTATTAAATAAAATCCTTCATTTAAATCTATTCCTCATTTCCCTCTTTCCATTACCGTTACAACTCCTTAATATAGTTACTCCTTCACATTTCCACCCTTTCACATCCATTTCAAACCCCTCTAACTCCCACACTCCATTATATATTCCTCTTCCCCCTATTTCCTCCATATTTCTTGATTTCTCTCATTTTTCCCCAAACCTTTTATCTTCTAAAATCAAACGTCGCGGGTCCGAAGTCTAGCAAGTTTTGGTTGTCAAGGCTAAGAGAACACACTCAAACAAATTTGAATTTCTCTTCAAAGGTACTTCTTCTAAACCAAAATAATTAATTTTCTTTTAGTTGAAATCAAAAGTTGTTACTTGACCTTGGGTACAAATTGTTTATTAAATCTAATAATATTAGTTACAATGTACCCTTAGGATGAAAGTATAGTGAGTGTTGTTGAGTTTTCGTGTAAACATGTGGGTTAATGCCTTCTAGTTGTGTTCTTGACTTAGGGTTTCGAGTTGATTTTTGTCTTGTGTTTAATTGCACGACCAAAACCCTAGGAATGACAGAATAACATGAAAATATGTTGAAATACATGTTATAGAAGTGCTTTGGTAGTCGAAATGTTAAAATTTTGATGTGGGATGAAATTAAGAGGTGAACTAACATAGTAGTGACCGACTACCTCACACTTACAGCTCGTAGGGCAACCTATGGACCGTAGGCTTGGATTCGTCAGTCAAAATCATAAACCAGTAGCCTAAGTTGTGATGATGCTTTGGCTTACGGTCCGTCAATCCACCGACAGACCGTTCTGGTGAATCATCGTTCCAACTTCTAGGACCTAAAAATATGACCTCCTTACATACAGTTGGGTCCTGTGGCTTGTGGGTGCTTCCACGGCCCGTAAGAGTTAACCGTAGGTCCCAATAATATAGTTTTTTCAATAAACACAAACCTACCAACGCAAAGGGAAGTCCATGTCCATGGCACCCTCCCTTTGGCTTCTTGATAAGTCCAGTGGGTCTTAATTTGATCCCAACACAAACAAAGACTCTCCTATATCACCTTGGACTACGCGACAACAGGCTAGATTACTTGGGATAGTCACATAGTCTGAGGCGGAGCAGTCTCCCAACCATTATGATGCCTCCAAGCCTGAGGAGGGGGAACAGAGTTCAAATGATAAAAATAAGGAGTCCCTACCCAGATCTAGCTCAGATTCAGCTGCCGCCTTGACTTCTAATGCTACTAAGACCGGAGAGGCATATGACCCTCCTTATGCGAGAGTTGAGCCGATACACCTTTCTACTAAGCCAAATAGATGGTGTATGCGAGGGGTGTTATAGTTATTTACAGATGGGTTACCCATGAATGAGTAGCAGAAGCCAGCCCAGACCAATAATGAGGAGAGACGGGTGCTCATAGGCAACCTTCACAGAGTGTCGGCTATTCATGAGCTCTTCAAACGGCTAGATGTGAGTGGATGCCAGAGATTCTGGGGAGGTATATTCCAAATACTGTTAGGGAGTTTTATGCTTCCTATGCAATGACGGTACAAAATGCTCTGCCACCACGGGCTAAGGCACTAGCTCAACCTCCACTATTGACTACTTTGGTGTGGGGTATCCCATCAACTTATTTGATGCCACAGTATGCCATTTTATTTATGACCTTTCATATGCTCTATCAATTAACACAGTTGAGTACGACTACTGGATAGGGATGGTGACAAACAGAGCTGCCATGTGCTATACTGAGTAGAGAGAGACCTTGTTATGCTGGATGGCTGGGCACATTGTTGATAAAAGGGTGAATGTTGAGTGGGTTCGTGACATGACCTTGTCTATAAAAAGGTGACTCTAAATGTTGCTGCTATGTTCTGGTGGTCTATCAGCTGGGCCAGATTTCCCCCATATTTGTTGATAATATAGGACTAGGGACCGTGCCGTGTTGTGATGCTAGCTTCATTGATGGCTGGGCATGAGATAGAGTTCTCCCGGATTCTAATAGCCAAGATGCATGAGAGGGCTTTCTAAGAAAAGACCTTTTTACCATCCCCCGTCTCATCTTCTGCCTATGTAAAAAGAATACTATTATTTTTAGGTATGTGATAAGTTGATAGAGGTGACCAAGATTATCAATGTTGGTTTGATATGGGATGATGTACTGCTCTAAGGAGGGTTATCCTATTTTATTTACTGCTTATAGACGAGGCACTTGCTACTGACTAGCTAGATGAGGGCACCATTCCTGCCCCTACTAAGGAGCCTAATGTGACTGCTCCACCTTCCAATTCGCCCGGCATGGGTACGAGCACACCTCACGCTCCTACTCCCACAGGGTTTGCCATGCTGCCACTAGCCAGAGTCACAAATTGGAGACTCAAATGGCGAGTCTCTTGCAGCATATTAGTCCATGGATTAGGAAGTTCGTAGAGGAATCAGAGGTACGGAATGAGAACTTTTAAGGTGAATATACAAGCAGTGCACTAGATTATTGATGTTTTTTAGCACCGAATACTGGAAAGGCATCAATCTAGGTCTATAGTTAACATATATATGTTCTAGGCAGAGTTTGCCAAACTCTAGGCTAATATTGATGTTTTGGCCACTGTAGATGCTGATGTCCTAGAGCCTGCCCCAGAGGGATATGTTGGATATGTGGTGCTTAATGCACTATTTGGTGAGGATGAACCTAATATTAACCATGTGGCTGGAAAGGGGAACACACTGCGGACTACGGATACAAAGGAAAAGTGAAGAAGAAGGAGAAGCACCAGCGTGAGGCGGCGAAGAGACAGTTGTTGTATGATGAGAAGATGTGGAAGTTTAGAGAGAGGGTGTTGGTTGCCGGTGCATCCTCTTTGAGCAACACAGTTGATGGTGTTCCCCCAACTATAATCGAGGGTGTCACTCATGTTGATCCAGCGGGTTTGGGGCAACCAGACCCACCTGCTTCTCGATCGGTCTTCGGCACCTATGCGCCATAGGTTTGTCTCACCCTACGTCTTATGTGTTTTGTACATTATATTTTTTGTGGGGTGGGGTGAACAGATTGTGAGTGTTAGGGTGAAGTCTGAATAACCCATGTCACAATCCTTCCTTGGGGTTTTCTTGCCTTTGTTCTTTATTCCCAAGGAATTGTTTAATTTATGTTGAATCAACATGTCTAGGATAGTATAAGTGTAAAAGTATAATAGAATCAAATCCTGATGGAAAATGAACATAAAAGTTTTTACCCCTCGAGTTTTTGATATGTGTTGTATCTGTGTGCTTGATAAGTTGAATGTGTAGGATCTTTGTATGCCATGATAGGAATTGATTAGAAAACATGACTTAAGCTATAACATGAACCAGATACATTGATTATTTGAGAGGGAAACAAGGTGTTATGTGTGTGTGATATTGTTTGTATATTCATATAGTACATGCCAATATAGGACTTGCACCGTTAGTCTTTCTAAGATGATTTAGACTGGGAACTGGAATGATCATAGGACATTGTTTAAAATGAGTCCACTTAAGCCTAAAAATAGCCAACCAAAACAATAAATTATCCCTTTGATCGAAATGTATGAGCCTAATGAATTCAAATTTTTTTCAAGACACCCAATTAACCTTCCCTAATTTTTTTTTGTGAAACTATGTGTTGGCCCTGGTCTCTCCTTGGACATTGTGTACCTCAACTCAGGCTAAAATCCTAAGTTAAGGGTGGCTACTTGAGAGATTTGCCTTGATTTTGGCCCTAGTCTTCCCTAGGACATCATGCACCTAAACTCATGCAAAACGCCTAAGTTAAGGATGACTATTTTAAAGAAAAACAAGAAAGAAAGCGTATGAAAAGCGTCGTGTGTAGAGAAAAATGAGTAAAAATGATGAGCATGGTGTGATTGAACAAAATGCAAAATAATGAAAAGCTTAAATAAAAAGATTAAAAATAAATTAATCAACCAAGAAAATCAATTCAAAGTCACACCCGAGCTTAAATGAATCATAAGGAGAAGAGCAAAAAGTAAGACGATGTCAGAATTGGTTGTAAAAAATGTAAATTAGCCACTGTAATGTCAAGGAAGGTAGAAAAGTCACTTAATATTTGAATATACCACACTTGACCCTAAGCTTATGTAACAAGCAAAGAAAGTCCTATAGTGATCCTAAGTATACGGTTTGGAAAGTCAAAGCATAGAAAATAAGGGCAAACCTATGGTAATGAGTACAAACTCTATTGAATTAGCTTCTCAGTGCGAGTGTATACTGAGTCCCTAACTAAAATTTCAAATTCTTTGTGAATAAGGGGATTTCTTTCAAGTAAGAGCACAAGTTACATTATTGAAGAGTTGGTATCTTTGTGATTGTTGTCTATGTATGTGAATGCGTCTATTGGTATGTCTATGTTATGTATTGATCCGCATGAATTGGCTTGTTGAGTTTAAATAAAAGATTTGCATTGTGTTGAAAATAAATTAGGAGGGTGATTGTTTAGAAATTTTCATGTGATTTCTTGAGTTTTTAGGTTACTTCTGCACAAGTGTCGTTTAATGTTTGTCAGATCGCTTGAGGACAAGCACCAACTTTAAGTTGAGGGTGTTGATGTACCATGAACTTACAATACTTTTGATGCATTAAAATTTAGAGTTTTGTATGCGTCTAAAGAATTGTTTTACTAGATGTGATGGTAATTTTATTTGATTTTGCCGAAAATAGGTTTCGGAGCAGTTGGTGTTAAAAGTGTTACCACAATAGGATTCGGTGACAGACGATTACACTTATGATCTGTCATTCCTTCGACGAGTTATAGGTGGAAGGCCTGGGTTGAAATGATGAGAAATGGAGCTAAGTGATGAACGACAGAAGGTGTTTGAAGAGTCGTAGGTACTACTACGAGTCGTACATAAGGAGTGACACGATAGTTCAGAATTAAGAAGCTCCAGTCCATGAACGATAGGTGAATATGATGGGACGTTCTTAGACCTACCAGCCGTAGGCCATGCTCGTGGATGGCACCCATGGGAGATTTAATAACTACTAGGGACGGAGGCACTTACGAGCCGTCGTCTCTACGACGAGCCGTAGGTTGCCAATCGTAGGTGACACTGCCCAAAACCGAATTTTCTTAGTCTTAATGTTAGACACTTTAAGCATTTTAATTCTTGAAGTTTGGATTATTAAATTTGCATTTGTTCTTCAATTCACGATTACGGATTTCATCTATTGTAATTGTATGTTCATGATTTACCTTACAAACCCTATTATGAATTGTGATCACTCAAGCATGAATAACTAAATCCACAACTAGGGTTGTGAGAACCATGATTAATTAACAACGTAAAAGTAATGACTAAGTAATTCTGAAATAATGTTATGCATGTATTGTTAATCTGCATGAATAACTAAATCCACAACTAGGATTGTGGGAACCATGACTAATTAACAACATAAAAGTAATGACTAAGTAATTTTGAAATAATGTTATGCATGTATTGTTAATCTCTTTGTTTTGAATACTTTTTAACGGTGCCCAACGTTAGAATTCGCCTCATTCCTACTCTACCGACCAAGGAAGTAATGCATGAGAAATAGATTAAGCAACAAAGATTTAGGGTGATAGTCCACTGTCTAATAGTCTAACCCAAATAAGTGAGGGCTAATTTGTGGTCAAGGGTAAGGGATAGTAAAGCACACACCCGTAGACCGACCAAGTTGCGAGGTGAAATTTTCCTACTTGAACGACCAATCACTTAGGAGATACAAAACTTACTGGCTTTGCATGTTAAACACTAGGAAAGAGTTACTATTATTAGGATAACTGAGTTAAGAGCTTGTGGGGAACACATGTGCCCTAGTTTCATCTCATATTCATTTTACAATCTTTGAATCATGCTTAATTATTACTACAAATCAATAAACAATTAATTTATTTATAAATCCCCTTTTACAGAAGTAATCTGACTAAACGTACAATTAACCATAAATTAGCCTAAGTCTAGACCATATTCCAGCTTGGATCGATCCTTACCTTGGTTAGGTTTCTTATTTGGCAACGACTGCTTATTGTTCTTTAGAGAGGTGTAATTTAGGTTTATCACAAACTCGTACCCAAAATGACAAGTAGTGAGTATAAAGGTAGAACTAAACAAAAATAACACTAGCAATAAAAAATAAGTAGGAATAGCAGCAACCCAAAATCTTTATACTATAGAAATCCCTCCTAGAACCTGGAAGTCATGATTACAATGTTGATTGATATGAACAAAGACAAGTCCTAAAAGTAAACAACAACAGGCCATCTCAAAGAAAAAAGATTAGCTAAACATATACATACAGAAGGAGACAGGTTGATCCAGGACGCGAAGTGCTTACCCTCAACTCTGATCCCCAAAAGATACAAAAGATAGCACAAACGATCACCACTAGTAGATGGTACTAGGACCTGGATCACGAAAAAGATGTAGAGTGTAGCATGAATACCAAAACAAAGGTACTCAGTATGCATCGAAGGCCGACTGAGCACAAAGGGTAAAAACAGTAGGAAAAGATAGAATCTTGGCACAATTTTTTTTTTCAATCTCTACACCTGTTGGCCAATCCTGAAATTCTTTTGAAATTTTTTCAATCTCTACACATGCTGGTGATTCCATTATTTTTGGACGAGTCGAGCGTACTATTCAAACTTTGTAAAATATGTTGAGAGCTTATAGATTGACTTCAAGAGTAATTTGGATGATAATTTAACTTTGATTGAGTTTTATTATAATATTAGCTATCACAAAAGTATTCAGATGAATCCATTTGAGGCTCTCTATGGTAGGAGGTGTAGGTCTCCTATTGGTTGGTTTAAAGTTGAAGATGTCACTTTAATAGGGCCCAAGTTGGTGCATGAGGCTATGGAGAAGGTTCTACTTATTAGAAAAGGTTGAAATTGGCTCAAAGTCGATTAATGTCCTATGTGCATGTTAGAAATAGAGAGCTTGAATTTGACGTTCATGATTGGGTTTACTTGAAAATATCACCTATGAAAGGTATGATGAGATTCGTGAAGAAATGGAAGCTTAGTCTCTGCTTTTTAGTTCCTTATCAGATTTTGAGGCATTTTGATAAGGTAGCCTATGAGTTGGATTTGCCTTTTGATTGCATGCAGTGTTTCATGTTTCGTTTTAGAATAAGTTTATTGGTGATCCTACTTCTAGTGTTCCATTAGAGAGTGTGGGTATTAAGGGAAGTATTTCTTAGGAAGGAGTTCCGGTTGAAATCTTGGATAATCAAGTCCAAAAGTTGAGAAATAAAGGAGTTGTTTTCGTGATATTTGAATAAAGAAATCAATTAGTTAAGGGTGCTACATGGGAGGCTGAAACCAATATGATGTCCAAGTATCATCATCTCTTTCCCTCTGTTCCCGTTTTAGCTTGAGGTCTAGCTCCTCATCTTTAATCTTTTGGAATCATGCATTTTGGCTATTCTGATGTTTCCATATACATGAATGTTCATGAAATCCTTATTTTGAGTTTATGTTTTAGCTTGGGGTCGATTACTCTTTGTTTATGTGCATTTTGGTATGATTTATATTCATGTTGAGTTGTTAGAGCTCTTTTCCTACTCTATGATAGCTTCAGCCCCATTAGAGGACAAATAATCCCAAGGGGGAGATATTGTAATACCTCTGAACATGGTAAGTTGAGTTCGAAAGGAAAATCTAAAAATTTTGCTACTGAAGTAATTCTTATGAGCCCACTTATGGACCATAGAAAGACCTACGAGCCATAGGTAGGAAATCGTGACAGTTAAGTGAGAAATTAGAAAATGACAAGCCCTAGAAGAGTTCACCTGGACGGTCTGTCCAAATTCTCTCCAAGGATCTCAAGGAAAATTATAGGGTTCTTCAAGATTTCAAGTCTCCTTCTGCAAATTCCAAAGCTAAAATTCATCAAGGTATGTGGGAAGTTCATTAACGGATTTCCTTTTCATCAATTGAGTCCCAAGATTACTCCATTCTCTTCTATGAATTCTTCCCAATTGTCAAGGGTTTTATATGAATTTTAGTAGTTTAAATTGTGTATGATTCAGTTCAGTATATTTAATCTTACATGATTTGATAAAAATTAGATGCTTTCAAGGTTTTACCTATGAACCCATCCAATATGTCTGTCTTATGATCATGAATTGACGCTTTGAAATTATGCATGCAAGAGAAATTGTAGTGACTATGATTCTAGGGTTCTTTAAAATAAAGTGTCACATGTTTTTATGAAATTAGGTTGCTTCTGATTGAAGTATTCCTACTATTAAAGATTTCCATAATTTAGCCACTTCCGATTTAAGTTCATTTTTACTAAGAAAATATTATATATAGATGCTTTCGGTTAAGAGTATTTTATACATTGATTATGCCATGAAATCATGGTATTTCAAAGGAGCTATTCTTATGATTTATGAGTCTATGTTAATTCATGGTATTACAAGATTCTTACCTTTTCAAAGACTAAGATATGTGATGAGTGGTA
The DNA here is from genome assembly GCF_019186545.1 of Solanum stenotomum. Lineage (NCBI taxonomy): Eukaryota > Viridiplantae > Streptophyta > Magnoliopsida > Solanales > Solanaceae > Solanum > Solanum stenotomum. Next base: position 28,742,108 of record NC_064288.1, read on the forward strand.
GATTTGCACTCATTGGAGACCGATTTAGCTCAATAATTAGTGTCCTCAATTCCTAAATATGTCATATTCTGATGATATTTCGATGATTTGCATCTATTAGGGCTAATGTACAAGGAAAGGATGAATGTTTGAAATAATGGTGAAAAATGAAAAAAGAAGTGTAAACTATACATTGGCGATTGCCAAACAAGAAAGACGAATTACGAAGTGAGCATGACCTCGCCCAAAGTGACTGTGCACAACACTTGTATCTTTCAAGGTAGGTTGACGAACTTCAAAAGAAAAAGCGACTCACCAAACAAGAAGAGCAACCTTGTTATTCATCACCAAAAGCGAAAATGGCTAATTGTATACCGAAAATGGCTAATTGCAACGACAAAAATTGAAGGCTCGAAAGGTGAACTAAGGTGATACTCAGAGATACACCAAATGTGAAATGCAGAGTAGAACGAGCTCACTGACTGAGGTTCAAAGACCTAAAGCCTAGAGCAAGAGAAGGCGAGCTGAAGCATGAATGATGACTTGCCGAACGAGTTCGATAAGCTCGACAAACATCAACCATAGGGTAGCGTATGAGTTTTGAGTCAAATTTTGGGAACTTATATAGCTTAAAGGAGGGAGAAAGAAGAAAATTATTGGACAATTTTTTGGTCTTTGAGAAGCTTTTGGTGAGATTAAAGTTGGATAGTGAGAGAAACAACTTTACCTTGTGAAGAACTCCCTCTAGTTTTTTTTTTTTTTTTTTGGGGGGGGGGGGGGGGGTTCAACTTTGCCCTTGAAATTGACAAATCAAAGTTGAATTCAAAGTGGGTTTCCTTGTAATTGCTTAATTTCATGTTACACATGGCAGCTTTCATAGAAGGTATGATTTCTTTGCTTTTTGGTATGGGTGGCTAAAACCCTAAGATCTAGGGATGGAATTATGGGTTTGGTGTAGATTTAATGTAGTGGGTATTGTATTATGCTTTGTTTTGCTATTGTTTATACATAAATTTGGGCTAATTAGCATGGGATGAACTTATGGGTTAATGTTGAAAACTTAATTCCTACTTCCGATCTTTGGTCTATAATAAAAAGAGATTGATTGGAGTGGGTAATGAGTTCGATACTAGCAATTTAGGTTTGATGTCCGTAACTTGCTCAAAAATAGAGTTTATGGGTCAGATCTAATTGCCATACTGTTGAATTGAAAGAGAGAATAGGGTAAGATATTGGGTTGTTTAAATTGGCATATTGATGAGACCGAAAGGAGATTCTATGAAAGGATTCTACGAGATCAAATGAAAATTAGAGTCACTAAAGATGACCTAGCCTATTCGTAAATGTCTAGGACTATAGAGCATAACAATTACCCATATGTGACATTTATTTCAAATCCTTGAACCTCTAGATTGCTTGTTACATCTTGAATTTTCCGTAATTTTAGTTTAATTGTGACGATTGATAACAAACTCCTTTTATTAAATTGGTGGAATCATCCACCCACTTATTTTTACTACTACTAATGAACGATTTTACAATCTAAGTTTCTTGATAGAAATTTTGACGATATACCATTCTCTAGGGTATTCAACCATGACTCTTAGTTGGGTATTTATATTTACTTTGACCGTTGTCTCTCTTAATTGGTTTTAAAGTGTACATTTGAGCATTATAAAAAATGGTGTTGCTTCCATGGAATGGTGGTTGAGAATTCTATTTGAGAAATTAGTTTGTAAATGTAACGACTCGGAAAATGATAGAGTGAAACTAGAGCCTCACATGTGAGTTTGGAGTCGAGAACTTAATGAAATGATTATATTTGAATTTGACCCAAAAGTTCTTAAAAATGTGCTTCGGAAGTTACCGGAAACTTGTTTAGCGGTATATTTAAAGATCCATTTCGTTTTTCGAAAATCCGACTTCATATTCTTGTTTAGGGGGTCAAATTGAGTGGGAAATGGGTCTAACCCAAATTTTAGAGCAACCGTATCAAAATCCGAAATTTCCAAGTGAAGCCTTTTTCGAGGGTCTACTTTGGAGGGTCATATCTCCTAGCACACAAATAATTGGGTGACCCATAATATATCCATGGAAAGCCCTTTGAGTTAGCTACCTAACGCACTTCGTTTCACCTCATTCGGAGTTCGGACGAAAAAGTTATGCCCATTTTCGTAAAGTCTGTCCGGCAGAGAAAGGCAATTTCCAGTAGCCGATTTTACTGTTCACCCGCCCCTTTTTTTTTTTAAAGTGTTGGACGAATTTTTTTTCCAAAGGGCATATAGTATTTCCTATATATCATTAGTTCATTCCCATCCCTAAAAACATTTCCCTCACTTCTCAAATATTCTCTCCAACTCAAGAAGAAGAAGAAGTGGGAGCTAGGCTTTGGATTCAAGTCTTTCTTCATCAATTTCTTGCAAGATCATAGCAAAGGTATGGTGATCCTTCATCTAGGGTTAGCTTTCACCCTAGAGTCCATTCAAAGTTAGTTTTCAAAGGTTTCAAGTTCTTCAAAACCTAGGGCTTTTATTCTAACTCATGGGTTCCTTCTTCAAACGTTTTCAAATGGTTATTAATGACTTATTATGATTGTATTAGTATTTAAATGATGATTTATGACGAAAATACTCCATGAACCCATGATTTCTCTCTATTCCTAGTTTATGCCTTTATAAAGTGGGTTGCTTGATAATGAATGTATATGAATCGAACTTGTTTAAATGTCTTTAGATTGTTGAAGTATGTCATTACTCATGCTTATTTTATGGTGTATTGTTGGTGTATTGGTATGAGAGGCTTATGGCCTTAAAGGCATAGTATGAGAAATTGAAGTGTTATCATGACATTGTATGAATGAGAGTTCAATGAAGATAATGTGATCATGTTATGAATGTAAAGGTGTTGTTGTAGGTTGTTCACTGGTTTGGTTGCATAATTACTACCCTATTTTCCATGCTCTTTGATTTCATTACATGCCTTCAAGGTGTTTGACAAAATGTCCAACTATGGAGAATTGATGAATCGATGTTTTAAAGCTTGAGTTATGAGATGTATGGAAATTCCATAGATGTGTTGATGACACTCATGAATGTTGATGATAGAATATGAAGGATTCTTCAATGTAAAGTATACCTTGGATCGGTAGGCTAATGGCACCCTTCCATTAATGATAAGTAATGAACCTTGGATTCGGCAGGCCTATGGCACCCTTTCCATAAAGGTTAATGATGAGACTTGAATCGGCAGGCTTATGGCACCCTTTCAAGAGGAGTTAATGAGCTTTCCTAAATGTACCTTGAATCGGCAGGCTTATGGCACCCTTTCATGTGTTAAATAATGTACCTTGAATCGGCAGGCTTATGGCACCCTTTCATGTGTGATGATGTCAAAGTAATGAACTATTCTATGGGAATGTAGGCTAAGCACCGAGCGGATTTGGTTAGATGGAAACTCCCCCGACAGTTAGGCATGAGTTTCAATGATCGTCTACCTTATCCCATAAACTATGTGCCCGCATAGGAAGCTAGTGGATCCATTAAGCTATATATACCGGTCTTCCTTAGGCAAGTAGACCACCTCTTTTCGGTGTGGGGACTCATGACACCGGATTCCATGACAAGCTCTCATGGTCTATGTCGGTTAAACGCTTACTTCCCATCATGTGAGATTTCATTATGGTTTCTTGACAGGTTCTACAAAGTGTAGGTAGTAGTATGGGATGCTACCTATACATTGCACGAGTAGGCTTGGAGAGGGTCATAGTGAGTTTCTCTAAATCCTAATGACTGTGACATGAATGTACCCTAAATGAGGTTATTAAAGAATGTTGGCTCTTAAATGCTTAATATGTTATGCATGTTATACTTGGGTTATATTACGAGTTATTTTCCCTTGTCATGTCTTAATTAATGATATACCTCTTATGTATGAATATTGTGCAAAGGTGAAAGAAAGGAATGATAAGTTACTTTAAGTGACCTAAATGTGGTGCCTTAGTATGGATGGTGGTATGGGACGTCATCCATACATTGCACGAGGTATAGCATAAGGGTTTCTTGAGGTGAAGGTCCAAGGTAAAGGTTTTCATGTTGATATTGTTTAAAGGTGATATTATGACTTACTTGATGTTATGCTTGTCTTGTATGTCTTTTATGCTATTGTTCATGATATTTCAAAAAGGTGGCATAATGCATGGTTTCTAACTAAAATGTCCCTTTTTAAGCATGTTTTGCATGGTCATCATACTTAGTACATTTTGTGTACTAACCCATATTCTTCATATTTTTACTATAAGTGTAGGTTCCGGCAAGTGATCCCTCCTAGCTAGTTTGAAGTGTTGGATTGCTTTCCTCCAAGACTTGGTATGTCCTCATGGATTCGAGGACAAGACTTTTAAGTTCTTTTGTTCATGTAATAGACTTCTTTTGATTGTAAAGGGCCGTGTCCCTACTTATGTTTTGCGACTGTGTCTAAGATGGCCATGTGAGACTTAGACTTCCGCTGTGTGTTTTTAAAGTTGTTTTAAGAAGTTTAAATGTGTGGATGTAAATAAGTTTTTTTTTTTTTTTCCGCACTATTTTCATTATTGAATGCAATGAATGACTATGTGGCTTGTATAAGACCCCTTCGGGGTCGAGTACGCCTTGTTACGACTTGGGGGTGCTCCCGGGTCGTGACAAACATGGTATCAGAGCATAAGATTTTGGAAATGTTTTTTTTTAGGATCGATGTCTCACATGCCACATCTAGTAGAGTCTTGTTCATCGGTGTGAGTCGCGACACATCTATGAGCGAGAGGCTATAGGATGCTAGAAGTTACACTTCTTTCATATTCTTAAAGTCGTGCCTTAGAGTGTGGTTCTATAAGTGTTCTTATCCTTATCCTTCTCTTGTGTTTATAGGATATGAATACAAGAGGGAGACCCGCAAGGAGAGTAGGAGAAGAGGATGTGAATGAGGAAGTTCCTCCCCAAGTTGTGCAAAATGGTCAAGGTGTGCAATGCAATCAAGTTCCTATAGGTGAGCAAGAGAATGAGGTTCCGGTGGTTCCCCCGGATATGACCAATGAAGAGATTAGGTCGGCTTTCTTAATCTTGGCCCGAGCCATGGCGGCTCAAGCGACTAGAGATATGGGGCCTAGGGTGAATGCTAATGAGGGTACTATGGCTTCTAAGTTGAGAGACTTTGTGAGGATGAATCCTCCGGTGTTTCTAGGTTCTAAGGTGGGAGAGGATCCCCAAGAATTTTTGGATGAAGTGTATAAGGTAGTGAGTGCTATGGGGGTGACTTCAAGAGAAAAGGCGGAGCTTGCCTCCTATCAATTGAAAGATGTTGCCCAAATTTGGTTCACTCAATGGAAGGCTAATAGGCCGGTGGGAGCGGATCCTATAGAATGGGAGGAGTTTAAGGAAGCTTTCCTTGGTAGGTACTTTCCCCGTGAGATGAGGGAGTGTAAGGTTGAGGAGTTTATCAATCTTCGGCAAGGTAATATGAGTGTGCAAGAGTATTCCTTGAGGTTTACCCAATTGTCTAAGTATGCCCCATCTTTGGTGTCAAACCCTAGGGATGAGATGAGTAGGTTTGTGACCGGCGTATCCGACCTAGTCAAGGAAGAGTGCCATACGGCAATGCTCCATAATGACATGAACATTTCTAGGCTCATAGTGTATGCTCAATCCATTGAGGAGTCCAAACTTAAGAGGATGAATAGGAATGTGAAGAGGGGTAGATCCGATGAGCAAAGTCAACCTAGGTTCAAGAAGAGGGCTCAAGATCAAGATTTTTCAAGTGCTCCTAAGGTTAACCAAGATAAAGGTGGTGGATCTCAATTTTCTAAACCTACTTGCACCACTTGTGGCAAGAGGCACTATGGGAAGTGCCTAGCCGGTACTAATGGATGCTATGGTTGTGGGAAGAATGATCACAAGGTGAAAGATTGTCCTACTTTTACGGCTAGAGGAAGGGAGGCAAAGCAAGCTTCTAAAGATGGAACGGTTCCTATTCCTCCAAATTATGGTCGTTTCTATGCTCTCCAAGCTAGCAAGGACAAGGAAGCTAATCCGAATGAAGGCGCCGGTAAGTTTTAGTTCCTTATGGTCATGAATGTCTTGATGAGGTTTCTATGGTGTTGTTTTTCATGTTTGCCTTAATTGGGTTTTCTTCTAAGTGGGGGATGGTAGGTTGAATAGCAAGGTTGTTGAGAGTGTTGATATCCTTATCTCATTCCTTCTATTCTTATTCAAGCTTGAGGCCAAGAGTTCCTAGTAGCTTGTTTTATGTTTTGGAGTCTTGGGTGAAAATGAGTTTCCATGGTCTCCTTATGTTATGCATGTCCTATTTGAATTCTTGTTAAATGATAAAATGAGTTTTCATAAACGTGTTCCTCGTGTTGATGTGCATTTAGTTGAGTTGTCTATATGCTTCATGAGGATAAATGTTGAACATGCTTAAATGTTGCATGAGTTGATTTATTAGGCATGCTTAAATGTGTTCTTGAGAATGTTGCATAATTGTACTTTTGTGAGAAAATTGCATAATGTGCCTAATAATTTTGGGATGAGTGTGATGTAAATTGGAGAAGGAAGTTCATCCAATGAAATGAGAAATGGTAAAGCTTGATGCATAAGGAATTGGTAGATGTATTCCTAATTTCTTGAATTGCATGAAGTTGTTTGAGCCTCATTGATGTGGAGTTGATGTTTCCTCCGATATTTATGTACTTGTATTGATGTTGTATGCATGTTGATGGGCTGTATACTTGAGTTGTTACCCCTTATGTGTTTAAAGTGTCATTCGAGGACGAATGTTCCTAAGTGGGGGATAATGTAACGACTCGGAAAATGATAGAGTGAAACTAGAGCCTCACATGTGAGTTTGGAGTCGAGAACTTAATGAAATGATTATATTTGAATTTGACCCAAAAGTTCTTAAAAATGTGCTTCGGAAGTTACCGGAAACTTGTTTAGCTGTATATTAAAAGATCCGTTTCGTTTTTCGAAAATCCGACTTCATATTCTTGTTTAGGGGGTCAAATTGAGTGGGAAATGGGTCTAACCCAAATTTTAGAGCAACCGTATCAAAATCCGAAATTTCCAAGTGAAGCCTTTTTCGAGGGTCTACTTTGGAGGGTCATATCTCCTAGCACACAAATAATTGGGTGGCCCATAATATATCCATGGAAAGCCCTTTGAGTTAGCTACCTAACGCACTTCGTTTCACCTCATTCGGAGTTCGGACGAAGAAGTTATGCCCATTTTCGTAAAATCTGTCCGGCAGAAAATGCAAATTCCAGTAGCTAATTTTACTGTTCATTACTGTTCACCCGCCTGAAATTTTTTCTAAGTGTTGGACCATTTTTTTCAAAAGACTTATATTATTTCCTATATACCATTAGTTCATTCCCATCCCTAAAAACATTTCCCTCTCTACAATCCTCCATTTAAGAAAGTCAAGAACTTGGAGCTAGGGCTTGGTTTGAAGGTGGTGTCTTCATCAATTTTCGTGGGAGATCATAGCAAAGGTATGGTGGTCTTGATCCTTGTCTAATTTTCCATTCAAGGAGCCAAATCCAAAGTTATTTCAAAGTATGAAAAATCTAGGTTTTCACTCAATCTCATGGGTTCTTCCACCAAATGGTTTTAAAAGGTTTCTAATGGCACTTTATGGTTATATTGTTGTTGTATTGACGATTTAAGATGAAAATACTCCATGAACCCATGATTTCTCTCTATTCCTAGTTTATGCCTTTATGAAGTGGGTTGCTAGATAATGAATGTATATGAATCAAACTTGTTTAAAGGTCTTTAGATTGTTGAAGTATGTCATTACCCATGCTTATTTTATGGTGTATTGTTGGTGTATTGGTATGTGAGGCTTATGGCCTTAAAGGCATAGTATGAGAAATTGGAGTGTTATCATGACATTATACGAATGAGAATTCAATGAAGATAATGTGATCATGTTATGAATGTAAAGGTGTTGTTGTAGGTTGTTCACTGGTTTGGTTGCATAATTACTACCCTATTTTCCATGCTCTTTGATTCCATTACATGCCTTCAAGGTGTTTGACAAAATGTCCAACTATGGAGAATTGATGAATCGATGCTTTAAAGTTTGAGTTATGAGATGTATGGAAATCCAGAGATGTGTTGATGACACTCATGAATGTTGATGATATAATATGAAGGATTCTTCAATATAAAGTATACCTTGAATTGGTAGGGCTTATGCATCATTTTCTTGTATAAATGATTATATTGTTGATTGTTGAATCCTTGGATCGGTAGGCTTATGGCACCCTTCCACACATGCTTATAATGAACCTTGGATCGGTAGGCTAATGGCACCCTTCCATTAATGATAAGTAATGAACCTTGGATTCGGTAGGCCTATGGCACCTTTCCATAAAGGTTAATGATGAGACTTGAATCGGTAGGCCCATGGCACCCTTTCAAGAGGAGTTAATGAGCTTTCCTAAATGTACCTTGAATCGGTAGGCTTATGGCACCCTTTCATGTGTTAAATAATGTACCTTGAATCGGTAGGCTTATGGCACCCTTTCATGTGTGATGATGTCAAAGTAATGAACTATTCTATGGGAATGTAGGCTAAGCACCGAGCGGATTTGGTTAGATGGAAACTCCCCCGACAGTTAGGCATGAGTTTCAATGATCGTCTACCTTATCCCATAAACTATGTGCCCGCATAGGAAGCTAGTGGATCCATTAAGCTATATATACCGGTCTTCCTTAGGCAAGTAGACCACCTCTTTTCGGTGTGGGGACTCATGACACCGGATTCCATGACAAGCTCTCATGGTCTATGTCGGTTAAACGCTTACTTCCCATCATGTGAGATTTCATTATGGTTTCTTGACAGGTTCTACAAAGTGTAGGTAGTAGTATGGGATGCTACCTATACATTGCACGAGTAGGCTTGGAGAGGGTCATAGTGAGTTTCTCTAAATCCTAATGACTGTGACATGAATGTACCCTAAATGAGGTTATTAAAGAATGTTGGCTCTTAAATGCTTAATATGTTATGCATGTTATACTTGGGTTATATTACGAGTTATTTTCCCTTGTCATGTCTTAATTAATGATATACCTCTTATGTATGAATATTGTGCAAAGGTGAAAGAAAGGAATGATAAGTTACTTTAAGTGACCTAAATGTGGTGCCTTAGTATGGATGGTGGTATGGGACGTCATCCATACATTGCACGAGGTATAGCATAAGGGTTTCTTGAGGTGAAGGTCCAAGGTAAAGGTTTTCATGTTGATATTGTTTAAAGGTGATATTATGACTTACTTGATGTTATGCTTGTCTTGTATGTCTTTTATGCTATTGTTCATGATATTTCAAAAAGGTGGCATAATGCATGGTTTCTAACTAAAATGTCCCTTTTTAAGCATGTTTTGCATGGTCATCATACTTAGTACATTTTGTGTACTAACCCATATTCTTCATATTTTTACTATAAGTGTAGGTTCCGGCAAGTGATCCCTCCTAGCTAGTTTGAAGTGTTGGATTGCTTTCCTCCAAGACTTGGTATGTCCTCATGGATTCGAGGATAAGACTTTTAAGTCCTTTTGTTCATGTAATAGACTTAATAGACTTCTTTTGATTGTAAAGGGCCGTGTCCCTACTTATGTTTTGTGATTGTGTCTAAGATGGCCATGTGAGACTTAGACTTCCGCTGTGTATTTTTAAAGTTGTTTTAAGAAGTTTAAATGTGTGGATGTAAATAAGTTTTTTTTTTATTCCGCACTATTTTCATTATTGAATGCAATGAATGACTATGTGGCTTGTATAAGACCCCTTCGGGGTCGAGTACGCCTTGTTACGACTTGGGGGTGCTCCCGGGTCGTGACAGTAAATTTGTTTAGTTGTAGCAGATTACTGTTGTGTGTTGTTGTTGGATTATTTGTAGGTCTAATACAATGAGTGACCATGTTAATGACAATGATAGTCACTATGGTCAAAACAACAACATGGGTGATTTGAATTATATGCATGTGAATATTGTTTAAACCATGGGAGCCATCCAGAAACCTCCCATAGTCGGGAGGGTTGTGTTTCATATAACTGGAACAATGCTATAATTGCTCCAACTAAAAGGAACATTTGGGGGTCTAGCCCATGAGGATCCCCATGAACAACTTAGGAATTTTTTGGAGGTACGTGGAACATTCTTGTTCAAGAACATCTCTCAAGAGTCCGTGATGTTCTCTTTAACGAGTGAAGCTACAAGATGATTGACGAAATTGTCAAATGAGTCTATTACTTCGTGGGAGGAGTTGAATAATGATTTCTTGGAGAAATTATTTCAACCCTAAAAGATTGTTAAACTTCGAAACCAAATCCAAAATTTCAAGTGCATTGGAGGTGAATCTCTACATGAGACTTAGTTGCAGTTCAAGAATCTACTTTTGCAATGTCCAACACATGGTGTTCCGGACAATTTACTATTGCAATACTTTAGTTTTATCATTGAGTTTGTCAAGAAAGGTGTGGCTACTTTGTCGCTTAACAACATAACCAAAGTTAACCAAGCATGACATACTAGAGAAGACCAAGTATCTACTCTACAACTGAGTTTGAGAAAAGAACAAATCGATAAGAACAATGAACGAGATGAAAACATGGGAAAAATGATAACCCAACTTGATTTGTTGTCTATACATGTTTGGGAGGTGGACTTAAATTGGTGAATGCGGTTGGAACTAATAGTGGGCAGTGCCCAGATGATGCCAACTTTGAGGCATTATACAATGAAGAAATGCAATATTTGGGAAACCAAATGGGGGGTTCTCACACCAATTATCAACAACAAGGTGGTAACCAAGGTTGGAACAAGGATAAAGATAATGGTTGGAAAGATTGGCGAGGTGGAAATTGGAGAGATAGGGAGGCTGACCAAGATAGATATGTGCCTCCCATGATCTTCAATGACCAAAAGACCTAGTTGGGACAGAAGGTAACTGAAACGAGGAAATGCTTACAAGGATCTTTAGCAAGGTTGAAGGGTACGACAAAGTGTTGAAGGAATTGAAAAATTACTTCTCCACTTTATCTCAAACAGTTACCTCATATTCAATGTGAATCAAGTAGCTGGAGACCTAATTGTTCCAGATCTCTACTCATCTCAATCCAAGGTAAAAAGGAACGTTGCCAGTGACACCATCCAAAATACCACAAATGATTGCTGAGGAAATGAAAATTATGTCATCTGATGGTCCACGATTTGGACTCATTTAGGGCTTTATTTTGGTAGATTTAGTGTCCTCAAATGCATATTTTGTCTCAATAATTGATGAAAAGCCTTGAGTTTCAGATATTTGGAATTAGAGGCAAAGCATGGACACTATTGGCCAAAAAGGAACAAGGCAGCTGAAAAGATGAACAAAAGACGGCCTGAGGATCACCTAAAGCATTAGGTGAGTCACCGAATGGCCTTAACCTCGCCTAATGTTCCGATGTGTTTGAGCCTTAAGGAAAAGATCAAGTTGGCGATGAAAGGGAGTAGTTGGCGCGTCGCCAAACAGTTCCGTGAAGCAGCACCAAATCACCCAATGATTCAAAACGTGAAGATTCTAAAGGCAAAGGATGAAAGGCGATGAACTAGACCAGAGGGCGGATCCCCGATTGTATCAGTGATCCCGGCTAACTGCACCGAGTGGTCCTTCACAGCACAAATTTTCAAAAATTGTAATACCCATTTAAATTTGTAGCTTAGTATCAAGTTGTAGAGAATTATTACTGATTTTTAGAATATTTTCAGTTTGAGTTCTTAGAGATTTTGGGAGACGTTGCTCTTGAGCTTGAAGGTTTTGAAGGTTTTCAACTCCAAGAAATTGGAAGTGGGCATCAAAGAATCTTCATCTTAGATATGTTTTAAAAAAATTTCTATCGTACCCATTTGATGGAAACACTTTTTGGTATCGATTTCTATCTCTTTTTCATGTCTAGCTAAAACCACCAGTTCGTGGGTGTAATTATATGAATATGGGTTAAATTTACTGTTGGGTATTGCTCATTGTTAGTCTATTTACTGTTTAAATGTGATTTTGTTTAGTAGTTGTGCTTGAACTTAATGGGATTGTAGTTGCAAATACGATTTCATCTTAGTGTTTTTGGCTTGCTCGAGAGAGAGGTTTTAAAACCAAACCTATTAAATCGATAGCATGTTGTTATTGGGTCGTCGTGGGTTCAGCTTGAGAGAGTGAATCCTAGACCTTCTCCCACACATTCTGCTCGGGAGAGTGAATGGACTAAGGCGAAGGTTGTGCTTAATTGCTGTAACTCGATGTTCAAGAGAAACCGAGTTGATTCAGGGTAAGTTGTTCGAGAAAAAATTTACCCCCACTAAAGTCTAGCTTAGTTACAAAGTTCATCAATTTACTATCAATAACATTTACCCCATTGTTTATTTTATCCCATATTTCTATCACATCCCAAGAATCCCGTCTCCCTATCTCGCATCATTACATTTTTATTATTTTTGTTTATTAGTTGAATACAAACCTCTTTTTGATAATTGACACTTGTGTCACCCCTTGAATTTATTATGTTTGTTTTTGTTAATATTTATAGCTATGATTTATTAGAACATAATTTTGCTTTTCTACTTAATTCTCAACTGTTAACTGCTCCCTTGGGACTCGACCCCAACTCATTCGGTTGGATTATATTACTACATGCAATCGTTGACACTTGACTTAGAAGTTGTGTCTTCGATTACGTCAAACATCAAATTGGCGCCGCTGTCGGGGAGTGGTGTTAGTTGAGAATTGTTGGTCTTGTTTGTGATAGTTCTACTTACTTAATATTTAGTTGTGTTTTGCTTGATTGTTTTGAAAGTAGGAAGCATGAGCGTAAACGACAGGAATGGCAGCCAAGTAGGCCATCAAAACGACATCGGAAACCTCAACTATGTCAATGAGCCTCATGCTAATGACCCCCATCTCATGGTAGGTATTGGTGCCATTCGCTTGTCTTCGGCCGAAGGGAATGCAGTATTTCACATCACGAGTACTATGTTGCAACTCGTGGAACTAAAAGGGCTTTTCAGTGGTTTGGCTCATGAGGACCCTCATGAGCATATTAGAAACTTCGTGGATGTACCGTTCCCTTTCAAGAACATATCTCAAGAGTCAGTCCAGTTGAGGTTATTCCCGTTCTCGTCGATGTGAGAGGCGTACAAGTGGTTGGCTGAATTGCCACGTGAATCCGTCACTTCGTGGGAGGAGTTGGTTACGGCATTTCAAGTGCAATTTTTCCCTCCTTCGAAGATGATGACTCTACGCGATAGCATTGAGAGCTTTAAGCGTCTAGAAGGTGAGCCAATACAAGAAAATTGGTTGCGATTCAAGAAGTTGGTGCTTCAATGCCGAACTCATGGCTTGCCTGATAACGTGTTGCTGCGATATTTTTACCGGAGTCTTGACTCGATAAATAAGGGTGTTGCTGACCAACTTTATCTGGGAGGTTTGATGCAACAACCTTATGTGATAGCTGCTCAACTCTTGGATGGCATGCCTACCATAAATAGGGGATGGTATACCTGTGAAGACCAGGTCTCTCCTCTCACATTCAAACTAACTAAGGACCAGATGGAGAAGGACCAAGAGAGAGACCAAAACATGGCCAAGATCATGACACAACTTAATATTTTATCTAAAAAATTCATGGGAGTTGGTGGTCATTGTGTCAATGTCGTGGGTGTCGGGTCTGCTAATCTAGATGAGTCCAAGTTTGAAGCCTTGTATAATGAAGAGGTAAATTTCCTAGCCAACTAAAGTGGTGGCTATCATTCAAACTACCTGAGGCAGGGTGGTAACCAAGGTTGGGATATGGATGATGGTTGGAAGGATCGAGATCGTGAATGGAGAGACCATAATTCGAACTGGAAGGACGGGGACAAGGATATGTATGTGCCTCCCCACGAGTGCCAAAAGCCAAAGGATTCGAAAGGTGGTAGGTCTGAGGATATGCTCTCTAGTATCCTCAACAAAGTTGAAGGGTCAGGCAAGATTCTAAAAGAAGTAAGAAGATGTGTCTACCCTTAACCAGACCGTCACCTACTATTTAGTGTCGATCAAGCAGTTGGAGACCTAAATGGATTATATATCGTCTCATCTCAACCCGAGACAGCAGGGGCATTTGCCTAGTGACACTATGGCTAACCCCAAGAATGAGATTTGAAGGTAGACTTGCGTCGTACCGCGACATTAACTAAGGCGCTGCTTGGGAGGCAACCCAAGTTTTCTTATTTGTTTATCTTTCTTTGTTTGGAATAATAGTGTGTTGGTTGTCTTGGTTAACGGGTAGAAAGTGTTCGGAAATAAGGGAATTGGCGAGAAAAAGGTCAAGTCGGCGCATCACCGACCCCGACTTAGACAACCATTGGACTCGAGACAAATTTTATCTGGATTCTGTAACTTTTGGTGTAAACCAGAAAATTATTGGCAAGTCGTCGACCTATTCGGTGAACCCGATATAGTCCACCATTTGGAACTTCAAATCAACTGGAAGTTCTGTATAATTAAGGAGGTAAGTGTCTACTAGGGACTTCGCCGAACGAATCGGCGAGTAAGATTAATGTCGCCGAATGGACGAGAACTGGATGGTTTTTCACGCCAAAAAGGTTATACTTTTGAAACTCCTTGACTTTCACACTCATTATCATTTCATAAACTCACACCTACATATTATTATCTATATTTTTGCATTCTCTAACTGTTTTAGTCATCGAATTTATGCTCGGACCTTGGATTACATTTCTACCTAGCGATTCAATCTTAATTTAGTCAGCATTAAAGATTGGTGTCCAAATCCCTCAGTCTATTATTGACATTTTTTACTCTTATGCAATTATTCTTATCGTGTTGTCATATGTTGACCCTCTCATATAGGAGTAATTTAGTTGAAGGCTGGTTTTAATTTGAATATCTTGCCCAAAAAGTGTATAGGGTTGAAATCTCGTAATTTCGCCCCTCATAGTAAATTAAATATTTAGGGGTTGTGCTTGCATGTTGAGGGGTGTTGTGGGTCTAGTCTTAATTTGAGTTGTGTATGCTTTGATTTTGTTTTTAGGGATTGAAATGTTGAATTTGAGAAGTTGGGTTGAAAAAAGGCACGATGGGTCGTTTGTCGAGCTGGGTCGAGCTCGCCGAACCACTCAGCGTTGCGCCTAATGTCCCCATCTTGCCTTTAATTTTATTCTCCATGGGTTGCTGGGCTCTGCAATTTTTTACGAGAAGCCTGAGGTCGCAAAAGATCTACGACAACTCACCGAAAGTCTTCTTTCCCGCCCCTTGTTTGCTCCCCTAATTCCCTTTGCACTATAGCTTTCAGCAGACTAACCCTTGATCACCGAATGATGTTAGCGAATTGCCAAGTGGGTTCGCAGGTCTGTCTACGATAGATTTGTTGTGCTTTTGTTTGAAGTCTTCTAACTTTTTCTTGATGAGTTACAGACATAGCTAAACCGAAGGTTGCAGGAAGAAACATGCCACCCTGAAGGAAAGAAAAGAGGTTTGCACCTCACGAGGTTGCAGCTGCTTCCAAGAGCAAGGTCACCAAACCTCCCACAACTGGTGGGAGAGGAAAGGGCAATAAGACCATTTATGATAGGAAGACTACTCCTCAAGACCCCAATATTTCTTCATGGGCCAGGGGATTCTATGCAGCTGTGTAGACCTTTCTGGCAAATAGATCTTTGGTAGATTCTAGTTGGCCTGATATTGATGTTTCTTCTAAGTTGATTCCGGGCACTGATGTCCAAATCCAGACTGCTACTCCAGGCACTGAGGCCCAGTCAGATGGAGCGACTACTTAGATAGGATCCCCTCTTTACCTCTTTCTCTGTCTTACTTTATTGAAATTTTGGAGGATCTTGTTTGCATTTAAGGAAAAATACTTTTATTTGTGGTGGGGTGAGGCCGACTTTTCTATTATGATTGGTGTTTTGATTGTGTATTTATGTTGTTAACCTTAATATTAATAATACACTGCTTTTTGTCGATGTGTGAGCTTGTGGCTCCTTGTTCTTTAATTACAAATGATTTTTTACCCTTAAAAAAAAAATTTGCCTACTATTGTATGTACTTGAATGTGGTTGTTCTTTGGCTAATTTTAGTCTCGGTTTTGATCAATACCAATGACTTGAATAGTGCTCATAATCGAACGAACATGAATGTGCTAATACGATGAGACCAAATAAAGTGGCATAAACAATATGTGAACTTTTTGCATCTCGTTGTGATTAGCCATGTATCAAATCGATTATCTTGTGATGATCGTTGCACATTAGCAAAAGTGTAGAGTCTTGTTTGACTTTGGTGTCAGTGTCGTGTGTGATAAGCTTACCGTGAACCATGCATGGTGACACCTAGAATTTGCCCCGTTGGTCCGGTTGACGAAGTGATATGATCTTAGGCAACTTTGAAGAGTGTGAAACAATTTGACATATACCTCTTTTGTGGCCTACCTTGTGAGTGTGTGTGAACCACTTTTGAACACCATTTGAACCTTACCCTTCTTTGGAAGAAACTTGATGAAAACATGACCTTTCTTAATCCACTACCTGTATTCTTCTTCATTTGTGGTTGATTGAATAAACAACTTAGGCCAAAACCCTAAGTTGGGGGTGTGGTGAAAAGAGAAGGCAAGTCAAGAAGTGAAAGAAAAGTCTCCTTTTAACCCATGATGTTGAGAAAAATGGAACCCCTCCATAAAAAAAAAGAGAAGAAAAGAATGAAAAATAAAAAGTCATGGAATAAAGTTATGAAAATGCAAAAAGAAATGGGGTTTTCGAACAATCAATGGAAAGTGAATAATGGGATGACTTATGAGCACTAAAGAAAATGATGAAAGAAGAGGAAAGGAAGTGTTTTGAGCACCACATTTCATGAGGATAAAAGTCACCGACCCTAAATGACCATACCTTTACACTCAGCCCCATTACAAGCCTTGAAAAGACCTTTGTGATCTTGAGTAAGCTGAAGCATTTGTCAATTGGAAAATACGGGAAATCCTATGGGTGAAAACATGCATTATGTTCATCTTTGTGAGTGTGAGCGTTGCATTTGATTCCAGAACTTTAAATGATTGAATCATTGTGTGTGAAAATGGAATCATTCTTTGTGTGAGGGCATTTGAACACTTTTGTTGAGCTTGAACTTGCATTTGAAGCAAGTATTGTGAGCTTGAGAATCTTTGATAATGGTGTGTCACAACTTGAGTCTTTGAGTACACAATTGATCCTTGCATCAGTAAGTTGAGTCTTGTGTATTCATTCATGATTGAATCTTGTGTAGGACTGTTTGAGACATCCTTCTTGAACTACTGTACTTGAGTTTTACTTGAGGACACGCAAAAGTTTAAGTTGGGGATGCTGATGAGTCCACAATTTGGACTCATTTAGGGGTTTATTTTGGTAGATCTAGTATCCTCAAATGCATATTTAGTCTCAATAACTGATGAAAAACTTTGAGTTTTAGATATTTGGAGTTAGAGGCAAAGCGTGGATACTTTTGGGCAAAAAGGAAAAATGCAGCTAAAAAGACGAAGAAATGACGACATGAGGATCGCCTAAAGCATTAGGCGAGTCGCGGAATTGCCTTAACCTCGCCTAATGTTCCGGTGTGTTGAGCCCTGAAAGAAAAGATCAAGTTGGTGATGACAGGGAGCAGTCGGCACGTCGCCGAATAGTCCCGCGAAGCAGCACCATATCGTCCAATGATTCAAAATGCAAAGATACTAAAGGCAAAACTGAAAGGTGAAGAACCAGACCAAAGGGCGGATCGCCGAGTATACCGGCGATCCCAACTAACTACGGCGAGTGGTCCTTCTCATCATAAATTTTTGAAAACTATAAATACTCATTTAAATTTGTAGCTTAGTATCAAGTTGTAACGAATTATTATCATTTTTAGAATATTTTCAGTTTGACTTCTTAGAGTTTTTGGGAGACAATGTTCTTGAGCTTGAAGGTTTTTAACTCCAAGAAATTGGAAGTGGGCATCAACTAGTCTTCATCTTAGACGTGTTTAAAGACATTTTCTATCGTACCCACCTGATAAAAGCAATTGTTTGTATCGATTTCTATCTCTTATTCATGTCTAGCTAAAACCCCAATTCTTGGGGTGTGATTATGTGAATATGGGTTAAATTTACTGTAGGGTATTGCTCATTGTTAGTCTATTTGTTATTTAAATGTGATTTCGTTTAGTAGTTGTGTTTGAACTTAATGGGATTGTAGTTGTAAAAACGATTCATCTTAGTGTTTTTGGCTTGCTCGAGAGAGAGGTTTTAAAACCAAAACTACTAAATTGATAGCTTATGGTTATTGGGAAGTCGTGGGTTCAGCTCGAGAGAGTGAATCCTAGACCTTCTCCCACACATTCAGCTCGAGAGAGTGAATGGGCTAAGGCGAAGGTTGTGCTTAATTGTTGCAACTCAGTGTTTGAGAGAAACCGAGTTGATTCAGGGTAAGTTGATTGAGAAAAAATTTACCCCCACTAAAGTCTAGCTTTGTTACGAATGTTAAGCAATTTACTGTCAATAGAATTTACCCGGTAGTTTATTTTATCACATATTCCTCTCACATCCCAAGAATCTTGTCTCCCTATCTCGCATCTGTATATATTTTGCTATTTTTGTTTATTAGTTGAATACAAACCCCTTTTTGATAATTGACAGTTGTGTCACCCCTTGAATTTATTATGTTTGTTTTCGTTAATGTTTATTTCTATGATTGATTAGAACATAATGTTGCTTTTCTACTTAATTCTCAATTGTTAATTGCTCCCTTGGGACTCGATCCCAACCAATTCGGTTGGGTTATGTTACTGCACGCAATCGTTGACACTTGAATGGAAGTTTTGTCTTTGATTACGTCAAACATCATTGTTCCACAACGTTAAATAAGGTGTTTATTAGGAGGCAATCTAAGTCTTTACTTTTGTTTTATTGCTTTCAATAAATTGGGTTTTGAGTGCAGGATTGAGAAAAAGTCAAAAGGTTGAAAACGGAACATTAAGCAATGCCAAAACCAACTCGACTATCCGTCGAAGCAGTTGTGCAGACTCATTCTTTTCCATCCTCTAAGCTTGAAAAGGTAGAAAAGTGTATTGTCCATTTCGGTGATCTGAACTCCAAACGGTGATTCGTGTCCTCCTTCTAAGCTTGAAAAGGTAGAAAAGCTTGAAGCACACTTTCTCGATTTTTGGGGTTTTTCAACTTTGCTCTTGAATTTGATAAAATGAAGTTGAATCCAAAGTGGGTTTACTTGTAATTTATTCATTTCATGTTACCCATGGTTGGTTTTATGGAAGGTATATTTTCTTATATTTTTATGATGGGTGGCTAAAACCAAGATCTAGGGGTGTAATTGTGGTGTTCGGTGTTGATTTAATGTAGTGGATATTGTGTTACGCACTATTTTTCTGTTGTTCATACACGAATTGGGCTAATTAGCATGGGGTTAATTTATGGGTTAAGGTTAAAAAGTTAAATCCTACTTCTGATCTATGGTCGATGCTCGAAAGAGATCGATTGGAGTTGGTAATTAGTCCAATACTAGAAATTTACATTTGATGTATGTAACTTTCTTGAAAAAAGAGGTTATGCTCAGATCTATTTGCCATATCTCTGCATCGAAAGAGAGAATAAACTAAGGTATTGGGTTGTTTAGTTTGGCATATAGATGAGACCGAAAGGAGATTCTACGCATATATTATTTGAGATCGAAAGATGATTAGATTCATTGAAGATACTAGAAAATGTTGCCGAAGTCATAGGTAGTGCGTTTGTTGGTCGACAATCAATATGAGACCACCACCACATTTTGGCATCTTCTTGGAACTGGTATGTCACAAACACAACACTAAATTGCTCCATGTATCCATCTTATGAAGTAGCTCATGATAATAAATAAAGAAATCATAAGCATCTTCATATTCAACATTATGAACTTAATAAAGAGATCATGTTGGTCACTACTCATTATAGGTCATGTAGTGAATCGAAGAATCGTTCATGTTTCCAAGGATGCATCTATGCAGGGAGCCACAACGGCTACATGTTTTACTCCCTAAACTTGAGGTGGTGGTGCAGAAAACGTTGGGGTGCTTTTCCCTGATCGGACAACCCACTGAGATAGGTGAGAACATGGTTGATCATCTCTAGACTAGGTTGGGGTGGTGCTTCCTTCTGATGAGTATTCTCATCCTCCACCTCATCTCCCTTTCTTTATACCTCATCGACTGATGGAGGGTTCACTGCTTTATCCCTGGCTAGCCCAATTGCCTTACCTATGCCCTTGGTGGGCTTTCTCCCACGGCCTCTAGTCATTACTCCTCCTCGAACTAGAGTCATAACAGTTGGCTCAAATTCACTCTCTCTTACTGGTGTTTGTTTTGCCACAATTGTTGCTCTAGTCTTGACCATCTACGAAATAGCGCGAAGAAGGTTAGATACCAATTTGTATCACCTATATACAAATTGGATTAAAGTAATAGCACAAAAGAAAGAAAGAAATGAGTTTTCTAAAGTCTTATTGCCTCCTGAAGAAAAGTAAAGGTGTCCCCGTACTATTCCGCAAGATATATTAGACATATCCTTGTGAGATGAGATCACCGAACCTAAAGCTCTGCTACCAAGTTTGTCACGATCGAAAATAAGTTATGAGTGAAACCCATACTTAACCTTTTAGGTGGCTGAACCGACGAATTCACACTCCAACTTATATTAGTTATTCAACCTATGAAATATGAGAATAATGAGAAAACAAATGTCTTATTATAGTGAGAAATAGGAATCTACTAAAGTCTATTACTTATCATTCCCAAAATCTAAAAGTCATCACATCAACGACATCTAATTTCAAAATACTAAGTCTAAGAGTATCAAAGAAACCATAAT
The DNA here is from genome assembly GCF_019186545.1 of Solanum stenotomum. Classification (NCBI taxonomy): domain Eukaryota; kingdom Viridiplantae; phylum Streptophyta; class Magnoliopsida; order Solanales; family Solanaceae; genus Solanum; species Solanum stenotomum. The sequence goes on from NC_064288.1 coordinate 28,763,018, forward strand.
AAATTAATAAAATAGTTTGTGTCTGAAAATTAAGGACATCATGCCATGACAGAGAGAATCCAACACAAGCTAGAAGGAAAAGCTCACCCTGGAATCTTATGTACTGGAGATTGGCTAGAGTTGAGGGCGAGTCGAATTCCCTAGTCCACTTGCTGCACTTCACAAAATGAAAATGATTAAAACAAAAGTAGGGATTAGTATAGGGCAACATGTACTAAGTAGATATCACCTAAAATGAAAATAACTATAGCACTTAGAATGTGCAAAAAACAAACAACATGAACAAATGACTATAACACCTCGGATCCGAAAGAGGGCATTATGGCTGACTTCAGAAAAGGTTGCAGGTGGCAACCACAAGGACCATCCACGACCCATGGATGGGGCCATGGACCAAAGGTGTGGTCCATGGTAGATAGCCCCAACATTGCCCAGAAGGTTCAGGACCACAGCCTAACCAACAGATTGTTGACCAGACCACAGTCTGTGGTTGGAGGGTCTGTGGTTCGATGCCCAAGAACCCTTTCTGACCACCATAGACGGTCCACCAGATAGAGCCGTAGGCCAAACCACGGTCCGTCGACTAGGGTTCGTAGATGGTGAATCGGCAGTTAAGTTCGAGGGTAGTTGGTATTTTCCTAACTATTCTATATTGACACTACGTCGTTTTACCCTTCACTAAGACACCTATAAAAGAATTTTAACCCTCAATTTTTGCAATAGAAATCATTCTCTCAAATCACCAAAAGAAATTGGGTCTTCCTCTCCAAAATATTTGTAACACTACGGAAAATGATAGGGTAAACTAGAGCCTAAATGTGATGGTGAACGTTAAGAATGAGGGTTATAAGAGTCAAGGCCAAGGGGGCAAGTTCCAAGGCAAAAGGGGACAAAGGCAAAGGCTGCCCCTAGCTTGGAGCTTCTGCCCTACCTTCACGAGTGGTACCACGAGTCGTGGTCCACACCATAGCTTGTGAAGAAAGCTGGTGGTCTTGCCTTGGCCATGGTAAAGTGGCCACCAATTTGCCTAGCCACTACCTCAACTTCAGGAGAGGGACCACGGCTCATGGAGCCCTTCATTAAAATGCCTTAGGCATTGATCCAGGGCCCCCAAGTGGCAAGGCTACTACCTCAAGGACCACGAGAGGGACCACGGCTTGTGGAGCCCCTCGTGGTAATGCCTTGGGCTTGTGAGCCTATGGCACCATGTGCCTAACTATATACAACCTTCACGAGGGGTACCATGGATCGTGGTCCTCACCATGACTCATGAAGGGGCTCGTGGAGCCTTGATGGGTTCAATAAGTGAGGGTCAACTAAGTCTTTTCTTGTTTAAGTCCAATTAAAGTGAGGTCATTTTTGGTATTTTAGGGGTACTTTATAAGTTTTATTTAAGTCAAATTCACCCAATACAAGTCATTAATTCAAAAATCCCAAATAGTTCCCAAAATTCTTTCCCTCACAATATTTCTCTCACTCGAAATCGTCCATTGAAGAAGAGCAAGTACTTGAAGACTAAGGCACAAGAACTCATCTTTCCTCTTCAATTTCGTGAAGGATTTCCAATCACGGTGTGGTGGTTTTGATTTATGGATAGCCTTTATCCAAAAAGCCCTTGAAAACTCTATTTCTCAAAGTTGGTTTACCCCAAAAGCTAGGGTTTTCAATCTATGGCATGGATTCACTTTCAAAACAATTTCAATGTGTTTATTGTCTTATATTATGATTAATTTGATGAATTAATAATTTTTTCTTAAAGGGTGGTTTCACGGTTCATAAGGACTCCGAATCATCTTTTGTTGTAGCTTTGAAGTCTAAGCAACACCTTGATCCTATATTGATAGAGTTGAAAGATTCGGTACTCGGGAAATCCATTGAGGCTTTCTCCCAAGGGGGAGATGGGATACTTAGATGCCAAGGTAGATTATGTGTTCCGGATGTGGATGGCCTAATGAAGAAAATTCTAGAAGAGGCTCATGATTCTAAATATTCTATTCATCCGGGAGCCAGAAAGATGTACCGTGATCTACGAGAAGTCTATTGGTGGAATCGTATGAAGAAAGATATTGTGGAATTTGTAGTCAAATGTACTAATTGTCAACAAGTCAATGTTGAGCATCGAAAGTTGGAAAGTTTTTTTCAAGATATGCCAATTACTACTTGGAAGTGGGAAGAGGTGAATATGGATTTTGTTGTGGGGTTTCCCCGTACTCGAAGGCAATATGATTCTATTTGGGTCATTGTTGATAGGATGACCAAATCAGCCCACTTTATTCCTGTCAAGGCATCTCACTCGGCGGAAGACTATGCCAAGTTGCATATCAAGGAAATAGTGAAGTTGCATGGAGTTCCTCTATCTATTATTTTGGATCAGGGTCCTCAATTTACTTCTCACTTTTGGAAGTCGTTCTAAAATGGGCTTGGCACTGAAGCTTAGTACCGCTTTCCACCCTCAAATGAATGGTCAAGCGGAACTTACCATTCAAACCTTAGAGGACATGTTGAGGGCATGTGTCATAGATTTTAAAGGTAATTGGGATGACCACTTGCCCTTGGTAGAGTTTGCCTACAATAATAGTCACCACTCATGTATCGGTATGGCTCCTTTTGAAGCTTTGTATGGTAGGAGATGTAGGTCTCTAGTTGGTTGGTTTAAAGTAGGTGACATTGCTCCCGAGTCGGTTTATGAAGCTATTGAAAAAGTTTGACTTATTAGAGAGAGGTTAAAAACGGCTCAAAGTATGCAAAAGTCTTATGCCGATGCGAGGAGAAAAGAGTTATAATTTGAAGTTGGTGAATGGGTCTATTTGAAAACCTCACCCATGAAGGGTGTGATGAAGTTTGGAAAAAAGGGGAAACTTAGTCCCCGGTTTGTAGGTTCTTACCAAATATGGGAGTGTGTTGGGAAAGTTTCTTATGAGTTGGACTTGCCAAAGGAGTTGGCCCCGGTTCACCTGGTGTTTCATGTTTCTAAGCTTAAAAAGTGTATTAGGGACCCAGTGACCATTATGTTGTTAGAAGGGTTAGGTGTTAATGAAAGCCTTTCCTATGAAGAGGTTCCGGTAGAGATTCTTGACCGGCAAGTGAAGAAGTTAAGAAACAAGGAAGTAGTTGTAACAACCCTCAAAATGAAGTAGGATAAACTAGAGCCTCACATGGGTTTTATGCATTAATAACTTGTTAAAATAATGAAGAATACCCTTTTTAGTTATTTTTAAAGAATTTAGAAATCAAACGTCAAGGGACGACCAAGACGTTCCGAAACTAGTCTTTTACATGTTGGTGTATTCTAGTATGTTGTACATGTTTTTATGTGTTGTTTGGAGTCTAAAGTCAGTGGAGGTGACCCTAGTGCCTTAATAAATGTTTTTAGGGTCAAAGCGTTTGGGTACGACCTTCTGGGACCACCCTAAGGGTTCCTGAGGAGGACCCCAACCCTTGGCCAAACAAGCTACCAAGGAAGCTTGAAGTTGTTCATGGAGCGAGTGGCTACGCGTCGCAGACCTCCTCCACCAATGTCCAAATAGTGGCTCCGCATCACGGAGACATCACGAACTCTACTGTCTCAGAATTTAATCTCAGGAAACTCCATGGAACACATCCGCATTGTGGACTTTTTCCCGATGAAATCTGCAAAAATAAAACTCAAGTTTGACTTGTTTAAAAGGTCCAACTAAGTGAGAGGTGTTTTGGGTACTTTGGGGAATTATTATAAATGGTTAATTGACCTATTCTAGGGTATTTTAAGTTGGTTAAAACCCTAAAACCTAGAATTAGACCCCATTTTTCAAATTGACCCTTCCCTCTCAAAAATAGATTCTCTCAAAAACTCCATTGAAGACCTTGATGAAGCTCAAGCTAGAAGATGGGTTTCCAACTGAATTCTTCTTCAATTTCATGGGTCTTCAATAATTAAGGTATGGTAACTCTTGATTCTTGAATAACCTCTCATTCAAGGAGTTCTATCAAAGATTTTCAAAATGATTCAAAGACCAAAATTCCCAATTTTCAATCTAAACATGGGTCCCTTGTCAAACGATTTTCTAAATCATTCTATTGATGAATTGATGTGGTACTAAGGTTTTTAAGATAATTTTCAAAAGAATTGTTGAAGAACACATGATCCCCAAATTCTCAAAAATTGGCCTATGATGTGGGTCTTTGTGAATATGATCTCTATTGGTGAAATTATGTTTAGATTAAATTGTATTGATGTTTTCTATGATTCTCTATACTTATTCATGTTGAATTGTTTGTATATTGATGAGTTGAGAATTATGGTCTTATGGGCAAAGTTGTGGGTTGATCTCTTTGTTTATAGAATTGTACTTAGAATATGTTTATGTTATTGAATTACATTGTTGATTCCTATTGCTATCTATGTCAATTTATTATGAATTGTTGAGGATTGATCCATGGTAATCATGGCTTGGAGAATTGATAAGTTCACCTAACTTCTAGTCTATAGTATGAGAATTGATGTTGTGTGGTTTGGTCCACTTATGGTGGTGGTGTTTACTTCTTGTCTATATATTCATGTTGAGATCATGGCCTTGAAGGCAATAGATGTGAAGTGAATTGATGATTATGATGCATATGTTTATGAAGTTGTGCAATGGAGGTTATGTATGAAATCCTCAATGCTAGCTTGATGTTTAAAGTGTGTTGATGATGAGGAGTATAATGTGAATGATAATGTTAGGGATAAGGTGTGGTCTACATGATTGATTATGTTAAGTACTATTGTGGAATGACCCCTACCTATATGACCCCTATATGAATGTGTGATCATATACATGTTAGGAGTACCTATTCCTATGTGTCCTTGTCTCCTATGATGAAGTGTGGGTGTATTGTCTAGAATCCCTAAAGGATTTATATGTGAATTGCTCAATATTTGGGGACCTTGTGAATGTGTTGTGATCCCTTGAAGGGAAGTGCACTCAGTATCAATGTTGTTGCTATTATGTCACTATGATGACCAATATGCGCAAACACACTCTACATGTATAGCTATGAATATTGTGTGTTATGGTGTCTATTGAAAGGTTAACTATTATATGCACCCGTATATCTTATTATGCAATGCAAAGTGTATAATTAGCAAGGTATGAATATGTGTTGCATAAAGGTGTTTATGTGAAAGGCTTTCTCACATATGTACATACACATGAATGAATGAATAAGTTTTATGATAATCTAGTGAAAGTGAGTATCTTGAAAGGTTTCCTCAATTGTACTCTAAACTAGACTATGTTTTGTATATGTTATGACTATGTCAAAGGTCATTCTCACATAATGTAGGTTCTATGATGAAAGGTCATTCCCATCTTAGAAACCTTTGAGCTATATGATATGATGGGTTAAGTCCCTAAAGCCTATTTTATGAACCAATGTTAAATAAAGGTTTAAAGATGTTTAATAAGGGAGTTGGAGCTTAGCACCGAGTAAACATGAAAAATGAGAGTGTGGGCTTCACGTTTTACAAGTCCCGCTTCCCACAAGAGAACCTTCAAGTTTAGCAAGTCCAGGTTCCCAATATAGATGTTGTCTCATGAGATAGAAACCTCCACGCCTAGCAAGTCAAGGTTTCTAGTAGCAATCTCCTTGTTCCATTACTATGTTCCCGCGTAGGTCTTAGCTTAGTGGATCCACTAGATAGCTATTATGTATGTAGGTCCTACCTTGGCAAGTAGTACCCTCTCTTTTCAATGTGGGAGTAGAACACCAGATTCCGTGTAGCTTGCATGATCTATGTCGGTTATGGCAATGTCTCCCAAAAGTTAAGAAATGAACTAAGATAAGAATATGAACTCTAGTCATGATTTCTTGAAGAGTTACTTAGTGTAGGTAGGACTATGGACCCTACTTATGCATTGTACAAGTGTACTCTAAGGGAGGTTATGATTAGGCTCTTTATGTAATGAAGACTATGGTCTATGTATATTAATATGAAAGCATGTTAAGGTTGACTTTACTTATGTCAAGACATGAAATATGATTATGCATGTGAATTACACTTATGACTTCTTAATGGGTTTGCTTAGTATATGTGGGGGTATGGGACTCCATGTGTACATTGCACAAGTAAGCTTGTGAAGGGGTTGTGAGGGTGGTTTACCTATCATATGATCTAAATGGGTTATGACCAAGATGTAGTAAATGAATGAGTTCTTATATGATGTTATGAAGTATGTTGGTCTTATGTCTAATGTTAAATGAAGATATTATGACTTGTTGAATATGATGTGCCTAGTCTATGGTGGCTTCCTAGGAACACTTGGTGGGAGTAGTATTATGGGATGCTACTTGCACATTGCACTAGTGTGACTTGGGGGTTGTCTAAGGTCCTATGTGAAGACTATGTCTTATGGTGTACTTATGACTCTATGAATATATGTGGTTGGATTGATGAAGGCTATATGTAAGTTCACCTTTGGTAATCTTAAGGCGATACATTGCACCAAGTATTCCCTAAGGGTTGCTTGAGGAAAGGAGTTAAGATAAAGAGGAAGGTAATGTATTGTATGCATTGAATGTGCCAAAAATGTAATAAGTGGATCTATGTGCTATTATGGATGGTTTCCATGTGTATGATGATGTTTGTGGTTTATATTGTGCCTAATGTACTAAATGCTCTTGAAGTTTCTCTAAAAAGGCATGATGCATAGTTTCCAACTAAATGTCCTCTTAAAAGCATGTTTTGCATGGTTGTCATACTTAGTGCATTCTTGTACTAATACCATTCTTCTTCATCTTTTACACCAAGTGTAGGTGATGGTGACTAAAGGGCCTTTCCTAGAAGTGATGAGCTTGGCTTACTATTCCCAAGTACAGGTGTGTCCTTAAAGATTCAAGGACCTTTATGTTAAAGAGTTTCCTTAAGTTCAATGTACTAGTTAGTAGTTTATTTGTATTGTAAGGGTTGTGTCCCTCTTGTGTTGTAGTCATGTTTTAAGATGGCTACCTTGAGACGTGGTACTCCAATTTTGTATTAAAGGTCTAAATGAGGTGACTTTTTAAGTCTTGTGTTATATTATGAAAAAGTTTTAAATTTTCCACTATTTTTTTCTATGATAAATGATATGACGAATGCTAAGGGCTGGTATAAGACCTCTGAGAGGTCAAATACGCCAGTAACGACTAGAGGGTGCTCTCGGGTTGTTACAAACCTGATATCAGAGCATAACGTTATGAAAATGGTCTTAAGATTCAATGTCTCATGACCCATGTCTAGTAGAGTCTTGTTCATCGGTGTGAGTCGCGACACATCTATGAGCGAGAGGATATAGGACGATAGAAGTTTCAATTTCTTCAGTACTCTTGTGTCGTGCCGTAGAGCTTAACTCCATATGCTATCTCTCTCTTATTTTTCCTTGTCTGGTGGTATTCTAGATGTGATTACTTATAAGGAGTGATGTTGCAAGGATCGAGGGAAGAAAAGGTGAGTTTTACTGCTTATTATGATGTGGTGACTATATGAGTATATATGAAGGTAGCTTTGGAAATCGTATACTGATGCCAATCATGGCTATGTGTGACCTATGAGGTTGGAAGAATTACATTGAAAATATTGTATGGTGGTGTAGTTCTCATATGATAAGAGTCGTTATGGTAAGAATGAAATCCTTTTTAGGATAATGAGTTGCTATTGGTGATGGGTAATGATAGTAGAAAGTCATGGTGTAGCTTTGAGGAGTTTTGAAAGAATGTGGTAACTAGTGTGAGTTGAAAGTTGCCCTTTTCTTGAGTAATGTTTCATGGTTGCCCTTGAATGGATCGGAATTCTTGTGTAGGCTTTCCCTAAAAGCGGAAAAATGAGCTTTGTTCCATGAGTTGGGATAGTTTTTTTCTCTAAGATGAACTTGGAAAGTTGCATGTACCCTTAGTTCATGGGAAGGACAAGAGAATAGATGTTGGCCAACTCTAAAGAGGATAGTTGTTTTGTAAGGTTGATCTTAAGTATGGTCATTCAAAGAGAGAGTTAGATAATACCTAGGCATGGTTGAGCGGAAAGTTACACCAAAGGTGATGATAAGGTATGATGTGATAAAGAGTTGGTTAAGCTCACCCCAAGTGGGGGATAATGTGCCTAGATGGTAAGGTTTTGAGTGCCCTTAATATTTCTACATTGAATTTCCTTGAGTTCTCCATGTTGAGAACCACTTTGGGTGATAGATATGAAGTGGAGTGGTATAGATACTCATTCTTTTTGGATTGTTGAAATCCTCAGCTAAAGGAGTATAGTGAAGATTTAATGGAGAATGGTTCCTACCTTAGAGATGAAAGAGGTAATGATTAAAAGAGTTTGCGTACTTGATCCCAAGAGGGGGACATTGTGCTTAATTGATAAGTGATAGTTCTCTTGGTTACTTTAATGTGCTCTTAGATGGGTTTACCCTAAGTGGGGGATGATGAGTGAGTAGTAAGTTTGTTGATATCCTTTTCTTTTCCTTCTATTCTTATTCAAGCTTGAGACCAAAGAGTTCCTAGTAGCTTGTTCATGTTTTCGAGTCTTGCATATTATTATGAGTTGCATGATCTCCGTATGTTATGCATGACACTATGTTATTCATGTTTTGAAGGATTCTTATTACATAAAAAAAATTGGAATTTTAGTAATAAAATTCATGTTTCTCATGTCAATATGCATCTTTATATGGTGAATGCACTCTTGACTTCATGAGGAAGAGAGTATGAGCATGCTTAGGTTAGAAGTTGAGAATTTCTCCTTAAATGAATTGACCTTTGTGTAATGCTTGCTTATGAGTTTTATGATGCCATGTGTATATGTTGTGACTAGGAGAAAGTAGTCCCTCCTTGAACATAACTAAACATGGTAATGCCCTGTATTTTCTTGATAGTATGATGATTAAATGATAAGACTAGTAGATGATCTATAATCCTTTTGTTAGGGTGCAACTAGTATGAATTGCTTAATTGCCTCATGAGTGGAAATGTTGATCATGTCTATGTGTGCATTTGAAAGCCATTACATATTGGACCCTATGATGATATAAAAGGGGTAAATATCATGTCATGATTAGGAGAAGGTAGTTCCTCCTATGAACATGAGAAAGGCCTATGTGGTTGATGCATTATGAGTTGATTTGAAGTTCATACTTAAATGATTCCTTATGATAAAGTTCCATAATGTGCTTTAGTGAGATAGTTGCATGTTGTGTTTCTTTGGTGTTTGAAATGAGAATGATGATTTTGAGAAGGATGTTCCTCCAATGAAATGGGAAATAATAAAGTTGATACATAAAAAGTTGGTAGATGTGTTGCTATTTTCTTGAATTGCACAATGTTGTTTTGAGATTCTTATGTGGAGTTGATGTTCCTCCTTGATGTGTGCTCTTATGTTGATGTTGTATGTTGTGAATTGTGAGCTGCTAGTTGGGTCATTGAGTCCTCGGAAGTGTTTTAAGTGTCATTCGAGGACGAATGTTCCTAAGAGAGGGATATTGTAACAACCCTCAAAATGAAGTAGGATAAACTAGAGCCTCACATGGGTTTTATGCATTAATAACTTGTTAAAATAATGGACAATAGCCTTTTTAGTCAGTTTTAAAGAATTTGGAAATCAAACGTCAAGGGACGACCAAGACGTTCGGAAAATAGTCTTTTACGTGTTGGTGAGTTCTAGTATGTTGTTCATGTTTTTTGTGTTGTTTTGAGTCTAAAATCAGTGAAAGTGACCCTAGTGCCTTAATAAATGTTTTTAGGGTCAAAATGTTCGAGTACGACTTCCCGGGACCACCCTAAGGGATCCCGAGGATGACCTCAACCCTTGGCCAAACAAGCCACCAAGGCAGCTTGAAGTTGTTCATGGAGGGAGTGGCTCCGCGTCGCAAACATGATCCACCAATGGCCAAAAATTGGCTCCGCGTCGCAGAGACACCGCGGACTCTACTATCTCAGAATTTAATATCCATGGAGCACCTCCGCATCGCGGACTTGTTTCCCGACAAAATCTGCAAAAATAAAACTCAATTTTAACTTGTTTAAAAGGTCTAACAAAGTGAGGGGTGGTTTGGGTACTTTGGGGAATTATTATACAAGGTTATTCTACCTATTTTAGTGAGGGATGGTTTGGGTACCTTGAATTAGACCCCATTCTTCAAATTGACCCTTCCTTCTCAAAGGTAGATTCTCTCGAAACCTCCATTGAAGACCTTGATGAAGCTCAATCTAGAAGATGGGTTTTCAACTGGATTCTTCTTCAATTTCATGGGTCTTCCATAATTAAGGTATGGTAACTCTTGATTCTTGAATAATCTCTCATTCAAGGAGTTCTATCAAAGATTTTCAAAACTGATTCAAAGAGCAAAATTCCCAATTTTCAATCTAAACATGGATCCCTTATCAAACGATTTTCTAAATCATTCTATTGATAAATTGATGTGGAAATAAGGTTTTTAAGATATTTTTCAAAAGAATTCTTGAAGAACCCATGATCCCCAAATTCTCAAAAATTGACCTATGATGTGGGTCTTTGTGAATATGATCTCTATTGGTGAAATTATGCTTAGATTAGATTGTATTGATGTTTTCTATCAATATATATACTTATTCATGTTGAATTGTTTGTATATTGATGAGTTGAGAATTATGGCCTTATGGGCAAAGTTATGGATTGATCCCTTTGTTTATAGAATTGTACTTAGATTATGTTTATGTTATTCAATTACATTGTTGATTCCTATTGCCATCTATGTCAATTGATTATGAATTGTTGAGGATTGATCTATCGTGATCATGGCTTGGAGAATTGGTAAGTTGACCTAACTTCTAGTCTATAGTATGAGAATTGATTTTGTGTGGTTTGGTCCACTTATGGTGGCGGTGTTTACTTCTTTTTTATCTATGCATGTTGAGATCATGGACTTCAAGGCAATAGATGTAAAGTGAATTGATGATTATGATGCATATGTTTATGAAGTTGTGCTATGAAGGTTATGTATGAAATACTCAATGCTAGCATGATGTTTAAAGTGTGTTGATGATGAGGAGTATAATGTGAATGATAATGTTAGGGATAAGGTGTGGTCTACATGATTGATTATGTTAAGTACTATCGGGGAATGACCCCTACCTATATGACCCCTATATGAATGTGTGATCATATACATGTTAGAAGTACCTATTAAATGTTGAATGTGTCCTTGTCTCCTATGATGAAGTGTGGGTGTGTGGTCTAGAATCCCTATAGGATTTATATGTGAATTGCTCAAGATTTGGGGACATTGTGAATGTGTTGTGATCCATTGAAGGGAAGTGCACTCAATATCAATGGTGTTGCTATTATGTCACAATGAGGACCAATATACGCACACACACTCTACATGTATAGCTATGAATATGATGTGTTATGGTATCTATTGAAAGGTTAACTGGTATATGCACCCTTATATCTTATTATGCATTGCAAAGTGTATGATTAGCAAGGTATGAATATTCGTTGCATAAAGGTGTTTATGTGAAAGGCTTTCTCACATATGTACACACACACATGAATGAATGAATGAATGAATAAAGTTTATGATAATCTAGTGAAAGTGAGTCTCTTGAAAGGTTTCCTCAATTGTACTCTAAACTAGACTATGTTATAAATATGGTATGACTATTTGAAAGGTCATTCTCACATAATGTAGGTTCTATGATGAAAGGTCATTCTCATCTTAGAAACCTTTCAACTATATGATATTAGGGATTAAGTCCCTAAAGCCTATTTTATGAACTAATGTTAAAGAAAGGCTTAAAGATGTTTAAAAAGGGAGTTGGAGCTTAGAACCGAGTGAACAAGAAAAATAAGAGTGGGGGCTTCACGTTTAGCAAGTCAGGCTTCCCACAAGAGAACCTTCACGTTTTGCAAGTCCGGGTTCCCAACATATATGTTGTCTCTTGAGATGGAAACCTCTATGCCTAGCAAGTCAAGGTTTCTAGTAGCAATCTCCTTGTTCCATTACTATGTTCCCGCGTAGGTCTTAGCTTAGTGGATCCACTAGATAGCTATTATGTATGTTGGTCCTACCTTGGCAAGTAGTACCCTCTCTTTTCGGTGTGAGAGTAGAACACCAGATTCCATGTAGCTCGCATGATCTATGTCGGTTATGGCAATGTCTCCCAAAAGTTAAGAAATGAACTAAGATAAGAATATGAAATCTAGTCATGATTTCTTGAAGAGTTACTTAGTGTAGGTAGGACTATGGACCCTACTTATGCATTGCACAAGTGGACTCTAAGGGAGGTTATGATTAGCCTTTTTATGTAATGAAGACTATGGTGTATGTATGTTAATATAAAAGCATGTTAAGGTTGACTTTACTTATCTCAAGACATGAAGTATGATTATGCATGTGAATTACACTTATGACGTCTTAATAGGTTTGCTTAGCATATGTTGTGGTATGGGACTCCATGTGTACATTGCACAAGTGAGCTTGTGAAGGGGTTGTGAGAGTGGTTTACCTATGATATGAACTAAATGGGTTATGACCAATGATGTAGTAAATGAATGAGTCCTTATATGATATTATCAAGTATGTTGCTCTTATGTCTAATGTTAAATGAAGATGTTATGACTTGTTAAATATGATGTGCCTAGTCTATGGTGGCTTCCTAGGAACACTTGGTGTGAGTAGTATTATGGGATGCTACCTGCACATTGTACTAGTGCTACTTGGGGGTTGTCTTAGGTGATGGTTCTTATGTGAAGACTATGTCTTATGGTGTGCTTATGACTCTATGAATATATGTGGTTGTATTGATGAAGGATATATGTAAGTTCACCCTTGGTAACCTTAAGGTGATACGTTGCACCAAGTATTCCCTAAGGGTTGCTTGGGGAGAGGAGTTAAGGTAAAGAGGAAGGCAATGTATTGTATGCATTGAATGTGCCAAAAATGTTATAAGTGGCTCTATGTGCTATTATGGATGGTTTCCATGTGTATGATGATGTATGTGGTTTATATTGTTCCTATTCTACTAAATGTTCTTGATGTTTCTCTAAAAAGGCATGATGCATGGTTTCCAACTAAATGTCCCTTTTAAAAGCATATTTTGCATGGTTACCATACTTAGTGCATTCTTGTACTAACACCATTCTTCTTCATTTTTTTACACCATGTGTAGGTGGTGGTGGCTAAAGGGCCTTTCCTAGAAGTGATGAGCTTGGCTTACTATTCCCAAGTTCAGGTGTGTCCTTAAAGATTCAAGGACCTTTATGTTAAAGAGTTTCCTTATGTTCAATGTACTATATAGTAGTTTATTTTGTATTGTAAGGGATGTGTCACTCGTGTTGTAGTCATATTTTAAGATGGCTACCTTGAGACGTAGTACTCCGATTTTGTATTAAAGGTTTAAATAAGGTGACTTTTTAAGTCTTGTGTTATATTTTGAAAAAGTTTTAAATTTTCCACTATTTTTTCTATGATAAATGCTATGATGAATGCTAAGGGCTTGTATAAGACCTTCGAGAAGTCGAATATGCCGATATCGACTAGGGTGTCTCTCGGGTCGTTACTATAGCTTCCATTAAGGTTTTATGGATAAATCATCTAGTTGAGGGTGCTACTTGGTAGGCCGAGGCTGACATGAAGTCCTGATACCCTCATCTCTTTCCTTCTACTCCTACTCAAGCTTGAGGTAAATAGTTCCTCTTGAATTTCCTTGTTTTGGAAGTCGTGTGTAAGTGGTATGTTTCCATGGTTTCCTTAAATGATGCATGTTATTGATGAAATTCATGTTTAGTGATAAAATGAGTTTTCATTATTTATGTGTTTCCTCATGCGGTCGTGCATTTTTAGTATGATGTTGCATATTTGACTTCATGAGATGTGTTGATGAACATGCTTTATTATGTTTTTTATGAGATGGCATATTGGATCCATAATGTTGTGTTGAGCTTATTTTAGTTGGAGAAGGTAGTTCCTCCTATGATTATATGGAATGATGAGTTTTGTGCATAATGGGTTGTGGATGTAGTTCCTACTTCCTTGTGTTGCATTGATTATGTCATGAAATGGGGTTGATGTTTCCTCCTTTAAATTATGCATTATTTTGATGTTTCATGCATGATGGGTTGCTAGTCTTGAGTCTTTAATTCCGTAAGGTGCCTAAATCATCATTCGAGGACGAATGTTTCAAAGGGGGAGATAATGTAACACTCCAGAGAATGATAGGATAAACTAGAGCCTAAACGTAAGAGTGAACGTTAAGAATGAGGGTTATAAGAGTCAAGGCCAAGGGGGCAAGTGCCAAGGCAAAAGGGGCCAAGCCAAGGACAAAGGCCAAGGCTGCCCCTATCTTATAGCTAGTGCCCCACCTTCACGAGTGGGACCATGGGTCGTGGTCCATACCACGGCTCGTGAAGGCAACTCGAGGTCTTGCCTTGGCCATGGTAAAGTGGCCACCAATTTTCCTAGCCACTCCCTCAACTTCAGGAGAGGGACCATGACTCGTGGTGTTGATCACGGCTAGTGGAGATCTTCGTGAAGATGCCTTAGGCATTAAGCTAGGGGCCCCCAAGCAGCAAGGCTACTGCCTCAAGGACCACGAGAGAGACCACGGCTTGTGGTCTTGACCATAGCTCATGGTGCCCCTCGTGGTGATGCCTTGGGCTTGTGAGCCTAAGGCACCATGTGCCTAACTATTGTCCAACCTTCACTAGGGGGACCACGGATCGTGGTCCTCACCACGACTCATGGAGCCTGGACGGGTTCAATAAGTGAGGGTCAACTTAGTCTTTTCCTATTTAAGTCCAATTAAAGTGAGGTCGTTTTAGGTATTTTTAGGGGTACTATACTAGTTATTTTTAAGTCAAATTCACCCAATGCAAGTCATTAATTCACAACACCCAAATAATTCCCAAAATCCTCTCCCTCACAATATTTCTCTCATTAGAAATCCTACATTGAAGAAGAACAAGAACTTGAAGACTAAGGCACAAGAACTCGACTTTCCTCTTCAATTCCGTGAAGGATATCCAATCAAGGTGTGGTGGTTTTGATTTATGGATAGCTTCCTTCCATAAAGCCCTTCAAAACTCTATTTCTCAAAGTTGGTTTACTCCAAAAGCTAGGGTTTTCAATCTATGGTATGGATTCACTTTCAAAATGATTTAAATGTGTTTATTGTCTTATATTATGATTAATTTGATGAATTACTACTGTTTTCATAAAGAATTATGCAAGAATCCATGAATTTCAAGGTTTCCCTAAAATTGGATCTTGAAGCTTAAATATGGGTCTTTGTTAGTAGATTCTGTTCCAATTATGAATGTGATGGATTGCTTACTTGAATTAGGTTATTGTACATGTTTAATGAAGTAATTCTAGAGATATTGATGCGTAGTGATCTATAGCCCTTGAAGGGCAAAGCATGAGAAGTAGTCTATGTATGAGCCTTGTGTGCATTCAATTGGATTTCTTTGAGATTAAACTACTTCTATTGTGATCTAATTGTGATATTGGTTGGATGATTATCCTTATGAACACACATAGGTATGAAGATCATGTAATGTGAAAGGTTTGTCACATATGTTGGTTCTAAGGGTTGAAGACTAGTTTCCCCTAATGAATCTATGAGTTATAGTATGAGTTGTGGATTGAGTGTCAAGACATTCTTTCCTATTTATCAACTTGAGTCAAGACTTAATAGGAACTCAAAAGGGGAAATAATTCTTACCACCGAGAGGATATGACTATGAGATGGAATCTTTTGCAGTAGTTGATTCTGGCTTTCCAAATGGGTTCTTTTTACACTAGTTGAGTACAGGTTCCCAAAGTAGTTGTCTCATGATTGAAATCTTCTACCATAGTTTAGTCTGAGTTTCTAGAAACAATCTCCAAATCCCATAAACTTTGTGCCCACATAAGTCTTCAGCTAGTGGATCCACGTAAGCTAAGAGTTATAGTTCTACCTTAGGCAAGTAGGACAACCCTTTTTCGGTGTGGGGTAGACACCGGATTCTATGACTAAGCTCTCATGGTCTATGTCGATTAAAGCTAATCCTACTGTGATAGAATAAACTAGAATTGGACTTATGTACTATAATCACTTAATGAGTTTTCCTTAGTGTGGATAGGGGTATGCGACCTTATCCATACATTGCACAAGGTTTCTTTGATGGTTCTTATGGTTTGTTTCCTTATGCTGACATGATTAATATGTTGAATATGCATGTATTTTATGCTTTTGGCATTTGTTCTATATACTTCATAAACCTGATCCAATGCATAGTTTTCAACTAAATGTCCCTTTTTATCATCTTAAATGGTTTTCATGCATAATTACCATACTTAGTGCATTAATTGTACTAAACCATATTTCTTCTATTTTTCTACTAAAGTAGGTTCCGGCGTCTAAGGCGACTCCTTCTAGTTCAAGCTTGGGTTGACTACTCTTCAAGCTTGTGGTATGTCCTCATGTATCCGAGGACAAGAGCTTTATTGTTGTTTCATTTCATGAGTTGTGCTAGACATTTTCATATTCTCTATTGTAAAGGTTGTGACCCTAGTATTTTGAGACTCCGATTGTAGTAGATGGCTTGATGAGACTATGTCTAGACTTTCGTTTTAATTTTATGACAGATTTATTAAAGACTTGAAATTGTGTTTTATTCTTTATTACTCTACACTTATGTGATGATGATAAGCTAATGGGCTTACTTGGGTCCTTCGGGATTCCATGTGCCATGTTACGTCTAGGGGGTACCCTTGGGTCGTGACAATATTTCTCTCTCTAGAACTTGAAGAGGAAGAAGGGGTTCAAGCTAGGATTAAGGCCAAGTCTTCATTCCTCATGAAAATTGTGGGCTTTGATTGTAAGGTATGATAGTTTTCATCCATGGATTCCTTCCATCATGGAGTTCCCAAATTCTCCTATTTCAAAACTTAGAATTTCCCAATTGAGTTAGGATTTTCTTCAATTACCATGGGTTCTTTTAATTATTGATCTAAATGATTGAATTATGATCTCTTATGCATGAATTGATGAAATACTATGATTTTATGATGATTTCCCTATGAACCCATGTTTTCCCAATGTTTTCAAGTTATGATCATGTGATGTGGGATTTTGATTATAAAGGAAGAGTTTTATGAAATTAAGCATGTATGCTAGCTTTACACGAAATTATGATGAAATCCATATCTAATCCTTTATTTTCTAAATGTTGATGAGTGAAAGTAGGTTTTGAACCTTGGAAGGTAAATTATTGAATTATGCATGATCTTATGAAATCTATGCAAATGTTTTAAGGACGCTTTCAGAGTAAAGTATCAATGATGATGATGTAGATGTGTTGTTGAATGGATTTTTCTCATATACACATAAAAGTAGGATATGAAAGGTTTTCTCATATAATAAGAATTTTAAGGTCGAAAGGTTTTCTCACCTAATTGAATCAAAGATTAAGGGCTATCCTAATGAACCTAGCTTGGAACGGTTATTGAATGATACCTTTCCATGAATGATGAATTAGCTTGGATTGGAAAGATGACGTGCCTTTCCATGGATAGTAATATCAAGAAGAAATGACTAT
Source organism: Solanum stenotomum (assembly GCF_019186545.1). Lineage (NCBI taxonomy): Eukaryota > Viridiplantae > Streptophyta > Magnoliopsida > Solanales > Solanaceae > Solanum > Solanum stenotomum. The sequence goes on from NC_064288.1 coordinate 28,780,566, forward strand.
TCCATGGGATTTATTCTTAGCAGCAAAAGGATATTGAGATGGAAGCTCTCCCGTTAGTAGAGGTTGGGTTACTAGTAGCAATCTCCTTATCCCATACTGATGTGCCCCCATAGGATGATTTTCTAGATAGACATTAGCTGGTGAATCCACTTTAGCTCAGATTTAAGGTCATTACCTTGGCAAGTGGGACAACCTTTTCGGTATGGGAGACACTTGGGATCATGTTATAGCTCACATGGTCTCTGTGTCGGTTAAGGCAGATTCCCACATTAATAATGAACTAAGGTTACTTCTAGAAGTATCTCATATGTGTTCTAAGGTTTCAAATGATGTTAGCTTGCATTGACCATGGTTTTATGACTTATGTTTTCTAACCCTTTTATATCATGTTTTAGCTTGGTCAATTACATGTCATGAAATGCCCATTTTAGTATGATTAAATGTTTTATGCATAGCTATCATACTTGGTACATTGATTTTTACTAACGCATACTCTTGCCTACATTTCCCTATATGTAGGGTCCCATAGTCAGGTTTCTCAGTTTCGTGGCTAGTGGTTGATTTCGAGATTGTCTAGCTTTGGTGAGTCCTCATGCTTTAAGGAAGGATTCTATTGTTTCAGTTCAATTATTGTATTTCACTTTTGGGCATGATGTATGGACTAGGCCCAATTTCATTCTATTGTATTAGATGGCTATTGGGATAAATGTTTTAGACGTTTGCTTCTCTTTTATAAAACTTTTGGACTTGAATTGTTGTTTTACTGCCATTGTTCTATTTCTATGTTATGAATGCTAAGTGGCTTGTATGGGGTCTCTCGTAGACCTATATGCCATGTTACATCTTAGGGGTACCCCTGGGTCGTGACAAACTTGGTAGTCAGAACACAGGGTTTAGAATGGTCCTAGGATGTCTTATAAGCCTTGTCAAGTAGAGTCTTGTTCATGAGTGTCAAGCGCACCACATTTATGAATGAGCAGCTACAAGATGTTTAGGAAACTCCCCTTCTTTCAGTACTCTAAATTTGTGTGATGGATTTTAACTCTATAAGTTCTCTGATTAACGTTTCAAAGACATTTCTTCCAATTCTAAGTGTCAATGATCGCTAGTTAATATATAACCCAACTAAATGAGTTGGGGTCGAATCACATAGGGAGCAGTACGTGTTTAAGATCCAATAGGAAGTACGAATATTCTCAAGTCAATTACAGGAATAGACATTATCGAATAAAAACATAATTCAAATCTAGGGGTGACACAAATGTCAAATAACACGGGGGTTTCGATTGCAATTATCAACTACAACAGCAGCAACTAACAAGGAATAACAATAATGAGACAGGTTCTTGGGATGTGATTCGATTATAGACTAATGTAGACAAATGGGCAATTGCAACTGATAGTACATAGTTGTAAATTAGTGAATAGGCAAGACTATAGAGGAGGTAAACTTTCTCTCGAATAATTTACCCCGAATCAAGTTGATTTCTCTCGAACACCAACACGCAAGCAAATAAGCACAGCCTACGCCTTAGTCCATTCACTCTCTCAAGTTGAATGTGTGGAAAATGGTTTAGATTCACTCTCTCGAGCTGAACCCATGACAACTCAATACCCACAGACCATCAATTCAATAATATTGGTTTTAAAACCTCTCTCTCGAGCAAGCCAAAAACACGAAGATAGAACTGCATTTGCAACTACAATCCTTTATTTTTAACCATAATTAATGATTGAAATCACTTCTAAACAACATTTAAACTAACAATTCGCAATACCCATCAGCTAAATCAACCCTTAATCACATAATCACACCCCAAGAATTAGGGTTTTAGCTAGACATCATAAAAACATAAAAATTGTTACCAAATTGTGTTTCCATCAACTGGATTAGATTAATTTCATCTTTACAAAGGTTCAAATTGAACAATCTCAAAGACCCACTTCCAATTTCTCAAAGATGGAAAACTTCAATTCTTCAAAGCTAAGGAAAACTTGTCTCAATACTCTGAGTTCAAAACTAATTCCAAAAATATGATAAAAATTTGCGTAGATTAGTGTTTGAAAATGTATTTATAGTCCCCAAAAATATGTTGTGAAGGACCATTTGACACAGTAAGTCGGGATCACCGATCAACTCGGCAATCCACCCTTTGGTCAGTTTCATCACCTTTTTGCTTTGGCCTACAGCTTCCTCAAGTTCTGTAACTTTGGGCGATCCAACACTGCATCGCGAAACCACTCGGTGACACGCCAACTGCTCCTTTCTCTCGCCAAATTGATTTTCTCCTTCAGGGCTTGGCACACTGGAACTTTAGGCGGTTAAGAGGCCATTAAGCGACTTGCCAAAGGGACTCGGCGATCACCAGGTCTTCATTTCTTCGTTCTTTCGGTTCACTTCTTTCCTTTTTACAAATTAGTGTCCATGATTTGTTCCTCAATCTAAATACCTGGAAATCAAGTATTTTACATCAATTATTGGTACAAAATAAACATTTGAGGACACTAAATATATCCAAATAAAGCCCTAAATGAGTCCAAATTGTGGACTCATCAACACCCCCAACTTAAACGCTTATTTTGTCTCAAATACTAATGAATAACCTTGAGCTTCACGTATTTTGAGTTTGAGGCAAAGCATGGACACTACTTGGCAAAAAGGAGCAAGACGGCTAAAAAGAACGAAGAAATGAAAGCCTGAGGATCGCCGAGTTCACTTGGCGACTACTAAAAAAATTGCAAATGGAGACATAAAAAAAGAGACCTCAAAAATAGGTCGCTAAAAAGAGACCTTATGAGGTCGCTATTTGCATTAGTAATTTTTTTTAATTGGAAAGACCTCGTAAGGTCAATTTTATTAAAAAATCTGCCTAATTAATAATATAAGTGATTTATTTTAATTTTTTTATTTTATAGTATGTCTTTGTATAAAATATGCGACCTCACGAGGTCGCTATTTGTTAAAATAAAAAATATTAATTTAGATTTAGATACCTCGTGAGGTCTCATTTTATTAGTCAAGTTTGTTAAATAATATTTTAAAATAAGAGACCTCATGAGGTCTCTTATTTTTATTAAATTAAAATAAGAGTCAGTTTTAATCTAGTTCATCTCTTTTCCCCCTCTTCACCTAAAAGCTACAAAAAACCCTAACTTGTCTCTTCCCCATAGCTTTACAGATGTGTAGCCTCCGGTTGTCGTCAAGCCTCTCATCAGTTTGATGTTTTAGTTTTCACCTTCGAAACTCACTCGGTTTGAAGCTAAAGCTTTCGTCGTCGATTCAAATTCTCGGTGTCGATTTCTTTCTCTGCAAATAAAGGTGAATATTTCAATCTTTAAACAAAGTTGTAACTATATTGTTTATTTATTGCAAGCATCCATCAATGCAGACTCTCTCTTTCAATTTACTACAAGCATTAAGTAAAATTTATGATTCTCTTTTCACTTTATGAACATATAATTAACTTTGGGTTTTACTCTTGTTCTATCTTAATGTCCTGTTTTTACTTCTCATGATGATTAACATGAATGCTAGCAAGTTTTATATCATATAATTTAGAACACGATAAATGGGTAGTAATATCTAAGAATAAAGAAATAAAATCGGTTATGAAGATTTTCTATTATATTTTGAGATTATTATACCTTATATCTCACTCTACATAACTCCTAATAATCATGTGTTGAATTCTGATTTAAATTTAGAACTAATATCATTTTGGTTCATGTCTCTTTATGTATTTTAGTTGTTTTTTAACTGAGGAGAGAAAAGTTGTATGTATATATTCACACACACACACACTATAGTCTATAGATATAAATCATCGTGTAATAATGAGAAGAGAAAAGTTAAGAAACCATTGTACCGAGAAATGTCCTTGACCCTTAATAGTGCCTATTGGCTGCATCATCATCATCATCATCATGCTAGCTGAAGTTGTTGCCTCAAATGAAAGAATCCCCTTAATACTACTAACTGGGAAGATGACTTAATTTCGTGTTTAAAAAATTCAAATTTTGTGTATTGATGGATCATAGTTTGATGTATAATAGGAATAATTTTGATCGAGTGGGGATAAGATCTGAACATACATGGGTAGTAATATCTAAGAATAAAGAAATAAAATCTATTATGAAGATTTGTATTGTATTTCGAGATTATTATACCTTATATCTCAATATAAAATAATCATGTTGTGAATTCTTATGCAAACTTAGAACTAATATCAGTTTGGTTTATGTCGTTGTATGTATTTTAGTTGTTTTTAAACTGAAAAATGTGTGGATTAGATATTTTTGCTGATAATTGACAATTAAGATGACATGTTCTTTGTTTATGAGAAACTAAGATGACATATGGATCTACCTATTATTTTATTGGTTGTAGTAATGAGATGAGGAAAGTTATATATATACTATAGTCTATAGCTATAAACCATTGTGCAGTAATGAGGAGAGGAAAGTTAAGAAACCATTGTGCCCAAAAAGGTCCTTGACCCTTCTTTAATAGTGTCGTCTTACTACTATTTTTTTAATGATGTATTCTATTTAGATTTATTTAGGGAAGTGGACATTATTTGGGACAAATTGTTGATAGAAGTATGCTTTTGTAGTCACCAAAGATACATTGATTCATTTGCACAAGGCCTCGTTAAGCAGTCCCTACTAGGATTGTTACAATTTGATTTCAGTAAATTATTACATAATTTAGTGTTTAACAAATTCAAATATTTGTGATCTTTATTTAGATGGATCGGTAACTCAGGCTGAGGCATTCAAGGCAACACACATAAGAAAGAAGAAAAATCTCGAAGATCCAAACATGTGGGTTGAGCCACAAGTTTAATTGACCTATGTAAGCCTCTAATTTAAATTAATAGTTACTTATTTTCTAAATTTATATTCTAATAATAACACCATTCAATTTAGAATCGATATCTTCAAGCTTTGGAGGTTTTATGACAAACTCAACCAGAAGAAAATCAAGGTATGCCACTTACCCAAGAACAAGCTGAGAGAGTGCGGCTAGACTAGATTGGTGGGCCGAATAGATATGGGTATGCCTATGACATGCCTCAAAAGACCTTTTGTGAATATCATTCCGAGTTTGAAGGCCTAAGTAGTTCCTATGATGATGAATCGATGAAGAAAAATTTGGCTATGGAGCAAAATATAGCTGAGCTATCTAGCCAAGTCGAAGACTCGCAGGCTAGGGAAAGGTGGAGGGACATAGAGTATGCGGGTCTGAAGGCTCATTTAGATGCATTACTTGCTTCAGGAAGGATTCCCCCTTGTTCCAATGATGTCACTTTCCCTCATCGACCCTCTCAGTCTCAACCTACTCGATATCCAGTGTATGGTCAACAAAGAAATAAGACAAATGAGTCTAGTAGTGATGAAGAAGATGAGGATCATGTGGCAAACACACTACCGCATTAGTGAAGTTTAGAGTCGTAATAGATAATCTAAATTCTTTACTTTATGACTTTTTTATGGGACTTATTTGTTTTGTGAATGCATGATAACATTGGAAATCCTATTATATAACTTATGAATTTTATGATTTTTCGTTCAATTTCAAATTACGTTGAAGGTGAGTTGCATATTGAGTTGATAAGAGAATATTTAGTAAATGTATTGTATCAGTTGATTGTGGGAAACACTTTTAGATTGATTTAGCTAACTAGAAAGGTATTGAATTAATATGACAGGTGATGAGCAGCTGCAAAAATAGTACAAGTTGCCAGTTTTTTTCCAAAAAAAGAAACCTCATGAGGTCTCTTTTTTGCATTTTATTTTCCAGAAATTTAATAAAAGAGACCTCATGAGGTCTCTTTTCTACATTTTATTTTTTCAGAAATGTAGTACAGAGACCTCATGAGGTCTCTTTTCTGCAGTTTATTTTTTAGAAATGCAGTAAAGAGACTTCACGAGGTCTCTTTTTGGCAATTTCATTTTTTAGGCTATGAGATAAAGCGGCCTCGTGAGGTATCTTTTTTTAAATATAAAATAAAAATAAATAATATAATAGTGACCTCATGAGGCCACCTTTATTAAAAATAAAACAAATGTAAATTATGAAATTGCAACCTAATGAGGTCTCTTTTTAAAAAAAATTGGAAAATTTATCGGTGACCTCGTGAGGTCTCTGTTTGGCGACCTCATGAGGTCTCTACAAAATAACCACCTACATTATAGTGGCCTACCGTAAAATAAGGCACTTCTTGGGAGGCAACCCAAGGTTTCACTGCTTTTAATTATTCTGTTCTAATAGTGGTGTGCTGATTTTGTAGGGTAAAGTCAGAAAGATGTGAGAAGTGCAAGTTGGCGAGCCAAGGACCCAGTGGGCGAGTCGCCGAATCTATCGGCAACTCCAACTAAATCCCCTGTTGGGACCCCAAAATAAGGGATGTCCTGTAAAACTTGGGGAGGTAAGTATGCGTTCGGCGTGTCGCCGATAAGACTAACGTCGTCGAATGACAAAGAACTGAACGGTTATATAAAGGCAGAAGGTCAAAATTTTTGAATCTCTCACTTTCCCTCGTCTCAAACTCCTCAAAATCACACCAAAGGTACTTTTTCTTAGATTTTTACCTTTCCATTAGTATTTTAATTGGTAAATAGTACTTGCGGGTTGGATCTCTTTGCTGCCTAGCATTTCAAAAAGTAATTTGATCGGCATTAAAGGTTAGCCCATAAAACCCCAAATTTATCTTAAAAGTTTTTGTACTCTTTTGCAATTGTAGTATTAAAATGACGTGTGCTGGGCCTCTCTGATAGAAATAAGTTGATATGCTATGTGTGATCCGAACTTAGTTGCCTGAAATATTTTAATAGTCAAATGCCTTGTTGTTTGCGCTTTAATTTGATTGAGATTGAAATGGGTGCCACTTGATTGTCATTGTATTGGTTGGGTAACACCTAAAGAGCCCACATTTGTGCTAAATAAAAAAAATTTCTCAGTGAAGGAATGGGTGACGACATTCTTAAGGGTGATCGTAGTTAAATGGCTAAAATTTGGAAGAACCGGAAGAAATCTGAGTATTCCGGAATGATGGGTAGTATGAGTCTTGTGTGAATTTCATGTTTGCATGCTTTAATTTTGTTTTCAGTGCTTGTAAGGTCGATTCAAAGAGGTGGGTTGAAAAATAGGCACGATGAATCATTCGGCGAGCTGGGTCATGCTCACCAAACGATTTGGCGGTTCGCCTACTGATCTTAGATCTCCCTTCATTCATATCCATAGTGCTGAGAGAATTGTAACTTTCGGTGGACACATCCGTGGTCGCCGAAGGTAGTCGGCGACTCGCCATTAGGACTTCAAACCGCCCTTCGCATGCCTCCTCTACCCTCTTTCACTGTATCTTTTGGCGGACTATTTCGTCATCGCCGAACGTAGTCGGCTTCTCGCCAAATAGAATTTTTCATCGCTTATTTTCCTAGATTTCAAGTTAATCCCTTCTGCGAGTTCGACCTAGCTCGCTAAAGCTATTTGGTGATTCGCCGACTGATCGGCAAACCTTTCTGCTTTAGATTTTCTGTGTTTTAGTGTGATTGTTTTTCCGACTAATCACAAACTTTTGCAGATATGGTACGCACAAATCTAAACGCACCACCTCAGAAAAAGGCAATGGCAATTACAATCAATGAAGGAGGATCACGTCCTTCACAGAAAAGAAAGCAAGATCTCCCACCAGGAGATAAAGGCAAATGAAAGAAGCATATCGCTAGAAAATGGTCAACTATTGAGCCAGATTTTTCTGAGCCAAAAGATGAAAAACCCTTGATTCACCAGCAGAATAGGCTCAGAGACAGACCTCAATCAACACCTATCAGAGTTACATCAGCTGCAACTCCTCCGACCACTGAATCAGTGCCAGCCCCGGCACCACCTTCAAAGGCCCCTGCACTCCCCGTAGCTCCACCACCACCCAGATTGTTGAACAGATTGAAAGGCGATGGTTTATGAACCATTCTAGAAGAAAAGCTACTATCGGTGGAGGGTTTGGAAGGTAAGCATGCTGAGGTGCTTGACACGCTCAAGTATCATGAGTTCGAGCAGTTCACTAGGCCCCAGGGCCCTTATATTCCTTCCTGGGTCCGGGAATTCTACTTAGCCTATGGGGAGTTGGTCTCGAAAAATAAGAAAAATGCCAGTGAGTTCCGACCAGTGAACTCGGTTGTGGTGAGAGGCAAGAAAGTTGAGTGTCACATCGAGCATATTAATCTTGTACTGGGTCGACCGTTGCACTCGGTATTGCCCTACCAGGGTTTGCCTATCCTTCCGGCCCTGGATGATTTGATGGGTTGGTTAGCTCCGATGATTTCTGACATCACCCCGATGTGGTTGGATGCAGGAGCTCCTATTGAGAAGAGGGATATGAACATCACCTCCCGGTACTGGTTTGGCTTCATCAGCAGCACTATCATACCATCCCAAAACGAGTCCATTCTTCGTCATCCTAAGGCGGCTTGCCTTGGTTCTATCATGGCCAGGAGGCGGATTGACCTGGGACTGCTAGTTTCACAGGACATGGCTTTGAGAGGCAAACAAACACAGGCATCCCTGCCATTTCCTTTTCTGATTACTGAGTTATACCGGCGTGCTAGAGTACCCCGAGAGACTGCTAGCGATATAAGTCACTCCATCTTTCTCCACTGATATCAGGAGTATAGAGGCAGAATTTACACGAGAGGAGGATGACAGGAAAAGAGCAGCCCTAACAGATACTTCTCCAGAGGTCAATGTTTACTCATTATCAGCAGAAACACCTTCGTCCACCCTAGCATCTGAGCCCTCAGGTATACCAACTCCTTCTTCTTCTTCCTTACAGGCTCCAGGTGCTTCCTCATCATCCCAGCCTGCCAGAATCACTCAAGCCATGATCCTGAAGATGGACAGTTGGCCTATTCAGCTGATGTGAGAGCTACCAAACTGGAAAGGTCTATTCCAGAGATGATTGACAGGGCCATACTAGCAGCACCTACTCCCATTCAGACTTATGTTGATGCCTTGACAGTGATAGTTATGGCTTGTGAGAGCAGACAGCGGGAAACCTCTGAGGTGACCGCCCTAAAAGCCGAGATTGCAAGTTTGAAGAAGGACATAGATTACCTTAAGTCTACCGACTTCGCTTCACTCATAGAGATAGCAGATGATAAGGATGTTCCTGTGACCACCGAAGATGTGCAAGGGGATGTGCCGCACAGGCAGAGTCGGATGCAGAAACCGATGAGGAGTTGATAGCAGCACAGGTTGAGGAGATAAGAGAGAGCCAAGATGCGAGCATATTCAGAGATCTGCCAAATCTAGTAGAGATAGTTACGTCCACAGCAGCCCCTAGTGGATCTAGCACTGCTTTTCCATCTGAGACTACTCCGGGAACTGATGCCCCACCAGATAGAGAAACTGCGTAGCCAGAACCTTTCTCTACCCTCATTTTTATCTTACTTACATTTAATTTTGGATTCTTATTACTTGCATTTGAGGACAAATGATTTTATTTGTGGCGGGGTGAGGCCCACACTTTGTGTATTGGTGTTTTGTTGTTTTGGTGTACGTTTGGGATGTTCTGTCTAAAATTGTTTTTACACTGCTTTTATGGATGTTTGAGCTCATAGCTCCACTTACTTTTAATTGCAAATGATTTTGACCCTTCCAAAAAAATTTGAATTTTTCGCACATTTTTGCCACCCCTCGTGAGTTGAATATGGCTATTCTTTTGCAAAAATTTGAGTCTCGATTTCGATCAATACCGATGACTTGAATAGTTCTCTCAATTGAATGAACATGAATGTACGGCTACAATGAGGCCAAATGAAGTTGCATAAACAATATGTGAACTCTTTGCATCTCGTTGTGATTAGCCATTTATCGAATTGATTCTCTTGTAATGACCGTTGCACACTAGCGAAAGTATGTGGTCTTGTTTGACTTAAGTGTCGATGTCTTGTGTGATTAGCTTGCTTTGAACCATGCATGAATAAATCTATAATTTTCCCTGTTAGTATGATTGATTTAGAAAGCTGTCCTCTTGAAATGATCTTAGGCAACTTTAAAGAGTGTGAGCCAAATTTGACATATACCTCTTTTGTGGCCAACCCGTGAGCGTGTGAAACTCTTTTGAACACCCTTTGAGTCTTACCTTTCATTGGAAGAACATTGATGAACCTTAGACCTTACTTGAACCACTACCTATAATCCTTTTGATTTGCGGTTTAGCAAATAGCCAACTTAGGCCAAAAGACTAAGTTGGGGTGTGGTGAAAAGGAAAAGTAGAAGTGAAGAAGTACAAGAAAAATCCCCCTTAACCCATGGTGTTGCAGAACGATGGAAACCCTTTATTAAAAAATGTGGAATAAAGTACAAAATAAATCGGGTTTCCCAACAATCCATGGAGGTGAATAAAAAGATGACTTAGAAGCACTAGAAAAAGAATTGATAGAGGAAAAAAAGGGAATGCCTTGAGAGTACCACATCTCATGAGGAAGAAGTCATTGAGCCTAAATGACCATACATTTGCACTCAGCCCCATTACAAGCCTTAGAAAGACATTTTTGATCTTGAGTAAGCCAAATCGAAAGTCAATTGAAAAATAAGGGCAAACCTATGGGTGAAAACATGCATTGTGTTCCTCTTTTTTTAGTGTGACCATTGCATCTGATTCCTGATCTTGAATTGATTAACCTCTGTGTGTGAATATGGAATCATTCCTTATGTGAGGGCATTTAGATACTATTTGTTGACCTTGAACCTGCACAAGTAGCAAGTATTGCGAGCATGAGAATCTTTGGCAATGGTGTATCACAACTTGAATCTTTGAGTACACAATTTATCCTTGCATAAGTAAAATGAGTCTTGTTGTGTGCACTCATGATTGAGTCTTGTGTAGCACTGTTTGAGACACCTTTTTTGAACGGCTGAACTTAAGTTTGCTTGAGGACAAGCAAAATTTTAAGTTGGGGGTGTTGATGAGTCCAAAAATTGGACTCATTTAGGGCTTTATTTTTATAGAAATAGTGTCCTCGAATGCTTATTGTGTCTCAATATTTGATGAAAACTCTTAAGTTTCAGGTATTTGAAGTTTTAGTGGAAACATGGACACTAAGGCACAAAAAGGAACAAAAAGGCTGAAAAGAACGAAGAAGCTGAAGCCTGAGCATAGACAAGAACCTTTGGCGATTCGCCGAATGGACAGACTCCGCCCTTTGTTCCAGTATGCGAAGCCCTAAAGGAAGAGGATCAAAAAGGCGATGAAAGGAGCAGTCAGTGCTTCGCCGAATAGTTCCGCGAAGCAGTACTATACCACCCAATGGTCCAGAACGTGAAGATGCTAAAGGCAAGCACTAAACGGCGATGCGACAGAAGAAGGGTGAGTCGCCGAGTCATTCGACGAACTCAACTAACCTCGCCGAACTATACGCCAGCACTAATTTCTGATGGCTATAAATACTAAACTTATTATTAATTTTTACAAATTCTGAACCATTATTATACTTTTCACAAGAGAATAGTACTTTTTAGATATTTTCTCTCAGAGCCAATGCCTTAAGACAGACCCTAATAGCATTTGTCGCCTACTTCACTGAGTTGTGGTTCTAAAAAGAAGATTTAGCTTGGTATATTCCATCAAGAGAAAGCCATATCTATATATAGAAAGAAAAAACGAAATTGTAAACGGTGCTTACACTTTCATGATGATTCTAAGACCCGATCACCCGTCAAATAAATATCCTTAGGTCTTAAGTCTACAGCTCTATAGCTTGTGTCGCCTACATAGGGTAGAAAAGAATGCTTTGCATGAACATCTCAATGTCCAAGATAAAGGGCTCAATGCCTAACAAAAAGGGCCAAAAGCAAAAAAGGGATGTATGGCTGAGGGGAGGAGAGAAAGAACGCATGCATGGAGATTCTGTCTGTCGGAGGTTCAAGTTTGGAGAGGGTTTTGTGAGAGACTTGAAGAGAGAAGGATTTCATCTTCCCGAAGTTGGATGTGGGTCTTCTCCATTCTTCTTCCTTTGCTTAAATAAAGGTTTAATTTCTTATACCCATTTGATTTTAGTATCATTTTAGGTGTATTTTGTTATTTCTTGATTTATGGCTAAAAACCCTATTCTTGGGGTGTGATTTAACAATTATGTGTTGATATTGTTGTTGGGTCTTGCTTGATGATAGGTTAGATGTATTTTAATGGTGATTTCACCTAGTGGTTGTGGTTTAATTTAATGGGTTTGTAGTTGCAAATACAAAACCACCCATGTGTTTTTCGGCTTTCTCGAGAGGAAGGTCGCGAAACCAAGACCACTAGACTGATGGCCTAAGGAGTGGGTCGACATGAGTTTCATCCCGAGAGGGTGAGCCCTAGTCCCATATCCTAACACTCAGCTCGAGAGAGTGAGTGGGTTAAGGTGTAGGTTGGTCTTCATGCGGCAAATGGGTGTCCGAGAGGAACCCATTTGAAACGTGGTAAGTTACCCGAGAGGGAACTTATTTCCATCTAAAGCTTAGCCTAGTCACTATTATCTTGCAAATCTCCTATAGAAAGTATGTACCTAATGATTTATCTCAACTTGTATTGCAGTCACACCCCAAGAGCATTTCCCCATACTGGATTTTCTTGTTAATTTTTGTTGTTTTTACTACTTGTGACAAAACCCCCAATCGATGTTTGACACTTTTTTGTCGCCCCCTTTAATTTACTATGTTTTTAATCGTTAATGTCTTTAGCTATGACTATTTAGAGCTAAATTTTATTTTTCTATCAATTCACAAAACCACTCCCTTCGGACACGACCCCAACCTTTAGTTGGTTTACTATACTATCGACGATTGTAGACACTCGAACCGTAGGTTAGTGTCATTGGTCACGATAAGCATCAGGCACTTACCTCATGGAGTTTTACAGGACCTCCAGTTAATGTGGGGGTCCAAACGGCAGACTACACGCCGAGTGGGCACTTGCCTCGCGGAGTTTTACAGGACCTCCAGTTAATGTGGGGGTCAAAACAGCAGAATAAGTCTTGATCGCCGACCTGGTTGGCAATTCACCAATATGCTCCTGGGATCGCTGAGTTTTACAAACTCTAATTTCAAAATGTCTTGAGTCCAATGACGGTCTAAGTCGGGCTCGCCGACCTCTTAGGCGAGTTGCCGATTGGACTTTTAGCTCGCCAATCTGCATGTTTCAAACACATTCTACACTCTAACCTGTACAATCAACACACGATTATTTCTAAAACAAAAATAAAATGATAAAACCTCAGGTTGCCTCCCAAGAAGCGCCTTAGTTAACATCGCGGCACGACGCAAGTCCCACTTAGGTTTCTTTCTTTGGGTTTGCCTCAGTGTCATAAGGCAATCCCTTTTATGGCTTTGGGTAGAGACAAGACAACACTTGGTCCATTTGGGACTCTAGTAGCTGAATGAACATGGAATGAGAGGTTGTCATCTGACTTAGCATCAAGACATTCTCTCGTATCTCTTTCAACACTCTATCATGCTCTTCGACTTTGTGTAGAATGAGTGAGAGGACCTCCTCAATTTTCCCACCCTCTTCCTTCTTAGTCCTTCGATGCTCATGGGGAGGGATGTACATGTCCTTCTTTTTGGAAACTACCTCCAATTCCATGACTTTCTTTGCCAAGACATCAAGCTGAGTCAACAATGTTGCCAATTCTTGGTCTTTTTCTGTCTCCTTGTTGGTCTTGGCCATGTGATCAAGGAGTTGGGCTACTATTGCATAAGGTAGTCGGATGAGACCACCGGGAGAAATTTGGCCAGCCATTATTCTATTTTCGAGGCCAAGACCCCAGCAGAAGCATTCCAAAAGCATCTTATCTAGAATTCCATAAGTTAGGCACTCTTACAATAGGGCCTTGAATCTCAGCCACAACTCATGGATTGACTCTCCCTCCAGTTGTTTGAAACTTAGGATGTTATCCCTAAGAATCATCATCCTCAAAGGAGAGAGGCCTATTTGGTCACCATTGCTACGAGACATGCTCCTTTCTTCTGTTCTAAACAAGCAACATCAAAACCACAACTACAAGTGACTAAATTCAACTATAACAAATAAGAGCAAAATTCAACTGAACAAAAGAATCTTAACCAACACCACTCCCCAGTAGCGGCGCCAATTTGATTAACATTTCAAGGACACTTCATCAAATTCTAAGTGTCAACGATCGCTAGTTAGTATATAACCCAACTAAATGAGTTGGGGTCGAATCCCACAGGGAGAGGTACATGTATAAGATTCAATAGGAAAGTACGAATATGCTCAAGTCAATTATAGGAATAGGCATTATTGAATAAAAACATAATTCAAATTAGGGGGTGACACGAATGTCAAATAATTGGGGGGTTTTGATTGTAATTATCAACTACAACAGCAGCAAATAACAAGGAATAACAATAAGGAGACGGGTTCTTGGGATGTGTTTCGATTATAGACTAATGTAGACAAATGGGTAATTGCAACTGATAGTAAATAGCTGTAAATTAGTAAATAGGCTAGACTATAGAAGAGGTAAACTTTATCTCGAACAATTTACCCCGAATCAAGTCGGTTCTCTCGAACACCAACAAGCAAGCAAATAAGCACATCCTACGCCTTAGTCCATTCAATATCTCAAGATGAATGTGTGGAAAAGGGTTGAGGATTCACTCTCTCGAGCTGAACCCATGACAACCCAATACCCACAGACTATAGATTCAATAATCTTGGTTTTAAAACCTCTCTCTCGAGCAAGCCAAAAACACGAAGCTAGCACTGCAGTTGCAACTACAATCCTTTATTTTTAACCATAATTAATTGTTAAAATTACTTCTAAATAGTATTTAAACTAATAATTATCAATACCCATCAACTAAATCAACCCATAATCTCATAATTACACCCCAAGAATTGGGGTTTTAGCTAGACATCATAAATAGATAAAAAATCATTACCAAATTGTATTTCCATTAACTGGGTAAGATTAATTTCATTTTTACAAAGGTCCAAATTGACGAATCTCAAAGACCCACTTCCAATTTCTAAAAGATGCAAAACTTCGATTCTTCAAAGCTAAGGAAAAATTGTCTCAATACTCTGAGTTCAAAATTAATTCCAAAAGTATGATAAAAATTATGATAAAAAAGTTGCTTAGATTAATGTTATAAAATGTATCTATAGTCGCCAAAAATATGCGGTGAAGGACCATTCGGTGCAGTAAGTCGAGATTGTTGATCGACTCGACGATTTGCCCTTTGGTCAGTTTCATTGCCATTTTGCTTTGGCCTTCAGCATCCTCAAGTTCTGCAACTTTGGGCGATCCAACACTGCATCGTGGAACCACTCGTTGACACGCCGACTGCTCCTCTCCCTCACCAAATTGATTTTCTCCTTCAGGGTTTGGTACACTAGAACTTTAGGCAGTCAAGAGGTCATTAGGCGACTCGCCAAAGGGACTCGGGGATCACCAACCCTTCATTTCATTGTTCTTTCAGCTCACTTCGTTCCTTTTTGCAAATTAGTGTCCATGCTTGTTCCTGAATCTAAATACCTGGAAATCAAGGATTTTACATCAGTTATTGGCACATAATAAGCATTTCAGGACACCAAATCTATCCAAATAAAGCCCTAAATGAGTCCAATCGTGGGCTCATCAGTCTCTCTCCTAATCATTATTTGTTGCTCTATAAGATATGCCACTCCTAGAGCTTATGATAGAAGAAATGTGAGGGTGAATGCGAAATAAGAAGCTCCTCCCTAATCTCTTAAAGTTTCGATTGATCCTTTCGCAGAGAAAGTGACTAATGCAGAGTTTAGGGCTATTTTTCAACTTTTGGCTCAAGCCGTGACGGTCCAAGAAAATAGGGAGGTTGCGGTTCCCGTAAGCCCAAATGTGAGCACGCCGGTATCTAGAGTGAGGGACTTCACTAAGATGAATCCTCCATAGTTTCATGGTTTTAATGTTGAGGAAGATTCTCAAGATTTCATTATAAGGTCTTGATTATTATGGGAGTGACGCCGATGGAAAATGCGGAGTTGGCTATTTATCAACTAAAAGGTGTTGCTCAATTTTGGTTCAACCAATGGAAAGAAAGGAGATCGAAAGATACGGGTCCTCTTGATTGGGAAAAGTTTAAGGTTGTTTTTCTTGATAGGTTCTTTCCCCTTGAGATGAGGGAAGAAAAGGTGCTTGAGTTCATCAACCTTCAACAAGGAAGTATTAGTGTGAGGGAATATGCTTTGAAGTTCACACAATTGTCTAAGTATTCTCCAACAATGGTTATCAATTATAGGGCAAGGATGAGTAAGTTTGTTTCAAGTGTGTTCGAAATGGTGGTTAAAGAGTGTCGTACCACCATGCTCATTAATGAAATGGACATCTCTCGTCTCATGGCACATGCTCAACATATTGAAGAGGAGAAACTTAAGGAAAAGTCTAAGGAAGCAAAGAGGGCTAAAACCAGAGATGGTAATTTCTCTCATGCAAGGTTCGATGGACACTGTCATCCTGGGTTTCGACAAAAGTTTTTTGGTAAAGGCTCCTCCAATTATCCTCATAATTTCAACAAAGATAGGGTGTCTAACCCTAAGACACAAGGAGGGAATGGTAATGGAACTTTATTGCCCATGTCTACTTGTACTAGATGTAGAAAGAAGCACGAGGATGAGTGCCTAGCCAACACGGATGGTTGCTTCAGTTGTTGTAAGAGTGGTCATAAAATAAGAGATTTCCTAATAATTATGGCTAAAGGAAGAGAGGGAAAGCAAGTTCCTTCTAATGGTTTGAGTCCCAATGCTCCTTAGAAAAACTAATTATATGCACTTCAGACTCATGGTGAGTAAGAGGCTTCCCCAGATGTGGTTACCGATATGTTAAAAGTCTTCCACCTCAATGTTTTTACAATACGTGATCCCCATGCTACCTTTTCTTTTATGACACCATATGTGGCTATGAGGTTTGATGTTCTTCTGAATGTGTTGTTAGAACCTTTTTCTGTCTCCACTCTTGTTGGTGATTCTATTGTGGCTAAGAGGGTCTATAGAAAGTGTCTTGTTTCCTTGTCCCATAGAGTTAATGTTGTTAATTTGGTAGATCATGATATGCTAGATTTTGATTTTATTCTTGGAATGGATTGGCTGCACTCATGTTATGCTTCTATTGATTGTAGAACTCGTGTAGTCAAGTTTCACTTTCCAAATGAGCTTGTCCTAGAGTGGAATGGGGGAAATTATATGCCTAAGGATCCGCTTGTCTCTTGTCTTAAAGCTAGAAAGATGATTTCTAAAGGTTGCATTTACTATCTAGGAGGGTGAGGAATATGGATTACGAAACCGCTACTCTTGAGTCGGTCCCCATTGTTAATGAGTTTTTGGAAGTGTTCCCAGACGATTTACCCAGTATTCCTTCCTAGATGGAAATATACTTCGGTAGTGAACTTCTCCCAGATACGCAACCTTTCTCTATTTCTCCTTATTGTATGGCTCCTGCAGAATTAAAGGAGTTGAAAGAATAATTGAAAGATTTGTTGGATAAGGGTTTCATCCGACCGAGTAACTCTCCATGGGGTGCTCTAGGTTTTTTTGTTAGAAAGAAAATAGGTATCTTCATATGTGTATTAACTATCGTTAGTTGAAAAAAGTGACCATTAAGAATAAATATCCTCTTCCAAGTATAGACGATTTGTTCGACCAACTTCAAGAAGCAAGTTATTTTTCTAAAATTGACCTTAGATGTGGTTATCACCAACTGAGGGTGAAAGAAAATGATATTACGAAGATGACTTTTCGAACTCGGGTATGGTCATTATGAGTTTTTTTATAATGTCATTTGGATTGACTAATTCTTCAGCGGCGTTCATGGATTTGATGAATAGGGTGTTTAGACAATACCTTGACATGTTTGTGATTATTTTCATCGATGATATATTGATTTATTCGAGAAGTAAGAATGAGCGTATTGATCATTTGAGGATCGTGTTACAAATTCTCAAGGACCGACAACTCTTTGCAAAGTTTAGCAAATGAAAATTTTGGCTAAGATCTATAGCTTTGCTTGGCCATATTGTTTCAAGTTAGGGTATTGAGATAGATCTTAAGAAGATGGATGCGGTCAAGAGTTGGCCTAGACCTCTATCTCCTTCGGTTATTAGAAGTTTCTTCGGTATAGCCGGTTATTATAGAAGGTTTGTTGAGAAGTTCTCTTCAATTGCCTCACCTTTGACGGCTTTGATTCAAAAGAAGACTAAGTTCATATGGTCCAAAACATGTGAGAAGAGTTTCTAAGAGTTGAAAGATAAACTTACTTCCACTCCGATATTGACTTTACCGGAAGGGACGGATGGTTTTGTGGCTTATTATGATGCCTCTAGAATTTGGCTAGGGTGTGTGCATATGCAAAATGGTTAAGTAATTGCCTATGCCTCAAGGCACCTTAAGATTCATGAGAAGAATTATCCTACCCATGACCTCGAACTAGCGGTGGTTGTTTTTGCCTTAGAGATTTAGAGGCATTATTTATATGGAGTTCATGTAGATGTGTTTATCAACCACAAGAGTTTGCAATATGTGTTTCATCAGAAGGATCTAAATCATTGCCAAAGAAGGTGGCTTGAGTTATTGAAAGATTATGACATGAGTGATCTCTATCACCCCGGAAAAGAGAATGTGGTGGCGGATGCTCTTACTCGGTTATCCATGGGAAGTGTTGCTCATATTGAGGAAGAAAATAAAGAGTTGATTCAAGATATTCATAGATTGGGCCGATTTGGTTTTCGGTTAGTGGACTCTACCAAGGGTGGTGTTATGGTCCACAATGGTTTGAAATTGTCTTTAGTGGCGGATCTGAAAGCCAAGCAAGGTCTTGATCCAATTTTGGTCAACTTAAAAAAAGTGGTGCTTAAGATATCCGTTAAGGTTTTCTCCCAAGGGGGAGATGATGTACTTAGATATCAAGGTCATTTGTGTGTTCCAAATGTTGATGACTTGAGGGAACATATCTTGTCAGAAGCCCATAGTTTGCGGTGCCCCATTCATCCAAGATCCACCAAGATGTATTGTGATTTGCAGGAGGTCTATTGGTCGAATGGGATGAAGAAGGATATTGTGGAATTTCTGACTTATTGTCCTGATTGTCAACAAGTGAAAGTTTAGCATTAAAAACCAGGAGGTTAATCCTAAGACATTAGTATTCCTACTTGGAAATGGGAAGATATGAATATGGACTTCATTGTTGGCTTGCCTTGCACCCGGTGATAACGTGATTCAATTTAAGTGATAGTAGATCGGATGACGAAATCAGCTCATTTTCTTCCCTTATGGTTTCCTATTCGGTGGAGGACTATGGCAAGTTGTACTTGAGAGAAATGTTAAAGTTTCATAGAGTCCCTTTGTCCATTATTTCCGATCATGGTACCTAATTCACTTCTCAATTTTGAAAGTCTTTCCAAAAGGGTCTTGGTACTTGTATTAAGCTTAGTACGGTCTTTCATCCCAAACCGATGGGCAAGCGGAGCGTACTATCTAAACTTTGGAAGATATGTTAAGGGCTTGTGTGATTGATTGTAAGGGCAATTGGGATGACCATTTGTCATTGATTGAGTTTGCTTATAACAATAGCTATCACTCGAGTATTGGTATGGCTCTATTTGAGGCATTATATGGTAGGAGGTGTAGATCGCCTAAATTGTGATTTGAGGTGGGTGAAGTTGCCCTAATAGGCCCCGAATTTGTACATGAGGCCATAGAGAAAGTTTGACTTATTAGAGAACGGTTGAAAATGGCTCAAAGTCGGCAAAATTCATATGTCGATGTAAGAAGAAGAGATCTTAAGTTTGATGTTCATGATTGGGTTTAGTTGAAAATTTCACCCATAAAGGTTGTAATGGGGTTTGGTACGAAAGGGAAGCTTAGTCCCCGATATGTAGGACCATATCAGATTTTGAGACGTGTTGGCAAGGTTGCTTATGAACTATATTTGCCTAATGAGTTGGCATCGGTGCATCAAGTTTTCCATGTCTCTATGTTGAAGAAATGTGTTGGTGATTCGATATCCATATCTCCCTTAAAAGGTTTGGGAGTTAAAGAGAATATTTCTTATGAAGAAGTTTCGGTTGAGATTTTAGAGCGGTTGAGAAATAAAGAAGTAGATTTCGTGAAAGTTTTGTAGAGGAATCATTTAGTTGAGGGTGCTACTTGAGAGGCCGAGGCCGATATGATGTCTCGATATCCTCATCTCTTTCCTTCTACTCCTACTCTATATTGAGGTAATGAGTCCTCATGGTTTGCTCTTTGTTTTGGAGTCATGTGTCTTATATGTTTCCATGATTTCCTTACTATGCATGATTTATGAAAAGTTAAAGTTTTGAGAAAGTGAGTTTGTTGATGGACTTATACATATTTATGTACACACGAGAATGAATTGCATGTAAACTACTTGATATGATGTTCTGAGTATGCTTTTAGCTTGGAGTCGATATTTCCTCCTCGGATATATGCATTTGAGGATGTTGTTAGCTTGGAGTGATGTTTCCACCTTGGATGTTATCTTGGAGTTGATGTTTCCTCCTCGGATATGTGTATTGCATGAATGATGGGTTGTTGCATTTAGTTTCATCCCTCTTATGATGTTTTGATTACGTATTAGATTGGAGATGATAGTTCCCCATTGGTTGCATGCATTTAGATGAAGTTGCATTGTAGGTTGGGTTGTTACTTCCTCTCCTACTCTTTTCGTACTTGCTTGAATCTCATTCGAGGACGAATGACCCAATGGGGGAGATATTGTAACATCACGGATCCTAAAAAGGGCATTATGGCTGACTTAGAAAAAGTTGCAAGTGGTAAACACGAGGACAACCCATGGCCCGTGGATGGGGCCATGGACCGTAGGTGTGGTCCGTGGTAGATGACCCCAACACTGCCCAGAAGGTTCCGGACCACGGCCTTACCAACGGACCATTGGCCAAACCACAGTCCGTAGTTGGAGGGTCTGTGGTTCGATGCCGAAGAACCTTTCGGACCACCATCGACGGTCCACCAAGACGGGTTGTAGGCGAGACCACGGTCTGTCGATTGGGTCCGTAGATTATGAGTCGGCAGTTAATTCAGGGGTAGTTTGGTCTTTTCCTAATTATTCTATATTGATACTATGTCATTTTACCTTTCACTAAGACCCCTAGTTGAAAGGTTGAAAGGTTTTCTCACCTAATTGAATCAAAGATTACGAGCTATCCTAGTGAACCTAGCTTGGATCAGTTATTCAATGATACATTTCCATGGATGATGACTTATTTTGGATTGGAAAGATGACAAGCCTTTCCATGGATAATAAGAACAAGAAGAAATGACTATTCCGTGGGATTTATGCTTAGCACTGAGAGGATATTGAGATGGAAGCTCTCCTGTTAGTAGAGGTCGGGCTTATAGTAGCAATCTCCTTATCCCTTACCTATGTGACCCCATAAGATGATTGTGCAGATAGACATTAGCTAGTGGATACACTTTAGCTCAGATTTATGGTTCTTACCTTGGCAAGTGGGACAAACCTTTTCGGTGTGGGAGACATCCGAGATCATATTATAGCTCACATGGTCTCAATGTCAGTTAAGGCTAAATCCCACATTAATAATGAACTAAGTTTACTTGAAGAAGTATCTCATATGTGTTCAAAGGTTCCAAATGATGTTAGGTTGCATTGACCATGGTTTTATGACTTATGTTTTTTAACCCTTTTATATCATGTTTTAGCTTGGCCAATTGCATGTCATGAAATGCCCCTTCTAACATGATTTAAATGTTTTATGCATAGCTATCATACTTGGTACATTGTTTTGTACTAACACATACTCTTGCCTACATTTCCCTCACTGCGGGGTCCGTCAGTCAGGTTTCTCAGTTTCATGGCTAGTGGTTGATTTCGAGATTTTCGAGCTTTGGTAGTCGTCATGCTTCGAGGACGGATTCTATTGTTTTAGTTCCCTTATGTTATTTCTGCTTTGGTCATGATGTATGGGCTAGGCCAAATTTCATTCTATTGTTTTAGATGGATATGAGACAAGTGTTTTAGACTTTCGCTTCTCTTTTATAAAACTTTTGGACTTGAACTGTTATTTTACTTCCATTGTTCTATTTCTTATGTTATGAATGCTAAGTGGTTGTATGTGGTCTCTAGGGGTCCTATACGCCATGTTACATTGAGGGGGTACCCCTGGGTAGTGACAGTGACAACAGTAGTGAAGTAAGTAATGTGTCACAATAATAAGAACACACATGAGGACTCATACCTCCACACCATACTCTTCTGGGAAATGGGTTCTTTGAAATTGAGTACATTAAGTTATTTTAATATGTTTTCCTTTAATGTAACTGTGTTGGAACATGTCCAATCTAATATCATCATGTCGGCTCATGGAACCCAATCCAAACATATCGTGTCGACTCGTGGTGCCCGATCCAACAGTATAGTTAATTCATAATTCTTTATCATCACTTTCCATTTCATTAACAATATTTCATCAAACCTTCTTTATTCAAGGTAACACTTTGATAGAGCAAGTTTAAGATTATAAATTCCACGGTCTTGGGATTACAGAGCAATCACAACAACATGTAAATCATCCAAACCACAACAATTAATTGCATAGGAAACTTAACGACATAACTCAATAACTATCAATCACTATTAAGAGTCTCAGTATCATAGAGAACAAACCACAACCTACCTCAACCGAAGAACCAAAGTTGAGCAAGCTAAATTTGTAATGTTTTTCCTTTCACCGATGCCTCGATATTCCCTTACTTCTCAAGTTTTGAATTTTATGAGCCCTTCGATTGTATCCCATAATCAAATCTCTATTATAAACATCTTATTGATGATTCAATTTTCACATATTATTTAGAATCTTCGTGTGCGCTTTTCGCCTAGCTTCTTTGCGTAAAGCCACTTTAGAGATAGGGGTGAGCAGCAAGCAGCCCCTTGTATAGGGTTTGAAACCTATCTGACTCCTAAGAATTTGCTAGCTTTGAATCAGTCGTTGCGCGCGCGCACCCACACACACATACACATGATGAGTCCACAATTTGGACTCATTTAGGGCTTTATTTGGATAGATTTAATGTCCTCAAATGCTTATTTTGTGCCAATAACTGATGTAAAATCCTTGATTTCTAGGTATTTGGATTGAGGAACAAAGCATGGACAATAATTGGCAAAATGGAACATAGCAGCTGAAAGAACAAAGAAAAGAAGGCATGTTTATCGCCTAAGCCATTGGGCGAGTGTCGAGTAACTATTACCTTACCCCAAGTTTTAGTGTGCCAAGCCCTAAAGGAGAAAATCAAATCGGTGATAGAAAGAAGTTGTCGGCGTGTCGCTGAACGGTTCCACGATGCAGTGATTGGATCGCCCAAAGTTGCAGAACTTGAGGATGCTGAAGGCCAAAGCAAGAAGGCGATGGAATTGACCAAAGGGCGGATCGCCGAGCTGATCGAGGATCCCAACTTACTACGCCGAATGGCCCTTCGCAGCATATTTTTTGGCGACTATAAATACATTTTAAAATAGTACGTTTAGTATAAAATTTTATTCTGAGCATTCATTAGAGTAATTTTTGAGTTCGAACTGAGAGTATTGAAACAAAACTTTTCCTTAGCTTTGAAGAATTGAAGTTTTCCATTTTTGAGAAATTGAAAGTGGGTCTTTGAGATTCTTCAATTTGGACCTTTGTAAAGATGAAATTAATCTTACCCAGTTGATGAAAACATAATTTGGTAACGATTTTTATCTTTTTATGATGTCTAGCTAAAACCCCAATTCTTGGGGTGTGATTATGTTATTATTGGTTGATTTAGCTAATGGGTATTGCTAATTGTTAGTTTAAATGTTGTTTAGAAGTGATTTCATTCAGTATATGTGGTTGAAATTAAAGGATTGTAGTTGTCAATGCAGTCCTACCTTCATGTTTTTGGTTTGCTCAAGAGGGAGGTTTTAAAACAAAGATTATTGAATTGATGGTCTATGGGTATTGGGTTGTCATGGGTTTAGCTCGAAAGAGTGAATCCTAAACCTTCGACACATTCATCTCGAGAGAGTGAATGGACTAAAGTGTAGGTTGTTCTTATTTGCATGCTTGTTGGTGTTCGAGAGAAACCAACTTGATTCGGAGTAAATTGTTCGAGAGAAAGTTTATCCCCAATAAAATTTAGCTTATTCACTAACTTATAGCTATTTACTAACAGTTTCAATTACCTATTTGTCTATATTAGCCTATAATCGAATCACGTCCTAAGAACCGGTCTCATTATTGTTATTTTCGTGTTATTTATTGATGTTATAGTTGATGGTCGAAACAAAACCCCCATGTTAATTTGCATTCGTGTCACCCCTTAATTTGAATTATGTTTTTATTCGATAATGTCTATTCCTATGATTGACTTGACCATATTCGTAGTTTCCTATTGATTCTCAAACACGTACCACTCCATGTGGGATTCGACCCCAACTCATTTAGTTAGGTTATATTACTCACTAACGATCGTTGACACTTAGAATTGGAAGAAGTGTCCTGATACGTGAAATCAAAAGGGTGCCGCTGCTGGGGAGAGGTGTTGGTTAAGAATTTTTAGTTAAGTTGAATTTTTTTTTCTTGTTAATTATAGTTGAATCTATTTATTTTAGTTTTGGTTTTTGTACTGTTGTTTTGAGCAGAAAATTTGAGCATATCTGGTAGCAACAGTGACCCAATGGACCACCCTCTTTTGAGATTGATGATACTTAGGGATAACATCCTAAACATCAAACAATTGGAAGGTGAGGCCAATTATGAGTTGTGGCAAAGATTTAAGACCCTATTGCAGCAGTGCCCAACTCATACGATTCCAGATAAGATGCTTCTGGAATGTCTCTAACGGGGTCTTGGCCTCGAAAATAGAATAGTGGCTGACCAAACTCTCCAAGTGGTCTCATCCTGCTACCTTATGTTAAATTATCCCAAATCCTTGATCACATGGCCAAGACCAACAAGGAGAAAGAAAAAAAAAATTGGCCACATTGTTGACTCAGCTGAATGTCTTGGCCAAGAAAGTCATGGAATTGGAGGCAGTGTCCAAAAAGAAGGACAGGTACATCCCCCCTCACGAGTGTCGAAAGATGAAGAAGCAAGAGGGTGGGTAAATTGAAGAGGTCCTCTTACTCATTCTACACAAAGTCAAAGAGCACTATAGAGTGTTGGAGGAGATAAGAGAGAATGTCTTGATGCTAAATCAGATGGCACCCTCTCATTCCATGTTCATTCACCTACTAGAGTCCCAAATGGACCAACTGTTGTCATGTCTCCACCCAGAGACAAAAAAGGGTTTACCTTATGAAAATGAGGCAAACCCTACTGATGAAATTTAAGTGGAAACTTGTGTCTGCCACGACGTTAACTAAGGTGCTTCTTGGGAGTCAACTCAAGGTTTTATCGCTTTATTTTTGTTTTAGAAATAACGGTGTGTTAATTGTGAAGGTTAAAGTGTAGGATGTGTTAGAAAGGTAGAGATTGGCGAACTAAATGTCCATTCGGTGCATCGCTGAAGAGGTCGGCGAGCCCGACTTGGACAGCCGTTGGACTCAAGACAATTTGAAATTAGAGTCTGTAAAACTCAGTGAACCCAGGAGCAACATGGCGAATCGCCGACCAGGTCGGCGATCATGACCTAGTCCACCGTTTGGACCCCCATATTAACTGGAGGTCTCTAATTCTCGGCGAGGTAAGTGCCCACTCGGCATGTCGCCGAGTGGGTCGGCGAGAAAAACTTATGTCACCGAATGGGCAAGAACTAGATGGTTTTTAAAGGACAAAGGTTTAAACTTTCAAACTCTTTCACTTTCCCTCACTTTTAAACTTCCCAAAGTCACATCAGCATTACAGTATTCTATATTTCTTGTGTTTTTATCGTATTTTAGTCATCAAGTTTCTGTTGGAGTTGGATTTCTTTGCCACCTAGCGTTACAAAGTATTTATTTGGCATCAACTGTTGGTTTTCCGAACCCCAAATTCATTTTTAGCAATTTTTATTCATTTGCAATTGAGTTTTATCTTAGTGATGTGTGTTGGGCCACTATGATTTTAATTGTGTATGTGTGTGTCTGTGTTAATTAGAATATCGTGCCTTTAAATGCCTCAAATGATTAATTCCCAAGATTTTGTTCCTTAAAATTGATTAAAAATTGTGGCATTGTGTTTGCATGTTATTGGGTCTAGTCGGGTAAAGTATAAGTAACCCGCATTTGTGACAAATAACATAATTCTCTCAATGATGGAGCGGTTGGTGTCATTCCTAAGGGAAAAAGTCAGCAAATGGCCAAATTTGGTCAAACCGGGAGAAGTTTGAGTATCCCGAGGGCATGGGTGTAATGGGTCTTAATTTAATTAGAGGAGTGCATGTTTTGATTTTTTTCGGGGGCTGCGGGGTTAATTTTTAAGAAGTTGGGTTGAAAGTAGGCACGTTGGGTCATTTGGCGAGCTGGGTCGAGCACGCCGAACCACTCGACGGTTCACTGAATCACCCCTTATCGCCTTTAATTTCATGTTTAATCTTGATTTGGGTTCTGTAACTTTCGGCAAGAAGTCTGAGTTCGCCGAGTGCACTCGGTGACTCGCTGAAGGTCTCTCTTGATCGCCCTTTGTCTGCGCCCCTAATCCCTAAAAGCACTATAACTTTCGATGGGGAAGTCCTTGTTTGCTGAATGTTGTCGGCAATTCGCCGAAAGGCCCTTCCTATTGCCGACATGCCATTTTTTATGGGAATTTTTTAGCCAATCCTTTCAGCGAGCCCGATCTAGCTCGCCAAAGAGATTCGATGACTCGTAGACCGGTTAGGCGATTCTACTTGCAACTTATTTCTTCTGTGCTTTTTCTTGAATTATTTCTATTTTTTTCAGAAGTTTTTTGCAGATATGGCAAGAACCAACATCAACATGCCACCCTATAAAAGAGCGCGGGGCATTACTATAAATGAAGGAAGAGCCAACCCTCCTAAAAAGGGAAGACAAGAGCCTTCAAAGAGAGGCAAGGGAAAAGGAAAAAGGATCATATCTGAGGCTCCGGAGTACAACTCTGATAGTGAGGGCTCCCAAGCTGCATTCTCTAAGTCGGACAACGACCAGCCCTTACAGTCCTGGTGGGCTGAGATCTGTGCTAGATCTCACCTTGACTCAGCTAGAGTCCCTTCAGCTTCCACCCCAGCAGATTCAGTGCTAGCTCCTCATCTCCGACTCCTAAATAGATTAAAAGTTGATGGGCTGCAGACTATTCTCGAGGAGAAATTGTTATCCACGGAGGGCCTAGAGGGAAGATACTCCAGCGTGAGGGAGCTACTATAGTGGTACAGATTCCAAATTTTCACCAGGCCCCAAGGCCCTTATATCCCCACTTGGGTCTAATAGTTCTACTCTACTTACGATGATTTGGTCCCTTAAGGGAAGAAGAAGGTCAGTGCCTTCAGACCGATAAAGTCGATTATGGTTCGAGGTGTAGAGGTTGGGTGCTACAGCGATATCATAAACGTTGTCCTTGAGAGATCCACAAGGTTCAAGCATTACTATGAGGGCCTGGCGACAGCTAAGTCCCTGGATGACCTGAAGGGCTGGCTTGCCTCCATTCTCTCTGACGTCACCCCGAGGTGGATTAAGGTGGGAGTCTAGATAGAGAAGAAGAATTTGAATGTAGTTGCCCGGTATTGGTTTGAATTCATCAACAACTCCATTATGCCTTCAAAGAATGAATCCATCCTCCGACATGCAAAGGCAGTTTGCTTAGGATCAATTGTAGTGACGAGGCGGCTCAACTTGGGACTTATTATTGAGCAGGAAATGGTCATGAGGACCAAACAGAGGCAGACCTCCCTTCCATTTTGGGTTTTAATTACAGAGTTGTGCCGGCGTGCTGGAGTCCCCAAGGATGCAACTAGAGATACTGAGGTTACCACTTTATCCTCCACTAACATCCGGCACATTGAGGCCGAGTACACATGAGAGGAGGCTGACAGGAGGAGAGCAGCCTCGCTAGATACATCTCCGGAGGTGGACATTGATCCAATACATGCAGAGGCAATTTTGCCTACTTCGGCCTCCAGGCATTCAGGTACATCTGCTCCGATTTCTTCTTCTTCACAGGCTCCGGGTTCCTCTACCTCTGCCCAGTCCGCCAAGATCACTCAGGCTATGATCCTGAAGATGGGGCAACTAGCCCATTCAGCTGATTGGAGGGCGACACGACTTGAGAGATCCATCCCATGGATGATCAAGAGTGCCATCATTGTTGCACTTACCCCCTCTGTACTTCCATTTACACTCTCACTGAGAGAGTTAAGGCTTTAAAGAGCAGACAGGGGGAGACCAATGAGGTTACGGCTTTGAAAGCTGAATTGTGGATCTAAGGAAGGATTGGACTATCTAAAGTAGTCTACTGACTTCACTTCACTACTGGAGGCCATTGATGATGTTGATGCCCCAAAAACTTCTGAGATTCCTTTGACTTCCACCGGAGATGTACATAGGGATGGCACAGCAGCTGATGAGTCAGAGTCAGAGACTGACGAGGAGCAGATAGAGGTGATGGAGGAGAGCATATATTGAGATTTGGCAGATCTAGAGGAGACGGTTGTATAGTCGATGATCTACACATCACTGACAAAGACGTCCATGGCAGCTCTTAGTGGACCCACTACTTTTGAGGTGACTCCAGGCACTGATGCCCCATCAGACGAAGCTACTATTTAGATAAGACCCTTTTTACCTCCCTCTCTATCTTATTTTTATTGATTTTTGGATATTTTATTGCTTGCATTTGAGGACAAATAGCTTTTGTTTTATGGTGGGGTGAGGCCCACGTTTTGTGATTATTAGTTAGGTTATGTATTGGGTTTTTGAGCTATAAATTGTGTTTAGCACTGTTTTTGTGTATGATTGAGCTTGTGGCTCCTTGTTTTAATTGTAAATGATTTTTGGACCCTTCCAAGAAAATTTGTGCCACCTCTTGTTTGTGTTTGAATGTGGTTGTCTTCTTGTAAATTTGAGTATCGATCTTTATCAATATTGACGACTTGAATAGTGCTCATAATCGAACAAAAATAAATGTGCGGCTAAGATGATGCCAAATGAAGTTGCATAGGCAATATGTGAACTTTTTGCATCTCGTTGTGACTAGCCAATTATCAAATTGAGTCTCTTGTGATGAACATTGCACACTAGCGAGAGTGTGGAGTGTTGTTTGACATTGGTGTCAATGCCTTGTGTGTGATGAGCTTACCGTGAGCCATGCATGATGACACTTAGAATTTTGCCCCGTTGGTCTGGTTAACTAAGTGATGCAATTTCTTGAAGTGATCTTAGGCAACTTTAAAGAGTGAAAAAATTTGACATTATACCTCTTTTGTGGCCTACCTTGTGAGTGTGTGAACTGCGCTTGAACACCTTTTGAGCCTTAGCCTTTCCTTGGAAGAAACTTGATGAAATTGTGACCTTTCTTTATCCCTTCACCCTTAATCCTCATGAGATGTGGTTTGTGTTAATAGCCAACTTAGGCCGAAAACCTAAGTTTGGGGTGTGGTGAAAAGAGAAGGTAAATCAAGAAGTGCAAAGAAGTCCCCTTTACCCGTGGTTTTGAAAAAGATGGAACCCCTCCATACAAAAAAAAAAGAGAAGTTAAAAATGAAAAAGAATGAAAAAGTTTGTGAAAGTGCAAAGAAAATGGGGTGTCGGGTATTCCATGGAAAGTGAATAATGGGATGACCTTTGAGTATAAATGAGAATGATGAAGAGAAGGAAAGGAAGTGTTGTTCACACCACATTTCATGAGGATAGAATTCACTGAGCCTAAATGAACATACACTTACACTCAGCCCTGTTACAAGCCTTGAAAAGACCTTTGATCTTGAGTGAGCTGAAACAATGGTTGGTTGGAAAATAAGGGCAAACCTATGGGTGAAATCATGCATTGTGTTCATCTTTGTGAGTGTGAGTGTGAGTGTGAGTGTAAGTGTTGATTGTTATTCCGGAGCTATCGATTGTTGAACCATTGTGTGTGAATATGGAATCATTATTTGTGTGAGGGCATTTGAGTACCTTTGTTGAGCTTGAACTTTCATTTGAAGCAAGTATTGTGAACTTGAAAATCTTTGTTAAAGTGAGTCACAACTTGAATCTTTGAGTGCACAATTGATCCTTGAATGAGTAAGTTGAGTCTTTTTATGTGCATTCATGATTGAGTCTTGTGTAGCACTATTTGAGAAATACTTTTTGAACGGTTGAACTTGAGTTTTACTTGAACACAAGAAAAATTTTAAGTTGGAGGTGTTGATGAGTCCACGATTTGGACTCATTTAGGGCTTTATTTGGATAGATTTAGTGTCCTCAAATGTATTCAGATTGAGGAACAAAGCATGGAAACTAATAGGAAAAAAGGAACAAGGAAGCTGAAAGAACGAAGAAGAGAAGGCATGTTGATCGCCTAAGCCATTAGGTGAGTCGCCAAGTGGCTATTACCTGCCCAAAGTTTCAGTGTGCCAAACCCTGAAGGAGAAAATCAAATCGGCGATAGAAATTAGCAGTCGGCGTGTCACTGAATGGTTCCGCGATGCAGTGATTGGATCGCCCAAAGTTACAGAACTTGAGGATGCTGAAGGCCAAAGCAAAAAAGGCGATGGAATTGACCAAAGGACGGATCACCGAGCTGATCGGTGATCCTGACTTACTGCGCCGAATGGCCCTTCGCAGCATATTCTTTGGTGACTATAAATAAATTTTAAAACATTATGTTTAGTATAAAATTTTATTCTGAGTAATTATTAGAGTTATTTTTTAGTTTGAACTAAGAGTATTGAGACAAAATTTTCCTTAGCTTTGAAGAATTGAAGTTTTCCATTTTTGAGAAATTGGAAGTGGGTCTTTGAGATTCTTCAATTTGGACCTTTGTAAAGACGAAATTAATCTTACCCAGTTGATGGAAACACAATTTGGTAACGATTTTTATCTTTTTATGATGTCTAGCTAAAACCCCAATTCTTGGGGTGTGATTATATGATTATGGGCTGATTTAGCTAATGGGTATTGCTAATTGTTAGTTTAAATGCTATTTAGAAGTGATTTCATTCAGTGATTGTGGTTGATATTAAAGGATTGTAGTTGCAAATGCAGTCCTACCTTCGTGTTTTTGGCTTGTTCGAGAGAGAGATTTTAAAACCAAGATTATTGAATTGATGGTCTATGGGTATTGGGTTGTCATGGGTTCAGCTCGAGAGAGTGAATGGACTAAAACGTAGGCTGTTCTTATTTGCTTGATTGTTGGTGTTCAAGAGAAACCAACTTGATTCGGGGTAAATTGTTCAAGATAAAGTTTATCCCCACTAAAGTCTAGCTTATTGATATGCTCATATGAAACCTCCCTGAAGAAGCATAACCGATTGTTATGAAGTAAAGAACCCAACTTGTAGGTTGGGGTCGATCCCACGAGGAATATGGTTTAGACTTAAGTTCAGCTTACGATTATATTTGTTTAGTCAATGTATCTCTGAAAACAAAAAATTAAAGGGGGTGGGGGGGGATTTGTGAAAAAAAATCAGGAAATTAAGTAAGCAATTAGTATGCAAGATTTAAACTTTGGTTGTGATCAAGATGCGAAAGTAACTAGGGTGTACATGTTCCCCATAAGCTCATAACATGGTAATCCTAGTAATAGAAATCCTTTCCTAGTGTATTACATGCAAAATGATAAGTTAGATATCTCTAAGCCTTTGTCCGGCATCTGGAGAATTTCACCGCACACCTTGGTCCGACTACGTGTGTATAACTTACTAACGCCTACCTTGTAACGACCCTCAAAATAAAGTAGGATAAAGTAGAGCCTCACATGGGTTTTATGCATTAATAAGTTGTCAAAATAATTAAGAATAGCCTTTTAAGTCAGTTTTAAAAAGTTTGGAAGTCAAACGTCAAGGGACGACCAAGACCTTCGAGAACTAGTCTTTTACGTGTCGGTGTGTTCTAGTATGTTGTTCATGTTTTTATGTGTTATTTGGAGTCTAAAATCAGTGGAGGTGACCCTAGTGTCTTAATAAATGTTTTTAGGGTCAAAATATTCGGATACGACGCCCCGGGGGCCACCCTAAGGGTCCCCGAGGAGGACCCCAACCTTGGCCAAGCAAGTTGCCAAGGCAGCTTGAAGTTGTGCTTGGAGGGAGCATGTCTGCGTCGCGGACTAGCTCCACCAAGGGCCAAATGTTTGGTCCGCGTAGCGGACATGTCGCGGACTCTACTGTCTCGAATTTAATTTCCAGAAAACTTGTGGGAACACCTCCGCGTCGCAAACTTGTTTCCCGACGAAATCTGTGAAAATAAAACTCAAGTTTGACTTATTTAAAAGGTCCAACTAAGTGAGGGGTAGTTTAGGTACTTTGGGCAATTATTATAAATGGTTATTCTACCTATTTTAGGGTATTTTAAGTTGGTTAAAACCCCAAAACCTAGAATTACACCCCATTCTTCAAATTGACCCTCTCAAAATAGATTCTCTCAAAAACCCCCCATTAAAGACCTTGTTGAAGCTCAAGCTAGAAGATGGGTTTTCAACTGATTTCTTTTTCAATTTCATGGGTCTTCAATAATTAGGGTATGGTGACTCTTGATTCTTGAATAACCTCTCATTCAAGGAGTTCTATCAAAGATTTTCAAAAGTGATTCAAAGATCAAAATTCACAATTTTCAATCTAAACATGGGTTCCTTGTCAAACGATTTTCTAAATCATTCTATTGATAAATTGATGTGGAATTAATGTTTTTAAGACAATTTTCAAAGGAATTCTTGAAGAACCAATGTTCCCCAAATTCTCAAAAATTGGCCTATGATGTGGGTCTTTGTGAATATGATCTCTATTGGTGAAATTATGTTTAGATTAGATTGCATTGACGTTTCTTATGATTATCTATACTTATTCATGTTGAGTTGTTGGTATATTGATGAGTTGAGGATTATGGCCTTATGGGCAAAGTTATGGGTTGATCCCTTTGTTTATGGAATTGTACTTAGACTAAGTTTATGATATTGAATTACATTGTTGATTCCTATTGACACCTATGTCAATTGATTATGAATTTTTGAGGATTGATCCATGGTGATCATGGCTTGGAGAATTGGTAAGTTGGCCTAACTTCTAGTCTATAGTATTTGAATTTATGTTGTGTGGTTTGATCCACTTATGGTGGAGGTGTTCACTTCTTGTCTATCTATGTTGAGATCATGGCCTTGAAGGCAATAGATGTGAAGTGAATTGATGATTATGATGCATATGTTTATGAAGTTATGTTATGAAGGTTATGTATGAAATCCTCAATGCTAGCTTGATGTTTAAACTGTGTTGATGATGAGGAGTATAATGTGAATGATAATGTTAGGGATAAGGTGTGGTCTACATGATTGATTATGTTAGGTACTATTGTGGAATGACCCCTACCTATATGACCCCTATATGAATGCTTGATCATATACATGTTAGGAGTACCTATTCAATGTTGAATGTGTCCTTGTCTCCTAAGATGAAGTGTGGGTGTGTGGTCTAGAATCCATAAGGGCTTTATATGTGAACTGCTCATGAATTGGGGACATTGTGAATGTGTTGTGATCCTTTTAAGGGAAGAACACTCAATATCAATGTTGTTGCTAATATGTCACTATGAGGACCAATATGCGCACGCACAAACACACTCTACATGTATAGCTATGAATATGATGTGTTATGGTGTCTATTGAAAGGTGAACTCGCATATGCACCCTTACATCTTATTATGCATACAAAGTGTATGATTAGCAAGGTATGAATATGTGTTGTATAAAGGTGTTTATGTGAAAGGCTTTCTCACATATGTACACACATACATGAATGAATGAATAAGGTTTATGATAATCTAGTGAAAGTGAGTCTCTTGAAAGGTTTCCTCAATTGTACTCTAAACTAGACTATTTTATGAATATGGTATGATTATGTGAAAGGTCATTCTCACATAATGTAGGTTCTATGATGAAAGGTCATTCTCATCTTAGAAACCTTTGAGCTATATGATATGAGGGATTAAGTCCCTAAAGCCTACTTTATGAACTAATATTAAAAAAGGCTTAAAGATGTTTAAAAAAGGAGTTGGAGCTTAGCACCGAGTGAACATGAAGAATAATAGTGGGGGCTTCACATTTAGCAAGTCCGGCTTCCCACAAGAGAACCTTCACGTTTAGCAAGTTCGGGTTCCCAACATAGATGTTGTCTCATGAGATGGAAACCTCCATGCTTAGTAAGTCAAGGTTTTCTAGTAGCAATCTCCTTGTTCCATAACTACGAGCCCCGGTAGGTATTAGCTTAGTGGATCCACTAGATAGCTATTATGTATGTAGGTCCTACTTTGGCAAGTAGTACCCTCTCTTTTCAGTGTGGGAGTAGAACACCGGATTCCATGTAGCTCACATGGTCTCTGTTGGTTATAGCAATGTCTCTTGAAAGTTAAGAAATGAACTAAGATAAGAATATGAACTCTAGTCATGATTTCTTGAAGAGTTACTTAGTGTAGGTAGGACTATGGACCCTACTTATGCATTGTACAAGTGTACTCTAAGGGAGGTTATGATTAGGCTCTTTATGTAATGAAGACTATGGTCTATGTATATTAATATGAAAGCATGTTAAGGTTGACTTTACTTATGTCAAGACATGAAATATGATTATGCATGTGAATTACACTTATGACTTCTTAATGGGTTTGCTTAGTATATGTGGGGGTATGGGACTCCATGTGTACATTGCACAAGTAAGCTTGTGAAGGGGTTGTGAGGGTGGTTTACCTATCATATGATCTAAATGGATTATGACCAATGATGTAGTAAATGAATGAGTTCTTATATGATGTTATGAAGTATGTTGGTCTTATGTCTAATGTTAAATGAAGATATTATGACTTGTTGAATATGATGTGCCTAGTCTATGGTGGCTTCCTAGGAACACTTGGTGGGAGTAGTATTATGGGATGCTACTTGCACATTGCACTAGTGTGACTTGGGGGTTGTCTAAGGTCCTATGTGAAGACTATGTCTTATGGTGTACTTATGACTCTATGAATATATGTGGTTGGATTGATGAAGGCTATATGTAAGTTCACCTTTGGTAATCTTAAGGCGATACATTGCACCAAGTATTCCCTAAGGGTTGCTTGAGGAAAGGAGTTAAGATAAAGAGGAAGGTAATGTATTGTATGCATTGAATGTGCCTAAAATGTTATAAGTGGCTCTATGTGCTATTATGAATGGTTTCCATGTGTATGATGATGTTTGTGGTTTATATTGTGCCTAATGTACTAAATGCTCTTGAAGTTTCTCTAAAAAGGCATGATGCATAGTTTCCAACTAAATGTCCTCTTAAAAGCATGTTTTGCATGGTTGTCATACTTAGTGCATTCTTGTACTAACACCATTTTTCTTCATCTTTTACACCAAGTGTAGGTGATGGTGACTAAAGGGCCTTTCCTAGAAGTGATGAGCTTGGCTTACTATTCCCAAGTACGGGTGTGTTCTTAAAGATTCAAGGACCTTTATGTTAAAGAGTTTCCTTAAGTTCTATGTACTAGATAGTAGTTTCTTTTGTATTCTAAGGGTTGTGTCCCTCTTGTATTGTAGTCATGTTTTAAGATGGCTACCTTGAGACGTAGTACTTCGATTTTGTATTAAAGGTTTAAATGAGGTGACATTTAAGTCTTGTGTTATATTATGAAAAAGTTTTAAATTTTCCGCTATTTTTCTATGATAAATGCTATGACGAATGCTAAGGGCTAGTATAAGACCTCCGAGAGGTCGAATACGCCAGTAACTACCAGGGGGTGCTCTCGGGTCGTTACATACCTTTACCTCATATTAGACATCACATCAATGTGTGGCTTAGTTTTCACCCTCACACCAATCGACATTAGACTATTAGATAGTATCACACTAAATCTATGTTGATAATTCTTTTCTTATTAACTACCTTTTTGGTCCGGCAAGTAGTAACAAGGCGAGTCCTAACATTACACACCGTTAAAAAGACTTCTAAACGAAAGAATTATCAATGCATGCAATAAAACTATTCGAGAATTGCTTAATTACTATTCATACATTGTTAATCGCTCATGGTTCCCACAACCCTAGTTGTGAATTTAGTTACCCATATTATCAAGAACTCGATTCATAGTATTAAAAGAAGAAATCATGAACTTATGTCATAAGAATGAAAAAACCCAGAATTTCAACTTGAATTTCCAAACCAAAATCTTCAAAATGTGCTTTAGAAATCAATAATTGCCAAAGTTGCAAATTAATCTCCAAAGCCAAGAACTAGAACAAAAGTAACAATGTCTAACCCTCAAAAACGAGGTTTACATACCCTATTTATAGGAAAAATAAGTTCTAACTAAAAAGGAAACAAAATAAGGAAATAATGTTTCAGCACACGTCTTCGATCTACGACACTGACCTACGGAACGTTGATTGATCTACGGTCCGTATGTCCCTTCCTTAACCCAAGACTTAGGCAAATTTCTAACTTCCAAAAATCAACATCTCTGATGCAAACTACGGATCAACAGTACGGACCATAGATTGATCTACGATCCACAGATCCTCCCCCGTAGCTCTATACATAGAATCTTCAAAATCAGGTATTAGAACCAATTCTCTAATGCAATTGAAGGAACAACAGTACGGTCCGTAGATCAATCTACGGTCCGTCGATCACCTCTGTAGTTCCACACTTAATCAAGAATTCCCTGATCTCTTTCCATGCCTTGCCTGCCCAGCTATGTCCACCATCTACGGAGTGTGAATGGACCTACGGTCCGTAGATCACCTCCATAGATGCCCTTTTCTGCACATCCTTTTGTGTCTCTAAGTTCCCACGTCTGAACACATTTCCTGCAAACATGATAAAAACACATAAAAACCAATCCAAAATGGCCCTAGACACACACAACTCTTAAGTGAAATGTATCAAATATATCGTAAACTCACGGTATATCAACACCCTCAACTTATATTCATTGTTTGTCCTCAAGCGACGCACTAAGACTCTAAACGACACTTGTATAGAAGCAAGCAATTCAAGCACAAGCAATCACATGGTTCTCTACCCCGAATCTCTTTTTGAGTGCAAATCTTTTCTCTTAGACTCAACAAGCTAACTTGTGCGGATCAAAATATGACAAAGAACGACCAACCAACACACAACATACATTGTTTTACTATCACCAAGGTACCAACTTTCCGACAATGTAACTAGTGCCCTTACTTCAAACGAAATCCCCTTTTGTCACACAATGAATTATGATTTTGAGTACAAGGATTCATTCAACACTCATGCTCAGAAGTAATTTCAAGTACAGTTAGTGCTCAATGCCACAGGCTTGCCCTTATTTTCACTGCTTAGACTCTCCAAACTAGGTTCTAGGATCACTATAGGACTTTCTTGGCTTGTAACGTAGGCTCAGGGTCAGGTGTGGTACGTTTGGGTACTTTTAGTGACTTTCTGCCCTCCTTGACATTACATTTAGGCTTTTCTACATCTTTTTGCCCTACTTTCGACATCCTACCCTTTTATCTTATTTCCCTTGATTCTTTTCAACCATGGATGCGACTTTTGAATTTGTAGCTCTTTTATTTTTTTCACTTTTCTCCTTTTTCTTGCATCTTCTTCTTTTCTTTAGCTTTTAACAATTTTGCTCCCTTTATTTCGTGCAAAGTTACATCCTCTTTTTTGCTTTTCTTTTTCAACACCAAACTCTTTTCATACACAGTTTTCTTTTGATTTCCTCTTTCATAGCCACCCTCAACTTATGAATTTTCCATTAGTTGAGGTGCACAATACCCGATGTCGGATCAGGGCCAAGATTGAGGTCACTTTTTTGTATTAACCACCCTCAACTTAGGCTTTTGGACTAAATCTAGGTGCACATGTCCATGGAGGGACCGGGGTCAAAACAACAGATTATGGGAAGGTGAGTTAAGGGTTTAGAAAGAAATGGTCTATTTTAGGCTCCAAGCATTTGGATCAACGGGAACATTCATTTCATTTGGTTGGATTCTTTTAGGCATTTAGTGGACCTTTTAGAACAAGGGCATATGATCACTTCCTAGCCTTTAGAGTAGCTTATCTTAGCAGCACTAACCGGTCAAGTTCTAGATTGGCACAAAAATTATTTAAACAATCAACTATTCTCATACACTCTTGGCACATAGTTCCATTATCAGATTAGCAGATTACCCAGTTCAAGTCTTAGCTTAAGTCATGCAATCAAGTTGGTTCATTATAATGTCATACTCAAAGCCAACACATTCAACTCATTCTAGCCTATAGATTTTAGTACATCTCTAATCTTTTGGACGGGTATCATTTTTTTCAAAAAACTTATGCCATCATACTTCATTTTTTCTCATGCTTCTACACATACAATCCTAACACATGCCGGTTCAACAGAAATTAAGCAGTCACTTGGGGTAAAAGAACACAAGCAAGAAAACCCTAAGAGAGGATTATAAGTTGGGTTACTCAGACTTCACCCTATCACTCACAATCCATTTACCCCACCCCCAACAAAAATAGGTGTTATTGTCCCCAATGCACACAAAAACAGT
The DNA here is from genome assembly GCF_019186545.1 of Solanum stenotomum. Classification (NCBI taxonomy): domain Eukaryota; kingdom Viridiplantae; phylum Streptophyta; class Magnoliopsida; order Solanales; family Solanaceae; genus Solanum; species Solanum stenotomum. Next base: position 28,819,234 of record NC_064288.1, read on the forward strand.
AAAAAGTAATGGATTTGGGTGAAGCAAACATGTGGCGCATAGCGCCGAAGACTCATCAACAAGTGGGTGGGTTCGGTTTTCTGAAGCCCGCTGGAACAACACTTGGGTCAACCTCAGTAGTGCCTATATCATCAATCACAACACCCTCAGTGGTGCTATCAGTCACTCTCACCGCACCATCAGTGGTGCTCACTTCGTTCCTCTGAATAGGAGAAACCTCTACAATGGGGGTAGAACTCAAAGCCCCTCCAACACTCTCACGCACCCTCTCCTGGTGCAACTGTTCATCTACTATTGAAGCCCTCTTATCCTGTTTCTCCTGCTTGTGCTCCCGCTTCTTGTTTCTTTCATCCTCAGTCGCCTCAGTAGTGCGGCTAGATCAGTGTCTCTTACCTCAGGCACAGGTAGGCTAGGGCTGCTCCTCTGCATTCTTATTGAATAATGCATCAAGCATTGTAGGATCATCCAATGTTGTAGGTGCAAACTCTGGCTCATCTGTGGGTGTAGCAAGGATGGAATCAATATCGGCTTGGAGACTGGCCAACTAAGTCTAGATGGAGGAAAGATATGTGACAGGGGCTGGCTATGCGAGTACCCTCAACTCGAAGGCATCCAGGCGCTTATGAACAGACTGAACCTTCTGATCTACCATGGTCGCCATCCTCTGCTCCATCCTAGACTCAGACTGTGCAATGGACTTTTACATCCATGGCTTCACATGGTGAAGCAGTATGGCCATTTGTGCTTCCAATTTCTGAACTCGAGCCAAGGGCACTACAGACTCTCCAGAAGGTGGGGTGGCTTTAGATGAGCTAGGAGCCCGGCTAGCGGTTGAAAAGAGGAGGCTGAGACATCATCCGTATGGGCTGGAGGGGCAGGCTCATCGCCCTACATCTGCTCCACAGCATCTACTAAATCATCTCACAATGGCACATCGACTTGTGTCCCTCTATGTAGTGCGGCTACAATTGCCTCGTCTCGAATCAGGCCAATGTCTAGAGTCCCTGTTGCCTGAACCAGCTTATCACAATGCCAAATCGACACTCTAGAGTCCCTGTATAGCTAGAAGATGAGACAAGGAAACGGGTAAGTAGTAGAGGTATTGAAAGCCCTCTCATGAATTATAGCAAATAGCATACGTGCAAAGTCAATTTCAGGCCCCACTACCAATGGCGCAACCATAATTGCTCTGTCCCATGTAACTAAATTGTCAGCCTTAGTTAGTGACACTCTGTTCCATACCAGCAACCAAAAGAACTTGGCCACCAAGTTCATGGTGGCCTTCCGAATACCTAGACGTGGTGCGGCGACCCATTCTATACGCTCTCCATCCACAGCAATATACCTCGCAAGCCACAGCAAGATAGCCTCCCTCTACTCGACATTGCGTGTGAAGGCTCCACTCTTCACAATATCCCATATGTAGTCAAATTCAGCTGTTTTGAGTGCCCAAGTGTGATCAGGGCCAGGGCCGTAGAGAAATATGTTGATGGTGGTATGGGATATGTCCACCGGGAAACCTCGGACCATAGTAGATATGAAAGGGTCCTGGGATGTGGGATTGGACCCCTTGTCGATTGAACCTCGGAGAGTGGCAGCATAGGAGGCATAGAACTCTCGTACAATCTCCTCGTTATAAGTCTCAGGGTTTCTAGCCATCCAGTCACACTTGTGATGAAAAAGCTGGTAGATGTCTGGTACGGTGTGTAGGCTCCCAGTGAGAACTCTGTGTTCCTCTGTAGTAAGCCAGGCCATCTTCTCTTTGTCATTTTTCATCTTGGCATCCTGATAAATTTGCCATTTTCCTTCAACGCACCATCAGTTTGGCTCCCTAGCCACCAGGTCAGGGTCATAGCTTCGTGGAACCGGAACTTCTCCCGAACTAGTGGCATCATCAGACGAGGAAGCTTGGCCCTATTAACTTGAGCCGGTGACGGATCCGGAAGCAGACCCTGCAACAAAGTTGGACTCAAAACCGAAAGCAGACCTAACCGATGACCCGATCAGTGTATCCTCTTCATCAGACTGGGAGGCAATGACTACGTCGGGGAGCACCTTCTAGGGTTGGTTTCGAGCAGCTCGGGATGTTGCAGGTGGTGTCCTCCCTGTGGTGGGGACATATGCAGGGTCTTTGTCCCCCTTCGGATCGTTGTAAATCAATTTGCGGGAAGGAATAGTTGATTTGGACCTACCCGCCCTTTGTGGCGATTGTTTTCTTGGGGACCATTGTACCTGTGGAGTAATTTTTAATACCAAAACAAGCCCAAAACACACTCGAAATAAATTTAGAACTAAGAACGAACACAAGTAAAACAAAACAAAAATATCAGACAGTGGATGCATTGGCCACTTACGGTGGGTATCTACGGTCCGTAGGTTGACCTACGGTCCATGGATCCCCTTTGTAGGTCAGAGGTACCAAAAAGTTGGTCTCTGATGGGAACCACGGAAGTGCAAAACGGTCCTTAGATTGATCTACGGACCGTAGTCCACTTCCGTGGTTGCATACTTAGTGGAATTTTCATGTGCCACCAACCATGGACCTGATCTACGGTTCGTAGACGGGGTTTTGTGGTATGGGTCTGTGCCAGGTATCAGGCCTCTTGTTTAGACCCATTATGATTCACCTATTTCAACTATCATGCTAAGTCTAATTATGCATTTCAACATCATTTATACTAGTTTTTTCATTCGAAGGGTTCCAATTACTTGAATTATGACAGGCAATGCGTACAAAACTAGGAACCCTAAGATGAAACTTGCATTTAGACTCATATTTCATTGGTTTTATATACTATCAAGGCAACACAATCATAATATATCATCCCATGGGTGCATCACTTCTAATTTAGCATGCAATTTCATTTATTAATTTACCCAAGGTCAAGACTTAATTCTCAACTTTCGATAACAACCATGAATTTAGAAATTCAAAGTGAATGAGAAGTCAATTACCTGACAAGCAAGGGAACTAGGGTAATCGTGTGATGACTCAAGAATTCTGATAACTGCTACTTGCCTTTCGCATCGAACCCCAACACCAAACTTGTAAAAAAATAGGGAATGAGAAGATTTGGGGGAAAGGAGAGAAATTTAGGAATATGAAGGATGAATGTGGGGTGCTTGGTGGTGAAATTATGGTAATAGGGAGTGAATGTAGTGATTTAAATTGGTAAGAAATGGTTTAGAGGGAATTTGGAGAAATGGGAAATGATTTGAACAAAATGGGTCTTTTATTTAAAGGCAAGTCGGGTCGTGTCGGGTCGGGCAAACTAGGATTTGGACCCACGAGACCCCATCTACGGCCCGCGTAGATTGACCTACGGTCCTTAGATTGGGACCGTAGATCCCTCTCACACTTAGAACAATTTAGAGCACTTACCTGGGATCTACGGACGCCATTCACGGTTTGTAGATTGAACTACAGATCGTCGATGGGGTCCGTAGACCTCTGCACCAGACCTCTTTCTGTAGATTCTTCTTTTCGCCCTTGCACATGTAGAAACCATTAGGCCTTACTTTTTACATTTTAAGGACTTTTTTTAGACACGGACCCTATGCTAGACTAGCCAACACTAAAAACAATACAAATAAAGCACCAATCTAAAAGGATACAGAAATACAACTAAACAAAGGGAACTACTAAACCGAACGAAAAAACTATAGTTGGCTAGATTGTACATCTTGGGTTGCCTCCCAAGCAGCGCTTGATTTAACGTCGCGGCACGATGCATGCCTCTTGATTACTCAAACTTCATCAAGATAATAGGCCTCAACAACTTCTTGCACATTTTCTGCATTTCCCAGATAGATTTTTATCCTAACCCATTTACCATGAACCTTGTTCCTTTAGTATTCTCAAGCTCAACCGCTCCATGAGGGAGCACCTTGGTGAGCAAAAAAGGCCCAGTCCATTTGGACTTGAGTTTACCCGGAAACAAGCGCAACCTAGAGTTGAAAAGAAGCACAAGATCACCCAACACAAATTCTCGCTTTTCAATTTGTTGATCATGATACCTCTTCATCTTCTCTTATTACAAGGCTGAACTTTCATAGGCTTTTAGGCGGAACTCATCAAGCAATTTCAAATCATTCATTCTTTAATTAGATGTGGTGCCCCAATCCAAGTTTAGCTTTTTCATTGCCCACATAGCCTTAGCTCTAGCTCTACCGGTAAATGAAAAGATTTCCCATATACAAGTTGGTATGGGTACATACCTATGGGAGTCTTGTATGCAGTGCGATAAGCCCATAGAGCAGCATCAAGCTTCATTGACCAATTCGTTTTATTATCTTTCACAGTCTTCGCTAAAATCTGTTTGATCTCTCTATTGGACACTTCAACTTGCCCACTAGTCTGCGGATTGTAATGAGTGCCTACATTGTGGCGGACACCATATTTCTCAAGTAGCGCCTTGAACAACTTATTGCAAAAGTGGGAACCTCCATCGCTGATAATCGCCCTAGGTGTACCAAATCTAGAGAAGATATTATTTTTCAAGAATGCGGTGACACTCTTACCTTCATTGTTAGGAAGCGCAATTACTTTCACCCACTTTGACACATAATCAACCGCAACAAGAATATACTTCATCCCATATGAACTCAAAAATGGACCTATAAAATCAATGCCCCATACATCAAACAACTTTATCACCAATATAGGATTCATAGGAAGCTCTTGCCTCTTTGAAATCCCACCTTCTCTTTGGCAACGGTCCCAAGATTAGCGAAATCATGAGCATCTTGATGGATGGTAGGCCAGTGGTACCCACACTGCAAAATCTTATGCGCAGTCCAAATACCAGTATGATGCCCACCAATAGGAGATGAATGAAACGCCTCAAATACACTAAACATCTCAACCTCAGGCACACAGCGACAAATAATCCTATCAGCTCAATTATGATACAAGTAAGGCACATCCCAAAAGAATTTCTTCACATCATGCATAAACTTTTTCCTTTGCTGAAAAGACAAATCTGGGGGCACCAAATCGTTTGCCAAATAATTAGCAAAGTGTAACACCCCGTATGAACTAGTGAGTCCTAACTAAGTTTTGGCTATTGAAATAGGAGGAGCTAGAGCCTCATATGTTAGTTAGAAGTTTTTAACTTGTTAAAATGATGAAATATGGTTATTGAAGTTTAGTTTAAAGAGTTTGGAGGTCAAACGTCAAGAGACGACCATGATGTCCAAAAACTAGTCCTTAGTGCTAGTGTGGGTGCTAGTGTCTTGTCGTGGAGTTTGGTGTGTTGTTTGAGGTCTAAAACTCATAGAAGTGACTCTTAGTCATAGATGGACATGTTTAGGGGTTAAACGTACAGGTACAACTCCCCAAGGACCACCCTAAGGGTCCTTGAGGAGGACCTAAGTTTAGACCCTAAGCTGCCAGAAGTTGGTGAACTATGGCCATGACTTACGTCCAGTAAGTCCATTGACGGCTCGTAACTCATGCTCCGTAGGTCAAGACTTTGCCTAGGGAGCCTTAGTTCCCATGGCCAAGTCTAAGTCCCAAACCACGAGCCAACAGGACGGCCTGTCACCCCAATTACGGTCCGTAGGTTGGGGGTCTCGTAAGTGGCACCTGCTATGTTGTCATGCACAAGGCCAAGTGAGGGGTGAATTGGTAAATTCACCCCAAGCCTTTTAAAGTGTATGGACGGTTATTTTATAGTTATTTACATATTTTAAGAGTTTTAAAGTAATAAAATAGTATTTTTGGATTCATTATTTTCAAAACCCCAAAAGTTAGAACCTCTCTTCTCCAAAACTCTCTCTCAAGGAAGACTCCATTAGAGGTGAAGAACTCAAGGTTCCTAGGTCAATTTCTTCAAGGTTTCAAGTGGATTTCGTGGGCTTCTTCAAGTATAAGGTATGGTGATCTATTATCCTTGATTACTTTTCATTCAAGGAGTCAAATCAAAGATTTCAAAGTCTTTCAATGATCAAAAATCCTACTTTCTAATCTAAGCATGGGTTCATTGATAAAATGTTTTTAAGGCCATTATATTGATGAATTAAGGGTTTATTGATTATTTTGAGTTGATTTCACATTGAATTCCTTCAAGAACCCATGTTTTCCCCAAATCTCCTTATTTTGGAAATTTATTGGAAGTTGGTTGATTATGAATGTATAGTGAATAATATGTGGTAATATGAAGTTAGTTTATGAATTCATGGAGTTGTTTGTACAAATATGTCAATTTTCTTATCTCTTGTAGTACCTTGGATCTATGGGGTGAGATTGATTCTTAATGCCATACAATTGTGTTAGATTGATGTGTGATCCACTTATGGTGGAGTTGTTTACTTATTGGATATAATGTGGCATTGAATTGAAGTGTTATCATGGGATTGTTTACATGAAGATGTTGTAAAGCATGTGGGTGTGATCTAATTGAATGAAGGATGATCATGTTTAGAAACTACATTTTTTAGGATTGAATGTTATCTCTCTATTAATACTTGTAATTGATGGTGACTACATAAAAGGCTATTCTCACATATACACACACATGAATGAATGTATGGATGAAGCTCTAACGCTAATGTAATGATTGTGAGTCTATTGAAAGGCTATTCTCAATTGTACTCTAAAGAATGAATGGAGGATTTGAGATGGATACTCAACCGTGAGTAGAGGCGGAGTGTCTAGTAACAATCTCAATATTCCTTTGAGCTTTCCAATGAATGAATGGTGGGTTGGGATGGATACTCATCCGTGAGTAGAGGCAGAGTATCTAGTAGCAATCCCTCATCCCATAATAAATGAAGATAAAGAATGTAATGTACTCCGTGGGGAATAATTCTAAGCACCAAGAGGATATGGTTACAGATGAGTGCTCACCCGTGAGTTGAGGCGGGGTACTTAGTAGCAATCTCTTGAGGTGGATGCTCATCCATGAGTAGAGGCGGGGAATCTAGTAGCAATCTCCCTATCCCATAATTATGTGCCCACATAGGTCTATAGCTAGTGGATCCACTTAAGCTAGAAAGAATGGCCCTACCTTAGGCAAGTAGGGATCCCTTTATTCGGTGAGGTTGGCACCGGGATTCCATGAGTTTCTCATCTAGTCTATGTCAGTTAAGGCTTACCACCACAATAATGTAAATGAACTATGGTTTTCTAAGGGTGTTCTACTTAGCATGGATGGTGGAATAGGATGTCATCTATGCATTGCATAAGTAAGTACTTGAGGGAGGTCATAGTGTGGTCTTTATGGTGCTAATGAATGAATGGGCTCTTGTACAATGTTTATGAACAATGTTAATCTTACGTATAATGTTAATTAAGATGTTATAACTTGTTGAATGGGGATATGCCTAGTCTAGGGTGACTTCAAGGGAGTACTTAGTGTGAGTAGTAGTATTGGATGCTACTTGCACATTGCACAAGTGTGAATTAGAGTTATCTTAGGTGTGGTCCTTATGTGATGATTATGTCTTGTAATGTGATTATGTCTTTATGAATGTGTATGGTTGGAATGGAAAGGGTTGCATGTGAGTCCACCTTTGGTGACCTTAGGGTGATGTTTTTGTGTGGGTGGTGGTATGGGACGCTATCCATACATTGCACAAAGTGTTACTTGAGGGTTGCTTGGAGTGAAGAGGTAAAGCAAAAGTAAAAGGGTTATATTTGTGGAGTAGGTCTTTAATGTGATAAATGGCTTATATGTTGTCTATGAGTGAATACCATGTCTCTTATACTTGTACTTCATGAAGTTTACCAAAATGGCATAATTGCATGGCTTTCAAACAAATGTACCTTTTTGGCATGTTTTGCATAGTCATCATACTTAGTGCTTAATTGTACTAACACCATCTTCTTCATGTTTTTACTACAAGTGTAGGTTGTGGTAACTAAAGGATTCTCTCTAGATTGGAGTGCTTGGATTTGCTATTCTCAAGCCTTGGTATGTCCTCATGGAATCAAGGACACTTGTTTTAGAAGTTTCTTTCATTTCATGTAATAAACTCCTAGTGTTCTTTTCAATTGTAAAGGGTCGTGTCCCTTCCATGTTGATATTGTGTCTAAGATGGCAAAATGAGACTTAGTATTCCGCTTGTGTATAAAGATTTTAAATGTTGATGACTTTGAGTCTTATGATTTCGAATGAAAAGTTTTAATTCCGCACTATTTTTAATGCCTATGTGATGAATGAATGCTAAGAGGCTTGTATAAGACCTCTTCGAGGTTGAGTACGCCGTGTTACGACTTGGGGGTACTCTCGAGTCGTGACACAAAGTCTACGAACCAAGGAATCCAATCATGAGAAGCAGCCAACACTTGTTCATCTGGAAAAGCATCATTAATTTCAGCCCTATCACCAAGTTTGAGCATCGCTTCTTCCTCTAATCTGGACAAGTGATCGGCAACTTCATTTTCGGTCCCTTTCTATCTTTCACCACAAAGTCAAATTCTTGCAGCAACAATACCCATCTAATCAACCTCGGTTTTGCATCCTTCTTCACCATCAAATACCTCAATGCAAAATGGTAAGTATGCACTATGACCTTAGTACCAAGCAAGTACGATCGAAATTTCTCAAATGCGAAAACCACCGCAAGTAGCTCCTGTTCAATCACAGTATAATTCTTTTGGGCCACATTTAGAGCTTTGCTAGCATAGTAAATAGGATGGAGAATTTTCTCTCGCCTCTGTCCTAATACCACAACAAGAGCTACTCCACTCACATCGCACATTACCTCGAACGGTTCGCCCCAATTCGGTGAAATAATGATAGGTGCAGTAACCAACTTCTCCTTCCACTTTCCAAATGCTCTCAGACAAGCATCATCAAAATCAAATTTATACTCCTTTTCGAGTAGTTTGCACAATGGATGTGCAATTTTAGAGAAGTCCTTGATGAACCTCCTATAGAAACATGCATGCCTAAGAAAACTTCTAACACCTTTTACAGAGATAGGTGGTGGAAGCTTTTCTATCACCTCGACTTTTTCTCTATCAAATACAATACCTTTTTTAGAGATCCGATGACCCAACACTATACCTTTTTTCACCATAAAGCGACACTTCTCCAAATTTAACACCAGATTGCAGTCTTCACACCTTTTAAGTACCTCAGCCAAATAATCTAGACAACGATCAAAAGAGTCACCTACCACAGAGAAATCATCCATGAATACCTCAATAGTGACCTCCACCATATCAGAGAATATCGACATCATACAACACTGGAAGGTCAATGGAGCATTGCACAACCCAAATGGCATGTGTTTGAATGCGAAAGTCCCATAATGGCAAGTGAAGGTGGTTTTCTCTTGGTCTTCCGGAGCTATAGAAATTTGATTGTAGCCCAAATAACCATCAAGGAACCAGTATCAACCCTTACCCGCAAGTCTATCCAACATCTGATCCATGAATGGCATAGGAAAGTGGTCATTTTCTGTCCAAGCATTCAACTTTCGGTAGTCCATGCAAACTCTCCATCAGATCACGGGCCGCATCGGAACAAGCTCGTTTCTCTCATTAGGTACCACAGTAATACCACCCTTCTTAGGCACACACTAAACAGGACACACCTAACTACTATCGACGATGTGATAAATAACTCCAACATCCAACCACTTGATGATCTTTTTTTTAACTACCTCTTGCATAGGCGGATTTAATCTTCTCTAGTGCTCGATACTAGGCTTGTGATCTAGCATAAGTTGTATTTTATGAGAGCAAATACCAGGGGGGATCCCAATAATGTCCGCAATAGTCCACCCACTAGCTCGCTTGAACCTCTTCAACACAGAAACCAAACACTCTACTTGTCGCTCATTTAGATCTGCCGCAATGATGACCGGTAAAGTCTCATCTCTACCCAAGAATACATACCTAAAATGCGATGGTAGAGCCTTGAGCTCCAATTTAGGTGCCTCCTCAACAGACGGTCTCGCGGGTGGGGACTCACGATTCTTCATATCTAACTCTAACCTCTTTGGCTTCGAATGATATTCACACCTATCCAGTGCGGCAACCAACTCATCATACTTTTTGATACCATCACTCTCAAAGTTCATCATAACTGCTGCTAGTGCCTCAACTCCCAGTATCTCTTCAATCTGCACTTCAGAACCACTCTCAACTCTATAGGTTATCGTAGATACCGATTGGAGCTCACCACTCTGCTTCATGGACCTACAAATATTTAAAGTTGCCTCTTCATTGTTCAGTTTGAACTTTATCTGCCCCTTTTCCATATCAACCAAAGCACAGCCAGTGGCAAGGAATGGTCTCCCAAGAATAATGGGAACCTCAAAATCAACCTCACAGTCAAGAATCACAAAATCCGCTGGAAAGATGAACGACTCCACTTTCACTAACACATCATGGAGTACACTAATGGGCCTCTTCATAGTCTTATCAGCCATAAGCAACCACATCATAATAGGCTTAGGATCTCACAGACCCAACTTCTTATAAATCGACAATGGCATGAGGTTGATGCTAGCACCAAGATCACACAATGCCTTAATTAAGTGCAACAACCCGATAGTGCATGGAATAGTGAAGGCACTAGGATCCTCATTTTTCTGCACAAGGGACCTTGCAGCAATAGCACTACAATGATGCAATCTATCATCATCTTCGAAACTCACTGCCCTTTTCTTTGTCACCATATCTTTCATAAATTTTGCATACCCAGGCATTTGCTCCAAAGCTTCTATCAACGAAACATTGATGGAAAGCTGCTCCAACATGCTAATAAACCTGCGGTATTTGCCTTCTTCAGTCTTCTTCACTAACCTCTGTGGGAAGGGAGGTGGAGGTCTAGGTATGAGAACAACTTTCTAAGTTATCTCCGCCTCTTTCTGTCTCGCATTCTCGGACTCTCCACTAACCTCGACCACATCATCATCTTTTCTAGTCTCAATATCCACCACAGACGGCATAGGTGGATCAATGGTTTGGTTACCCCTAGAGTAGTGACTGCCATACAATGCCCAGTATTCTTTGGATTCTGGATAGTGTTGCTAGGAAGAGTGTCAGGTTAATGTGGGTTCATTGTAGTAGACAACTGAGTCATTTGCTGATCAAGATGTTTGATTGACACTGCATGGGCATCAACTTTTTGACCGATACCAGACAGGTCATTTCTTATCTCCTTCACATTCTCATCAGTTGCATCAAATCTCCTCATCATCTTATGCTTCATATCCTCAATATGTGCCATTTTACCTCTAGCTTCTCGATTTTGAGGGGAACATAAGGTCCAACCCGATTGTTTCTATTGCCATAATTGTTCAAGTTGTAGTTGTTGTTGCGATTGAAGTTCCCATCCCGGACATATTGACCCTCTCGGTTTTAGTTGCCATAGTTTCGACCTTGGTTTCCTTGACCTTGGGGCCAATTATCGATATTAGAACCTTGGGCGTTTAGTCAAAAACTCCTCGTTTGATCATTCACCGCATAAGTATCCTCTTCATAGTAACACTTCTCAACCGGTGGTGGATTTCTAGCCAAATAATTCACAGTATTTACCTTTTCCGCACCTCCGCTCACATGCTTCAACACCAACCCCAATTCGGTCCTCATATGAGCCATCTCCTCACAAATCTAGTCTGCAGACTGGTTTTTTGTAGCTTGAATGGCAAACGTGTTTCTCCCAGTATCCAACCTCCTAGTGCTCCAAGCTTTATTGTTTCGAGATATCTTCTCCAGTTTCTCTACAATCTGCTCAAAAATGCACTCACCATATGAACCCCCAGCAATAGTATCAAGCACTGTCGTACTGTTGTCATCCTGGCCTCGGTAGAAATATTCCTTCAGCGACTCATCATCAATACAGTGATTCGAAACACTTCTTATGAAAGCAGTGAACCTGTCCCAAGAACTGCTCACAGACTCTCTAGGTAGTGCTACAAAATTGTTGAGTTTATCTTTCTTATTCAGCTTCTTGGACACTGGAAAGAATCTTGCTAAGAATATATCTTTCAATTGTTGCCATGTATAGATTGAGTTATAAGGAAGCTCATTCAACCACACAGCAGCATCGTTGGTCAATGATAGAGGGAATACTTGCAGTCCAATGACGTCTATGTCCCAGTCAGGTCGCCCCACACAACTTTTGCAGACAACCCTTAGTTTGGCTATGTGAGCATGTGGATCCTTTGATGCCAAACCCACAAATAAGCCCCTCATTGTAAGCATCTGGATTAAACTACTAGTCACCACAAATGTATGCCCCGACGGTAGAGGAGGTAGGACAAGAGGCCCGTCAGAATCAGCAATATCAAAGTTGACCCTATAGTTGTCATGCAGTCATGGTCCTGGTGGATCCTGCACCCTCAATGCATCTCCCAGTCGATTTTCAGCTGGAGCCTGATTATTCTCATCACCTACCCTTGGAGGCTACAACCCATCACCTTCTCCTAACTCTCCTCTGATAGGATTAACCTGAACTCCTTGATTATTCATTCTCCGCAAAGTTCTGTTCAATTCTGGATCGTAGGGAGTAAGTGGTTCTCCTTGGCTCCGTGTACTTGGCATACACTAGAGTAGGAACCTGAGAGAGATAAAAAAAATAAAAGAAAAAGTAAAATTAGGAAATATTTGACTAAAGTTCAATAATGTACTTGGACTTAATCTAAAAGCTATATTCCCCGGCAGCGGTGCCAAAATTTGATACGCTCAAATTAAACGATCGTTATCAAGTAAAGAACCCAACTTGTAGGTTGGGGTCGATCCCCTGAGGAATATAGTTTAGACTTAAGTTCAACTTACGATTATATTTGTTTAGTCAATGTATCTCGGAAAACAAGTAATTTAAGGTGGGATTTGTGAAACAAATTCAAGAAATTAAGTAAGCAATCAGTAAGCAAAATTTAAACTTTGGTTATTATCAAGATGAGAAGGTAACTAGGGTGTACGTGTTCCCCATAAGCTCATAACGCGGTAATCCTAGTAATAGCAATCCTTTCCTAGTGTATTACATGAAAAGTGATAAGTTAGGTATCTCTAAATCCTTGGTCCGGCATCTAGAGAATTTTACCCCACACCTTGGTCCGGCTACGTGTGTATAATTTACTAACCCCTACCTTTTACCTGATATTAGACATCACATCGATGTATGGCTTAGTTTTCACCCTCGCACCAATCGACATTAGACTATTAGATAGTATCAGACTAAATATGTGTTGATAATTCTTTTCTTACTAACTACCTCCTTGGTCCGGCAAGTAGCAACAAGGCGAGTTCTAACGTTGCGCACCGTTAAAAAGACTTCTAAACGAAAGAATTATCAATGCATGCAATAACACTATTTGAGAATTGCTTAATTACTATTCATACATTGTTAATCGTTCATGGTTCCCACAACCCTAGTCATGGATTTAGTTACCCATATCAGCAAGAACGCGATTCATAGTATTAGAAGAAGAAATCGTGAACTTACATAATAAGAATGAAAAAACACAGAATTTCAACTTGAATTTCCAAACCAAAATCTTCAAAACATGCTTTAGAAACCAATAATTGCCAAAGTTGCAAATTAATCTCCGAAGCCAAGAACTAGAACAAAAGTAACGATGTCTAACCCTCAAAAATGAGGTTTATATACCATATTTATAGAAAAAATAAGTCCTAACTAAAAAGGAAACAAAATAAGGAAACAATGTTTCAGCACGCGTCTTCAATCTACGGCACTAACCTACAAACCGTTGATTGATCGACGGTCTGTAGGTCCCTTCCGTAACCCAGGACTTAGGCAAATTTCTAACTTCCAACAATCAACATCTCTGATGCAAACTACGGATCAACAGTATGGACCGTAGATTGATCCTCCTCCGTAGCTCTATAAATAAAATCTTCAAAATCAGGTGTTAGAACCAACTCTCTAATGCAATTGAAGGAGCAACAGTACGGTCCGTAGATCAATCTACGGTCCGTCGATCACCTCTATAGTTCCACACTTAGTCAAGAATTTCCTGATCTCTTTCCATGACTTGCCTGCCCATCTACGTCCACCATCTACGGAGTGTGAATGGACCTACGGTCCGTAGATCACCTCCATAGATGCCCTTTTCTACATATCCTTTTGTGTCTCTAAGTTTTCGCGTCTGAACATATTTCCTGCAAACATGATAAAAACGCATAAAAACCAATACAAAATGGCCCTAGACACACACAACTCTTAAGTGAAAATGTATTAAAAATACCGTAAACTCACGGTATATCACTTATTCACTAATTTACAGCTATTTACTAACAGTTGAAACTACCACATTGTCTATATTAGCCTATAATCGAATCACATCCCAAAAACCCGTCTCATTATTGTTATTTTCGTGTTATTAGCTGATGTTGTAGTTGATAGTTGAAACAAAAATCCCCCATGTTATTTGACATTCGTGTCTCCCCTTAATTTGAATTATGTTTTTATTCGATAATGTATATTCCTATGATTGACTTTATCATATTCGTACTTTCCTATTGATTCTCAAACACGTACCACTCCATGTGGGATTCGACCACTAACTCATTTAGTTGGATTATAATACTGACTAACAATCCCTGACACTTAGAATTGGAAGAAGTGTCCTGATACATGAAATCAACGTGCGCGCGAGCACACAAATATATATTTATATATATATATATAATTTAATAGTTTACAGTACATGCTAATTTTTTGCACTCTTAATTCATAATCTAGGTGTTTACCTCTATAAGAATCCAATTTCTTGCTTTTAATTTTTATTTTGATTTGTAATTTCTATTTTTAAATTACAAGACTCTGTTAAAAATAGTTTGTCTTGAGTCCTTAAATTATTAGTCAATTTTTGGCAGAAAATACATACATACCTATCTCTCTATATATAGAGAGAGTAAGGGGAAAAACTAACATAACTACAAACTCGACAAAATCAAAGTCATGAAAATTCTTTAGATCATCTTTTAGCATTCCAGTGGTTGCCGCAAGGAATGGCGCCATAGCTCCTGCAAAAGTAATAACGATCAAAGTCGTAGGTGGGTATTCAAATAAAGGGGAGCACCTTGCTATCATGAAAACGCTAGTTGTTACCATAGAAGCTTCTTAATTGATTTAATTTCAACATTTAAAAAATTAACACCATGAATTAGTAGACTGATAAGAATTGGGTACAACATTTTTAAAATAAGGCCAAAATAAACATGTCATATTTAATTTAAGATTTATTTTTTATTTTTTAAAAAGAAGAAAGTCAGAGAGGAAAACTACCTAACTAGACATACTTTACTATCATATATACTTAATTTACCTCTAGTTTAAAAAAATTATACTAGGCGTGAAAAAGACTAATGGGGAAGTCATAGAGAAGTGGGTGAGAATAAAGTATGATTACGTTCCAAAATATTGTAAGGCATGCATGCTACAAGGACATGATGCGCAACAATGATTGTGGAACATTCGGAACAATATCCAAAAAGGGAGAAGAAGAACATGAAGGCAACTGACAGAGAAAAAAGGGGAAAAACACAAAATACAAATGAGACAAATCGGGATAAGAAAAAGATTTAATTTGGAAGAAAGGATTACACTCCAACAAAAGGAAAAGACGAATAAATTTGAAGAATCTAAATTCAAAGGGGGGGGTGGAGGAAGCAGGTAGAGAGAGTCTGGGCCAAGGTGGATATTCCTACGGGGAATAAATTTGGGGCTTTATAGAATGACGCAACAGAAGGTGAAGCGACGGAAAGCTCAAAAGAAATAGAAGATTAGGCTTTTGAAAAGTTGATCACTCAAGTAACAAAAGAATCATCCAAAGAGTGGGTTGAAGGTTCCTTTGAAATACAAGATAAAGGGGCATCACTAGGGGCACGGAACAGTAATACTAATAAACTCGTTGAGAAATCCATGTGTACAACTGTAAAGAATGGGGAACATGTGGAAGTCTCTAGCAATATAGGAGCTAATAGTTCTATCACTGATGATAGAGCTAATGTGCAGGAAAGTGGACTTAAGGAACAACAAATATATACCTGTGCAGAAAAGAGTGATGAAGCGACAAGGGAGAAAGAAGCAGAAACATAGCTAAAAGAAGCTCCCGAATTAATCGATGAAACAAAGGGAGAGATACAACATAGAAAGGAAACAAAAGAAGATGATTACATGGATTATAATATCCAGCAAATCAGCAAAGCTGGGGATTTATCTTCAATGTACATAAATAGTTTGAAGGCAAAAAGAGGACGGCCCAACATTCCTCTTCAAGTCAAAACAAGGAGTAGTAAGGACAGATAGATACTCAAAATGCTTTTGAGAGATTAATGGATCTGAAAAGAAGACATCATTATTCATTTGTAGCTTTAATGGAACCTTTTAAGGATCCATCAGAGCTAGACCAATACAAAAGGAAGTTAGGATTCAATAATGCCTTGGCAAATTGTTCAGGTAAAATTTTGATTTTCTGGAAGGATAACTGGGAGGGAACTTTGCTTATTGATTTAATACAACACAAATCTATGAAATTCTGTAAGAACAACAAGTTTTTTATTATTTAATCAGTATATGCTAGATGTAATGCATTAGATAGACTGGAACTATGGGAGAATTTAGAATGTATTGCTTGGATGATTGGAGGTGACTTTAATGTTGTACTTAATGAGGACGAAAAAATGGGAGGTTTAGATTTCACTCAACATGAGGCTACTGATTTTTCTCACTGTATTAGCAATTGTGTGTTATGTGAGGTGAAGTTTTCTAGGAGTAAATACACTTGGTGGAATGGCCGAATAGAAGAAGCTTCTATATTCAAGAGAGTGGACAGAATTTTAGTGAATGCCTTATTCACAGAGGAATTTTCTGCCTATGAAGTTCATCATTTAATTAGACAGGTTTCTGATCATGCCCCTCTTCATGTGAATTGTGATACAAAAGAAGAACCTATTGTTAAACCATTTCGATTTCTGAATTTCTCGACTAAACACCATCAATTCAAGGAAATTGTCCAACAACACTGGAGGGATTGATTTAGACCTTTTTCGGAAGTTCATGCGAAACTGAAAAAAGTAAACAGAGCATTAGCTGAATGGAGTAAGGATGTTTTTGGTAACATTTTTCAGCAAATTGCCACCATTGAGGATGTGATCATGGCTAAGGATGCAAAAATAGAGATTCACATACAACTGATAGTAGGGCAGAACTGAGCAAAATGAAGGGAGAATAGAGAAAACATCTCACCATTAAAGAAGAAAACTGGAAGCAAAAGGTGAAAATGAAATGGTTTGTTAATGGGACAAAAACACTAAATTTTTGCATTCTTATGTTAAAGGAAGAAGGAAAAAGTTACATTTGTCAGAGATATGTAATGAACATAGGGAGGTGGTACAGACAAACCAACAAATAGGGGAAGTAGAAGTTCAGTTCTTTTCTGAGCAGTTTAAGGCATAAGAGACATCACAAGATTACACTTTGCTAAGACACATCCCCAAACTGATCACTGATGCAGAAAAATGAAAAGATGACAAAACTACCAATTCAAGAGGAAACAAAACGGGTAGTGTTTGAACTAAATGGAGATAGTGTGAGTGGACCAGCTGGCTTTTCAGGTTTGTTCTTTCAATCTTGTTGGGAAATTATGGGGGCTAATATTACTAGATTAGTGGTTGCATTTTTTTTTTGTGGGAAAACACTGCCAAATTTTATTACTCATACTAATCTGGTATTACAACTCAAGAAGGAGGATTTTAATAATTTTTCAGACATAAGGCCAATTAGTCTGAGCTCTTTTATCAACAAGATTATATCAAGAATGGTGCATGATAGAATAGTGAAGGTGCAACCTATAATTATTTCTCCTACACATTCAGGTTTTTCAAGGGTAGGAGTATAACTGAAAATGTGTTCTTGGCACAAGAAATAAGCAGGGATATTAACCAGAGGAATTAGCACATTAATGTGGTGGTAAAGCTAGATATTACTAAGGCGTATGATAGAGTGTCTTGGATCTTTCTAACAAAGGTGTTGCGTAAGTTTTGTTTCTCGAAGGTATTGTAGACATGGTATGGAGACTCATCTCTAGTAATTGATATTCAGATCTCATTAATGGCCAGTCTAATGGGTTCTTTGAATCTTCTTGAGGTCTTAAACAAGGATCCCTAACATTATTTATCATTGTAGCAGAAGTCTTAGCTAGAGGTTTAGATGGCTTGCATGATGATAGAGATTACAAAGGATATGACATGCCAAAATGGAGTCCAGCAATAAATCATCTATCCGATGCAGATGACACCATATTATTTTGTTTAGGTGATAGAATATCAGTGATCAAGATGATGATAGTGCTTAGGGAATATGAAAAAGTTTCAGGTCAAATGGTAAATAAGGCTAAGAGTTCTTTCTATCTTCATGACCCCTTTGATTGTGGCGATCACAACGAGAAAATTGACTAGAATAAGACAAGAAAAATTTCCTTTTACTTATTTGGGGTGCCTTGTGTTTCTATGGAAGAAAGGTCAACATTTACTTTGAAGATTGGTTAGGAAGGTGGCAAGAAGGATCTTGTCTTGACAGAATAGACTCTTATCCTTTGTAGGTAAGTACATCCTTATTAGTCATGTTCTTCAATCATTACAAATCTAGCTTTTATCTGCTATGAACTTCCCCAAAGAAGGTGATTGAAAAGTTGCATCAAATTTTTGCAAAATTATTTTGGGGAAGTACTGGCATCTTAAAGGAAAACATTTGGTAGCTTGGAATGAAATGTGTTTTCCTAAAGCAGAAGGAGGGTTGATTTTTTATCTCTACATGATGTTAATAATGCTTTGTTTTCTAAATTATGGTGGAGGTTCAGGGTGTCTACTTCTTTATGGAATATCTACATGGACATTAAATATGATAAAAAGCTACACTCTACTGTTGTTAGGCTCTCTGCATCATCTCATGTTTGGCAATAAGAGAAGAGGTGGAGCATGATAGTTGGTGGCGAATGAAAGTAGGAAATTCGAGCTTTTGATTTGAAATCTTGACAAAACAAGAGGCTTTATTTTTCACAGAAGGAGAAAATGTGAGGGATGAGGAAATAGAGGTGAAGGGGTTCATTGAAAATGGAAGTAAGAAGATTGAAAAATTGCAAGAATATCTGTCACACGAAATGGTAGCTCACATAGTGAAAAACATCAAACCTAACAATTATGCCCTTAATGATAAGCCATGGTGGATGGGGAATTCAACAAGAGTATTTTCTGTCAAATTAGCTAATCACATATTAATGAATAAAAGGGAATGTAGAGATGGGATGAGCTACATTTGAATTAAAGGTATTCCTTTTAAAATTTCTTTCTTATTGTGGAGAATATGAAAGAAAAGAATTACAACAGATAACAGATGACAATTTGAAGAGGATGAGGATGCATATAGCATCAAAATGTCACTATTGCGAGAAGGGGGAGTTGAAAACCATGACACATTTATTTCTAACAGCTCCCATAGCTAAAAGGCTATGGCAGTTTCTTGCTTCTTGTGTAGGTTTTACTATTGATGGAACTCAACTATTACTCAAGAAATGGTGGGAGTATGAGGGGAGTTCAAAGTTGTAGCAAATCATGAAGGCCATACCAACCATTATCATGTGCGAACTATGGACAATGAGAAATTCTAGAAGACATGACAAGGAGGTATCTTTTGATAAAATGTTTCGTCAATGTCAAATGACAGTTCACCAGATGATAAAGGTCAACTATCCCTTGTTCAGGAACATTTCTTTTCAATGGAGTAAATTTTTTTATTTTCTTCAAGAATATAGACCCACACTATAATATCGCATTGTACACTGGACAAGGCCAGAAGAGGGTTGGTGTAATGTAACACAGATGGTGCGAGCAAAGGAAATCTAGGGATGAGCTCTTATGGTTTTTGTTTGAGGGATAACAATGGGGATATACTATATGCAGAGAAAAAAAGAATTGGTTTTGCACTAATATGGTGGCTAAATTGGTGGCTGAATTAATTGGGGTATGGAAGGCTCTGAGATACAGTAATTAGCAAGGATATGCTAACATTTTTTTAGAGACTGATTCAATAAGTCTTAAAAATATGATTAGAATGGAGTGGAGAATACCTTGAAAAATAATTGAGAGGATAGAAGAGATATATGAGATGATGTAAATACTTATTATTCAAATAAGTCACATTTTCAGGGAAGCTAACCAGTTAGCAGACTTCATCACAAATGTAGCAATATAACAAGGGGTAGAGGGGAAACAACGGTATCAACATTTCAATCAACTACCAAGCAGAGCGAAAAGAATTTTAAACATGGCTAAACAACAAATATCAACAATCAGAAAAAGGACGAGGAGAATCAACAGTACCATCAGTCACTAACATGAAAGCATAGAAAAGGCTACAGAATCACACAACTATGATATTTACAATAAAGTTGTGGACCAGTTTTTGTTGAAGTGTAGGTATCCAGCTAGGAGATCAGCTAGAAGCTAATCAGGAAGAACATGTCCTTCTTCAATTGGGATTCAGCTACGGAAATGGAAAAATCAATAAGGAGAATACATGAAAGAAATAGAGTAGGAAAAGAGTGATACTCACACAAATCTACAAGCACGAACACATGAATGATTCTCTTACGAGTTATCCCCATTTCAGAAACCTCCCCTGGAAGGTACACCTAGAAACAAGAAGCATATAAAAAATGCATAGGAGAAAGAGGGCAATAGATAAATGGAGGAAAATGCTACCCTTGCAAGCTGCGCAAGACAACTATGTATCCTTTGTCGTGATCCCAAAAGTGATGGAGGAGACAATCTAAGCTCAGAACCCATGGATACATCCTCGTCGATGAAGATACAAGCGGGAAGATTACGAAGAGATTGAGCATCTATTAGGAAACCCTATAATCTAGGGTATTAATGTATGGTCTAAATCCGACTAATTGTGGGCTAGATTTTTGTATATGTTTTTATTTTTATTTTGTGTCTCTATTCTTTAGGAGCACATGAGACTTTATGTTAATAAAATCGGGCCAATGGTCAAAATTTATTTTAAAACAAAAACTTCTCTTGATGATATTAATTTAGGTTTGAATCTTCATATTTTGATTATTTTTAACCTAATTGTCCTTTTTCCCCTTTCGAATCCTTTAACTAATTATTTAAAAGAAATTTATGTAAAGTTCAGACTAACATGGTCAACTCGCTTTTTAATGGAAGAACGGGTAATATTTAATTGACATTAGAAATATATTTTTCTTAGTTTCTTTGATGACTCGAACTTGCAATCTTCGATTGAAAATATTATTTTTATTTCCATGTATTCATTTTTATTTTCATCGCGACAAGTTTTGCGTAAATTTGATATTATAGATTGCCTTAAATAAATAAAAGTCAATGTATAACCAATAAATATTGTTCAATAATTTCAATTTAAGATTTAAATCTTTATATGCATAAATTTTTGCTTTTCTTTTCTTCCAAAAGTAATAACTTGACTTTTAAAATATTTTAGTTTAAAATAAGGATATAAAGAGAAAAGGCATTTGAAATAAATTGAGGAGGTTAACGTACAAAACTAAACATACATTGCCTTTTAAAAAAAAATAATGAAGAAAAATAAGAAATAAGACCAAGTGTCATAACGTGTTCACTCTAACCACCGATTATTTATATCTTAAACAGTTGAAGAAAGGGAAAAACTAATTTGATAACAAACAAAAGAATAATTATATTTGGATATACAAGAGCCACAAGTTATCACATTACTTCTAATGCACACCCAATTAAATTTTAAAAAAAAAAAAATTTTATTACTTGTTCATTTTAATACATTAAAAGAAAGAGAATTTTTATATTATTTTATCTTTTTACTATTCATGACCTAAATAATTCTCAAGTCTATTGAGACAGTAAACCAATTAATATAAACATTATGATAAAATATATACTTTCTTTATTATTTAAGGAGGGTGCCACCACCACAAAAGAGACATTTTTGTAGCAATAAATCTTTCTTTTACTAGTAATGTTTATTGTCAGAAAGTATTTAGCGGTAATTGAGTTAATATTATTGCATCATGAGTTGTTAAAACTTTTACCGATATTTATATACAGTGCTATTATAAATTTTCATATTATATTATTGCCGCTAAACTTAATATAACAACAATTATATTGTTGTCACGAAATAATTATCTTAAAGGGTGTGTTTGGTATGAAGGAAAATGTTCTCCTAGAAAATGTTTTCTTGGAAAATAAGTTGATTTTTGATTTATTTTCTCATGTTTGGTTGGTGAGTAGAAAATATTTTCTGAAAAAGATTTTTAGTGTTTGATTTATGAATGAAAAATGTTTTTGAAAAATTTCTTTTATTTTTACTAGAGTAGAAAATAATTGTTGAAATTGAAAATATTTTTTAAAAACAAACTTAATTTTTTTTGGGGGGTAG
>NC_064288.1:28842186-28856554 GCF_019186545.1 Solanum stenotomum
AGGAAGTGGAGGTGTAAAAAAATAAAAAATTGAAATTAGAAATATCTTTTAAAACAAACTCAATTTTTTTTGGGGGGCGGGGTGGGGCGAGGGAGGCCGGGGAGGGGGCGTGGGTGATCGAGGATCGGGATGAAAAAATAAAAAATTGAAGTTGAAAATATTTTTTAAAAACAATAAAAAAATTGATAGGGGGGCGAGGGTAGTGGTGGGGATAAAAAATAAAAAATTGAAATTAGAAATATCTTTTAAAAATAATTTTTAATATTTTTTTGGGAGGGGCTGGGGGTAGGGGTAGGGGTGAGGGTGGGTAAAAAAATTGAATTTAAAAACAAGCTTTAAATTATTATTTTTTTGGGGGGTTGGTTGGGGGCTGGTTTGAGGGTAGGGACAAAATAAATTGACCTTTTCAATAAAAAAATAATTGTAGTTTGAAGTTGGAAAAGAGTTTTGAAAAATGTTTTCCTTAAGTTTTGAAGGGAAGTCATTTTCCTTAAATTTGAGGAAAATGAATTGATTTGGAAAACATTTTCCAAACATTTAACTCAACCAAACATGAGAAAATTGAAAAACATTTTCCGGAAAATGTTTTCCTTCATACCAAACACACCCAAAATCTTTTATTTATTGCCGTGTGAACAGTTGAGGATGTGACGAGTGTTGCACATAGGAAGGGAACTGAGAGCTATATAAATGGAAAAGATATTGTTCTCTTCCAATAAACGCAACATCATGGAATGCAGCGAAAATTGAGATGGATAAAAAAATTGAATTCAAGTTTTGAAGAAAACAATTTTCTAACAAAGAGCTCTTTCTCTTTAATGTTCTCTCTGGTGGAGCTATAAATTTAGGAAAAATTAAAATTAAATAGTCATCAAAAGAAATAAGATGTAATAGATACTTAAAAGATAAGTTATATAGAATTCACATGTTCAAAATATGAGTGTAACAAGGATGATGATTGATAGGTGGGAACATCAAGAAAGATAGAATTAGAAATAAAGATATACGGAACTTCAGTGGTATGGACAAGATATATGAAAAGCAAATCTGGCATAATTCAAACATATAAAGAGAAGGAATACAAATGTTCAATGATAAGATGCAAGGTAGCTAGTGATAGTTATAAGGAGAAGTAGAAATAAACCAAGAAAGAGTTAGGTAAGGTGATTAGATACATGACATGATTTATTGTCAGCTTACCTTAAACATGAACTTACAAAAGAGAGATCGGAAATCAAAAATTAGGACAAACGGCTTATTAATTAGGTTGTAATGTTTTATATGGGTGAGTATAGTTCCAACTTAAGTATCTTGTTTGCTTTCTTTTCCATCATCGTCATTATTATTCATATTGTATTGTTGTTAGTTTCTTTACTTAAGTTACCTTTCTGATTTTGTTGTCAATACTTCTCTTTTTTATGATAGTTTCACTATTATTTTTAACTTTGCATTTGTCAAAACAACTTTTTTTTATTGGCAAAACTTTTTTATATATAGCAATTTCACCATATTTTTATTATTTTTCTCTTGGAAATTTATTTAAAACATCTATATCCTATAAAATAAGATAAAGATATGTGTTCACTCTAAACCCAACAATGTGAGATCATATTTGGTATGTTATTGTTACATATTATTTATATATACGATATACATAAGATATATATATTTGATACAAAACAATATTTTTATTTTTTTATATATTTCATTATCGAATGGGACTATTTTTTAGTTTGATTGGACAAATATATAACTTGCTCTAAGTTCAAACTAACGAGGCCAATAATTTCAAAAACCAAATCCTTAAGAAAAGAAAAGAAAATAAATTGAATCAAGGAAAAATCACACCATATACACATTTAAGGGACAATATTACGAGTTTTAAACACACTCTTAACAAATTCTTCCTTATAACAGTTTATTTACGGGTTATAACATATTACTTAAATTTAACTTTATTTAAAAATTAATTACAATTTAATTTAAAAAATGATTAATCTCTTTATATTTTTATATTATTAATTATTAATAGTTAATTAATTTAATTGCAACTCCTTTTTTAAAATCAAAATTATCAGTTACACGAATTTAGGGATTTACATTGATTAGACTTTTTTTTTTACCGTTACACTCCAAATATCCCATACGCATTATCACAGTTCCCCCCTCCCACCCACGCCTATCAGTTTCTACACGCCACCACCCTACTACCCCATATTCACAATTTTCACCCTCATCTTCCTCACCACTCCACTACACCACATTCACAACCGTCCATTGATAACGTTCAAATATACTTCTTGAAAAGAAGTATAAACGATCGTATGCAATATATTTACCCAACTATGAGTCGGGGTCGATCCCACAGAGAATATGGAAGAATATTGTCAATAGCAAATATTTAACTCGATAGTCGTTATATAACAATTGGAGGGGGGGGGGGTGGTTTAGTTTGAAATAAAATAAACAAACAATAAAAAGATAGCTTTGAACTAAGTATTTATTTATATTCAGATTACTAAAAGTAACTAGGAATGTGTTCCCCATAAGCTCATAACGCAGTAATCCTAGTAATCGCAATCCTTTCCTAGTGTATTACATGCAAAGTGATAAGTTAGATATCTCTAAATCCTTGATCCGGCATCTAGAGAATTTCACCCCGCACCTTGATCCGGCTACATGTGTATAATTTACTAACCCTTACCTTTACCTCATATTAGACATCATAATCGATGTTTGGCTTAGTTATTACTTCGCACCAATCGATACTAGCCTATTAGATAGTATCCCACTAAATCTATGTTGATAATTCTTTTCTTGTTGATTATCTCCTTGATCCGGCAAGTAGCAACAAGGCGAGTTCTAACGCGTGCACTCGTTAAAAAGACTTTTAACCGAAAGAATTATCAATGCATGCAAAACACTATTCAATAATTGCTTATTTAGTATTCATACATTGTTAATCGCTCATGGTTCCCACAACCCTAGTTATGAAAGTTAGTTACTCATTATCTCAAAAACACAATCAAAATTCATTAAAATAAACATGTTTGTGTTAATCATAAAAAGTTAAGAACAATAGCTAAACTATCTTTTATTAATCACATACAAATAAATAATAAAGGAGAAGAAAGAATAAACCACAATTCTCCGGCCTCCACGGCGGCTCTCCCAAAGTTCCTAAGCTAGAAGAAAATTTATATTGTGTCTTGTATCTTGGTTCTTGGCTCCCCTCCCCAAATAATTATTTCTATGCACTATTTATAGATGTAGAAAACCCTAAATAAAATAATTGAGTCCAAATTAAATTAGAAATCCAAAATCAAAGGAATTGGATTCCTTTTTCTCCGCATGTAGCTTCCAATTTTGTGAGTGTAACTTCTTTTGACGTTGCTGCCTGACACTTGGACCAGCAGGTAAGTTCTTCTTTCCTTATTTGCAAATAAATTATATTAATATTATATTAACTTATTTCCATTAAGCTATCTGCTTGATTTCCTTCTTCAACCTTTCATCTTTAATTCGTTTTAGCTCTAAATTTCTTCATTTTTTCACCAATTTAATCCTACAAATAAAATATACCATTTAACACAATTCATAAAATTCATGCTAAAAAATGACAAATATAAATAATAAATGTGAAGAAATAATGATTAAAAATATGTATATTTAGCCTCACATCATCCATCCAATCTTTCTCACAACCCCAATACCCTAACTTCACAATCATTCCTCTCGTTACATTTCTCATCACCATCATGTCTAAGAAACACATTGAAACGCCTCGAAAGAGTGCCAGATTTATTGAACGAACTTCTATTGATGAAGTTCATGTTCCAACTTTCAATATATTAGCTCAAACCGCCCGCCTAAAATTGCTGAAATTCCGGCGACGGGTGGTTCATCTCAATTGAAAGATAAAAAAGAGAAAAAAAAATGAAGCAAAGAAAAGGGCGACTCCAGCAAATCAAAAGGGGAAGAAGAGGAAGGGGAAAATTGTTGAAACCCCTTCTTAATCTGATTCTGATTTTGTTAGTGAAATAAAAATGAAAATAAAACACAAAAAAATAACAAATGTAGAAGTTGTTCAATCTTCAAAACTATCAACAAGAAGTACAACAAAAAAGAAGGAATCAGAAATACCAACATCCAAAAAACACAAAAAAAGTTGTTAGGATAAGTACTTTATTCAATTTATTTCCACATTAGTCAAAATAGTGATTTTTTTATATCACATTATGCTTATTGTTGTTTTCGAAACATTTGTTTGTGTAAAAATTGTTCGAAATATGAATAAAATGTGTATGGATATGAGGTTAATGTTTGATTGTTGAATTTTGTATGTATTTTGATACAATATTGATATGTGAATGGTATGAATTGTGTATTAACATTGGTGGGATTGTCTCTTAATTTTGTATATGGTATGAATTATTAAATTGATGTGAATAAAATTTTATGAATTGTTTAATTAATCTGTTTTGTATAAATTTAGAATAATACTGATATGAAATTGGGATTTTTCCTATTAAGAAGGTTTATTTTTCAATTTATTCATTAATGTATTAACATTGTTAAATTATTGTTAGCGTATTTCGATAAATTTATGAAATTAGATTGATGAATGCAACAGTGCACATGAAGCTGGTATGATGTTTGAATAAAATTGGTGTGAATTTTTTTATAAATATGGCATAAGGCAGTACTAAAATTTATGTATATGCATGTGTATGAAACATGAATAATATTTGTATGAACATACTTTTATATTATTATTTTTATCAATGTTTACATGATTTTAATTTATTTTTTATTTAATTTATATGATAAAATTTAATTATAACTATTTTTAAACTATAGTTACTACTGGAATGAAACTTGAATAATATTTGTATGAAGTGTGTTTTAATTTAGTATAAACAATTTTATTTTATAGGCAGGGAAGATAGGCTTCATGTACAAACATGAATGTTTTTGGTGATCTGTTGGATTTCCTCGGGCAAGAGAGGTTTCAACAATTTCTCGAACAAACACCTTTTGGTGTATTTTATGACATACACCACATAAAGATTCAATGTCAACTATTGTGACATTTGATGATTCTTGAATCTGAAAATGTCAAATATGACATGTTTGTTGTGAAAATAAACGGTACAGAATTACGTTTTGGAATCAAGAAATTTGCAGCGATAACTGATCTTAAATGTGGACTTCTTACTAATTTTTTTCACATTCGTACATTCCCAATAGACTTATCCTAAAATATTTTGGAGATATGGCCAAAGTCCCTAAGTTTGACTTCTTCAATAAGTTTAAACATGCTAACTTTTTTGAGACTGAAGACCACTTAAAAATTGGCATTCTGTACTTCATTACTTTATTTTTGACTGGTTCTGAGACCTCAAAAACAACCATTCCTAAATTGTATTTTGATTTGATTGAGTCCGTCAATATGTCAACTTCCCATGGGGCAATGAATGTTTTAGATTAACTCTTAAAGCTTGCAGCCATAGGTTGGGAAAGAATCTTATGTCATTCAAATTCAGTCAATTCCATATAGTGCTGCAGGTTTGGTTTTATGAGTGTTGTCATTCTTTTGACAACACAGTTGCTATCCATGTTTCAAATGTCACACCGCGTATTCTCAACTGGAAAAAATCGAATGAGAGTATTTTTTTTGATGACTTAAAGAATACGATTTTTAGAACACATGGCAACTAGGTTATCTTTTAGTTATTGTCCTTTACTAATTAATTATAAGTTATTACATTTTTTTTATAAATTTTAGTTCTCACATCTTATTTTGTTATCACAACATAAATTCATAAACATAGTGCTTACTGACGAAGAGATAAATGTCATGGATCAGATCAATTTGCATTAATCTTCTAGTCACCATGAGACAGAAGATCAAACAACATCAGAAAGGCACAATGTTGACTTCGACGAAAAGTATGTAGAGTTGAAAAAGGAAAATGCGGAGGTATACAATTAAAAATTATGATTTAATATTTTTTTATCATATTACAAAGAATTTATCCACCCTTTCAATGTTTAATGACAGGTTCAGGTGGAGTGGAAAGAACTGAAAGATAATGTTATTTTTCAATCCCTTTTCAATTAATTTTTATTAATTATTTTTCTGTAATATTTTAATGTTTAACATATATGTTTACATCTATTGATAAGGTTGACAAGGACATGACCGACATGAAAGCATATGTCGATAATTCGATAAAGTTGATAATTAAGGTGATTAGGTCTTCAATAGGTCAACCAACACAAGCAACACACCAATAGGTATTACCAAATTTTATGCATGATTTTCCAATTTCTGTTTGTTTAATATTGGTATTAAATTGGTATGACCAAATGTTTATCCAGTCTCTGTTTGTTTAATGTTTTTCAGTTTTTGTCTGTTTAATATTAGTATTAAATTGGTATGATTTTTCAGTTTTGTCAATGGTGTTATAAAAATTTTGTTAACTTTCTGTATTAATAAAGTATTAAATGTTATTGTTCAATTTTTTATGTTGGTTCAATTTTGGTATTAATACAGTATTAGATCTCTGAAAGGCAACATTAGTGAAATGTTATTGTTGTTTGTTTAAACTTTGTATAAATTTTATATGAGATAGTTTTTTCGCATTATTTTATGATTGTATTTTATATTACGTCATGCATTAGGATGATGCCCGTCAACATGTTGAAGAATCTGAAAAAGCTCCAATGGATTAGCCTTCAGTTTCAATGAAGGAATACGTTCATACTTCAATCACGGATGGTATGAATTTCAATCCTATTATGATATGTATATTCACTTTCAAAGTTTTTTTAACATTTTTTGTTAATATATAGATGAAGCTCAAAAGTCAAATGACCAAACAGTTGGTGTGTTTTTAATGCTGACATACCTGGATCATCAAATTCAAAATCACCAATATTGGATGATTATCCGGATTTTACTATGACACAGATTGTTGCACTTGATCCAATTCTTAATGCTAATACAACCCCAGATGTGCAACCAAGAAATAGGAACCCCGGCAAGTATGACACATCTCTGTATATCGGTTGTTAGAAGGTGAAAGTAGTTCAAGAGGAGTTCTTATTTTATTTCGTATTACATATTCGTTTGAAAGTCACAATGGGTTTGAGGTTGCAGCTGAGTTGATCGATGAGTTTAACAAATGGGTTTTCAAAGATGTTTCATGTAGGCATGGCAGGTATATGTGTAAATAAAGAATTTTTTTTTCTTTCAATATTATCCAATCAATTTGTAGACACTGTTTTTAATATATTCTTATTGTTCATAGGAAATCTACTTATTCAAAGCTCAAAGATAGTTTTGAACCTCAAATGGACTTTGGTGTTGTCAAAGTTGCAGAAAAGAATTTTTTCAACATAATGGTTCAACCTGCCAGGCCTTGGGAAGACGGGGTAAGTCTTATATATCAACTTTTTAAATAGTTAATTTAAAACTCGTATTCCAAATTTTTGTAATTATATTTGTAGTTTTTGTTTAAAATATACATATCCATGATGTATGCATATTGAATGATTTCTGAATAAACTTGGTATACAGTGTTCATGTATGCAATTGGTATGATTTTTGAATGAATTTGAAATAAAAATAAACTTTCATGAACAATACACTAAACATGATGGTAGAATAAAATTTATATGCATTCTGTATATATTTGAAACATTTTTAATGGCTTTTTAAATGTTAATAACATCTTAATATCATTATGTATTATCTGCGAAAGAAGGCAAAGTACTCTTCAATACCACTATCATACAGTACGGTTGACTGTTGGTTTATGACGTGGGTTGATAACTTTGAGAAACAATGGAGAGAGTCAAATTGCGACATGAGATCCATTTCTCCTGACCACAATGTTGGACAGTGCATTAGAGACTTCAAACTGCTTGCCAACATTCCTTAGGACAGTGTTGATGATGTCATTATTCCTATCAATATTAGTGAGAAATTTCACTGATTTTTTATTGTATTCAGAATCAAGCTTAGATGTCTACATGTATACGATTCGATGAAGGGAGGATCTGTTCACACCAAAAAAGTCAATGAAGCAGTTGGTAAACTTGCAATAATGATACCATTATTTTTGACGAGCACGAGATTTTATGGTAAAAGGCCTGATCTGCCAGTAAAATCCCTAAATATGTACACAAGTCTCAATCCGACCCACTTGATATCAAGTTTATGATGCGTGCTCCTCAACAAGAAGATAGTTCAAAGTACGTATTTCTATACGAAATCAGATAAGTTAACTTAATTTATTTCTTAAAATATTTTTTCTTTCTTATTTTTTTTACTTTTTCAGTGATTGTAGTTTGTACACATGTCTATTTGCTGAATACATCAGTAATGATGTTTTTTATATGCGTTCTATTGATATCGATGCAAAGTACCATCGTCAAAGGTATGTCACAATCCTATGGCATTATGAAAAAACAAAGAATGAGGATGGCGCGATCAGTGAGGGTGAAGTTACTAGTACGGTTGCTAGCAAATTTGGTGGACCTCGCATAGCAAAAGAACATGTTTCGGATACCACCAATTATCCTACACCAAGATCACGGACAAGAAATTTGATATAGTCTATTGCACCTTCTACTTTTTTAGAACAACATTTTTTTAAAAACTTTTGGACAATTTTTTTGTGTTAAAGTATTTGATGATATATAATATCATATGTTTTATTCCATCAGATATCATCTACAAATGAATTACCATTTTTTGGGATGCCAGTTATATACAGACTTCATACCAGTTATATACAGATTTCATACCAGTTGGATTCACTATTTGGGGGATATATTACACATTGAATATACCATTTTTCGGGATGCCAGTTATATACAAATTGCATACCAATTTGATTCAACATTTAGACTTAATGAAATTAATGTGTATTACTAACTAGATTAAAAAATAATACCAATTTAGAGATCATGAACCAATTTTGTCTTATAATTAGTATCCAAACTTGACACTCATTGGATGAAACGTGTATAAAATCTAATTAATATGTGTATGACTCTGAATTTTAATGTTTGAATGTTAGGTATTGTATGAATTGTGATATAATGGTATGAATTGTGTTTTAACATTGGTGTGACTTTCTATTAACTGTGTATATGATATGAATAATTAAATTTGTATGCAAATAGTGATTTGTCTATTAATTGTCAAACGTGTATGAAATTGGATTAATTGTCAAACTAGCGATTCTTTTCTAAAAATATCACATTATGCTTACTTTATATAAACATATTTTTGGATGAAACGTGTATGAAATCTAATTAATACATGTATGCCTCTGCCTTTAATATTTGATTGTTGGATATTGTATGAATTATGATAAAATATTGGTACACAAATGGTATGAATGTTTATACGAAATTGATGAATGTTTATATGAAATTGATTTTTCGTTGGTATATATATGTGTGTGATATAAACTGAAGTTAGTGTTTGAATGAAACCTGAATAAGATTGGTATAAAGATTGTTTTAATTTCATTTATAGTAGGACACCAGTTGGAAACCAAATTAATATTCATGATAACTTACATTAAATACTCAGGATACCAAATGCATTACATAATTACCTTGTATAATTATCACTAATATTAACACTATCTTATATATTAAACTGAAATAAATTTTATTTTCAACAGTATGCAATTTGTATGATTTATGAATGCATAGCGTATAAAAAATGAACAGTATATTAAACACTTAGTTATAATACATTTCACACCAATTATGTTTCATGTCAAAACAAAACATGAGTCTAAAAGACAAAATAAATGTAAAATTTTGTACAGTCTAAAGAAATGAATGATCTTTTTTTTTTGCACAGGATAATTTGAACATGTCTTCCTGTTGTGGCCAACTTGACGACATCTACAGCAAGTAACTTTAGACCTTTCGAATTTTACATCAGCAAACCCCTTTCAGTGTTCAAGTTGTGGTCTTTCTACCATTCTCTTTGGACCGGGCGACATCAATTTAGGTTTTGAAACATAACTTGATATATCCCATGTATTCTCGCATGGGAGAGGCTCAATAGGGATGGCATATGTATCTTGAAAATTCTTTAGGCTATAAAAAGGAGAGCAACAATATGTTTCATGCAGTCTTCTGTATCTAAGAACTGTCATTCCATGCCCGCATGATATCTCATCATTTTGAAATCTTCCGTAACTACACATCTTAGTGTTTAAGTTTACTATGTACCGCTTTAGTCCATCAACAACAACATGCATATCAACTGTTGATGGTATTACCTAACACACAAAAATATTGATCATTAAAATGTTGTTACAAAAAAACAAGCCACTAAAAAAGGTTTGAATTATAGATACATAATGGATATCAAATTAATGTAGGGTTTATTCTAGTTGGCAATTTATACTAAATTAATTCAGTAATCATACTAATTGCATACATGAATACATTTAAATAATAATGAATAAAGGAAAATCATACCCTCATACTGCTAGACAAAGCATTACTTTCCTGGAGCATAAGATCATATTTTTTTGTAAGCTCTGATCTAGTTTTTGCAGCCTCCTGGTTGTGCTTATGAATCCATCTTTGAATTGTTATCCTCATAAATTCAAGAAGTGAAATCATTGGCAACCTCCTTGCTATCCTGTTAACATTATTCAAAGATTCGGCTATGTTTGAAGTCATGGTCCATGTTCGCTTACATTTTGAATAAGCCCTTGACCACTTGCTATACCCGATATCATATAAATAATCTATTATTCTTGGATCTATCTGGTCTATTCTTTGCATAATCGCCTCAAATTGTTGTATTGTATAAGCCTCTGCCATTGTAAAAAGTAGCTTCTTCAAATCTTCAGTATTCCTATGGAAGTTCTTCAAAACATTACAGCATAAGTGTCATATGCAAGCAAAATGTTCCAATCCAGGATATACTCTAGCAGTTCCTTTCCATATGCTCTCGTTTCTATCTAACATAAAACACATGTTTTTCCTTTCTCTATATGCTTCCCTAAACTGTTCAAAGAACCAGGTCCACGATGCATCATTCTCAGAATTCACTATGGCATAAGCAAGTGAAAGTATGTGACCTGATGCATTAATTAAAAAAAAGCATACAAATTGAAAACACACCTTATATCATATTTATTATTGATTATAAATGTAAAAGATTCAAAAAATACCTCCTAGATTCATAGTTCTTGCAGTCAACATTGTACCACCATATGAGCCTCTTAAAGCTTCTCCATCAACAACTACAATTGGCCTATAATACTCCCAACCTCTAATACATATTTCTAATGCAACAAATTCATATAAGAATTTATCACATTCCGTCCTTTCTAATTTTAAAATCGAACCAGGACATGTCTGCACCAATATGTATAGATAACCTGGAAGTTTTTCAGTTTTTACAATTAATTTTACAATTAGATATCTGAACATTACAACACAACAACTATACTAGCTGGATACAAATTGGACACCAATTATATTCAAATTAGACACAGAATGGATATCAATTGGATACAGAAAAGGAAACCAAATGGATACTGAGAATTCAATCTGTAAACAAACTGCATGCCAGATTGTTGCATTGTTAAAATTCACACTAATTCAGTCCATAATATAAAATACAAAATTTAGTTCTAAAAGAAACCTGGAAGTTTGGCATATGACTCGGCTGGATCTCCACGCACCAATTTTATCGCCTTTTCTTTAGCTCTTCAGGCCTGCATGTATGTCAGCACAACATCATGCACTTTCAACATGTCTTCTGCTATATCTTTTGGAGTGTATATAGTCGATGGATCAATAAATTTATCTATTATTAAAACAGCTACAACGTCAGTTATTCCCTGACGCCTTGCATACACTCTATCTCTAACAGAACAAGTGTGTTCCACACAGTACTTTGTGATTTTAAATAGCTTCGATTGATTCAAACATGATGAGTTCATCATCCAGGAACAATTATCAGCAGGACACTCCAGGTAATAACTGTTTAAGAAACAAAAAAAAATTCATCAAAAACTGATATACCAAATACACTCAAAAATAAATACACATTCAAACAATTAATTAAATCCTTACCAAGATGAACTAGAACGAGATACAAGAAATCTGAATTTTTTCACAACTCCATAATGTCGCATCACCTCCATAAGTGTTTCTTTATCATTGTAAATCTGATTTTCAACTATAAATAAATTAGAAAGGTCACTGATTACTCCATTTCCTTCATCAGTATTTTCATCGACAACTCCATCTAAATTCACTCCTATCAAGCGGATGGAGTTGCTGGACTATAAATCAAAGTTAGTTAGTGTTCTACTATCATCAGAATGTCTCCTATCCACAACAACTACAAAATCCTGATTATCTATTGCTATATTCTTCAAAGTTATGCACAATGAATATTTCGTAAAGAAATCTACATTAGCTTTCTTTTGATCTAAAAAAACCCGCACACCAACATTTGTGGACTCTAAAAGGGGGACATCTATCACTAACTATATATTTTATCTCTATATTGTGAATATTAGCATCTATTATTAGTTGCGATGTTATCGCACTTACTAGACCACTATAAAG
The DNA here is from genome assembly GCF_019186545.1 of Solanum stenotomum. NCBI lineage: Eukaryota > Viridiplantae > Streptophyta > Magnoliopsida > Solanales > Solanaceae > Solanum > Solanum stenotomum. Next base: position 28,854,823 of record NC_064288.1, read on the forward strand.
ACTAGAATACTCATATATAATCCCCTCCATCTGAAAATCAACATATTTCCCTGTTTCATTAAAAAGAATAACAATTAGTCTTATATAATACAAAAAAAAAAAATTATACACACTTGTCATTATTTTTTCATACAAAAATCATTCAGACAGTAAACTACAAACATATTTTATTAAAAAATAGAATTTCAGATTTCATAACCACTTAATACAAATTTCATACATACAATCATCATTTATATCAAATTTAGACATTTCTCATACCAAATAGTTTATTCCTTTCACACAAATTTATACATAATTGACAAAACTTATATAAACAATAATATTTCACATTTCATACCAACTTAAAACATTTTTCATACACTTATTCAAAATTCTAAATAACTTTTTTTACTAACTAGTTAACACACTTTCATATCAACTTAAAACAACTGTCATACAATTCTTCAAAATTCTAAATAACCATTTTTTTCACATTAGTGAATACACTTTCATACCAAATTCATTACACTTACACTAACAAATTCATTCAAAACTATACATTTTAGTTTTTTTTTTCAGGAAAAAAATCAGTAATCAATATTATAATTTTAATCTACATACCCAATCTACAACGATAAAAATATTTATATGTTATACATTCATACTCAAATCTTTCATATATTGCGGCAACTTCTCATGAAATCATTGTTTTGCCAGTATAAAAAATAACCAAAAAATAAAAAATATGGTGACATTAAACCCCTATCAAAAAACAGAAACTTACCAAGAAAATCAATAATATTACAGTTTCACAACAACTAGTAACTATTATGAACAAAATGTATTGTTTATACAAAAAAACATATCACATTCAATATAGTGACAATTTACAAAAACAAAATCACAAAATGTGATTTACAGTTTCATTTTTTTTTCATTTCACTGAAATCCAAATACAAATAGTAAACACTTAAAAATACTAACCTGAAGGATCCCATCTTCCGCCATGTTTAATTAATATTGATACGTAGTTGTCCATCATAAAAAATCAGGATTTTTCAAAAAAAAAAAACTTCAATTTGTCGCCAGTGGAAGAAAATCAAAGAGAGAGAAACGTGAAAGAAAAATGGATAAAATCAGATTTTTGAATTAATTTTAACAAATTATAGTGAATTAAGGAAACTGAATATTCTTAATTAGTTTGAAATTCCTTAATTCATGCTAATTAATAATTATCTTAAATTAATTCAAATTTAATTGACACCCCTATTTCCGTTTTTTTTTCATTTTTTCCTTCAGAAACGTTTTATTTTTAAAAAATTTTAATCTTTTTATTCTTTTCAAATCAAATGTTTTAAATTATTAAAAATAATCTTTTTTTTAATAATCTATTACAACTTGAAATTTTTAATATTACAACTTGAAAGTTTGATTCTACTGCTATAAATTTAAAATATTAATCTAATATATGTCATATATGAAATTTTCAGTTGAATCAACCACTTCATAGGCCCATGCTATGGGGACAATTGAAGAAAAACAAACCTTTCATAAATTCATGCATGAAATATATGCCGATAAATTAAAGATCCCCTAAATTCCTTGACTAGGGACCACTATAACCTATCCTTTTAGATCTCTCATAAAATCCACAGAACAGTATGCTTGAATTAAGATGTAACATGGACATCTCTCTACTCCCCCCACCCACCCACACACATAATCTCTCTCACTCATATATATATATATA
>NC_064288.1:28856589-28870523 GCF_019186545.1 Solanum stenotomum
ATATATATATATATATATATAGAGGCAGTACAATTATTAGGCCAACTAGTTCTTTGTAAAAATAAGTTTAGATTTAGTCTAGGGAGCCCGTGTTGGCACAAGCTCAAAACGTTTACTTTTTTATTTCAATTTATGTGACATGAATATAATTTGGAGAGTCAATTAAATTTTTGGTATAAGTTTTAGATATTTGAAGTTGTTAATTGTTGTGATATAGAGTACTTTTTACCTAATTTTCAAATAAAATGTTACTTTCTGTATCCAAATTTATATGGCACTGATTGAATTTTGATAATCAATAAAAAAAACTATGTCTTTTAAATTATTAATCATTGTGATTTATAATACTTTTACGCCATATCGAATAATATATGTTACTTCATTTATCCCAAAATCACTTGCGATTTTGTTGTATTAAGGATATTTAATAATGTTATAGTCAAGAGAAATCAAGCTAAGAGGTTGAAATACAAATTAAGTGAAGGTTCTTTATTTATCATGAAGAATTTTTAAATTGATGAAAGTACTGCTGGAAGTAGACTTGTTGAAATTTCATATAAATTATTTTATTTGCCACAATATGCTAAACTAATTCCCGAAGAATATTATTGGTATTCATATAATTGAATTTCAGTTTATTAAATAAGATGTGATTGAGTCAAGGGTGAACAACATTCACTACAACATTTTATGTCTACAATCACCCTAGAAAAGTGTGGCCTAAACTATGTAAAAGTGTTGCCTTTGATAAAAAGCCGCACTTTTTTACTTTAAGCCACACTTTTCTAGGGGTGGCCGAAAGAAGCGAAACCTTAGAGTTTAGGCGACACTTTTCAAATGTTGCCTTATAAGCTACGCTTAAAAGCATAGTCTAAAAGGCAAAAAGATCACGCTTTGCAGTACCTCATATAACAACATTGCTATCTCATACAACTACACTTTCAAGTGTGGCCTTTGCTTCCTTATTGCCCACGATTTTAAAGTGTTGCATTTTCTATCTTATGTATGACAACACATTGAAGTGTAGTCCTTACCCATGTGCATAAAACAATTTACATTGCATGTGCTACACAATTGACAGTCCTATGGCTATACTTTTAAGTGTGGTAATATTATTTTGGCTATAAAATATTTATATGCCACAATTTCTAATTAAAAAACACCAATATTGTTTTGCAATAAATAATCTCAAGCATTAAATTAGCTAATAAGTAATTCAAATATATAGATTTGCAATAAACTTCAATAGATAATATGTCTTGTGTACATGACATACTTATAAAGAAATATTCTAAAAATGTACACAATAGTTCAAAAAGTACTCTTACAATAGTTCAATATATTCTAGATATGAATTTATTTCACAAAATCAAATATAAAGTATTCAAACGTTTACAATAGTTCAAAAACTCTTCATCATCCACTTCAATGAGATCAAATTGACTTGTGGCGACCCTTCAAGTTTGTTCACCTCCATTTCCCTACACATTTAAAATGAAATTAAAAATCAAAACAAACTATATTGTACAACAAATCAGATTGCAGCAGTTGTAGAAAAGGCAAGAAGTTCTGTTGGAGTGAAGGGCCTTGTTAGTGTCACACGCCATTTCGAACCAGCCGAAACAGTTCACATAATATGGCTGCACTCTGATTTTTGAAAAAAATTGTTTTGTTTGTTTTAGAGCTGCCACCTAAATTTTAAGGAAAATATTAGGAAAATCATTTTTTATGTGTAAATGTAAACTCTGTTTTGATTTGTGAAACCAGTGAGATTCTGAGTAAGGTTTTTGGTCACTCGAGGGGAAGGTATTAAGCATCCCTCAGAGCCTATCCGAAGATAGTCCTTAAACTCAATTTAGGAAAAATATAATTAGGAAAACTTGTTTATTTATTTTCTTTAAAAAATAAATTTTATTAGTTTAAGAAAAGAGTAAAATACAAGGTACGACATATATATGTCTATTAAATAAAATTAATAGTAGTATGTTTATCATATGGTAATAAATAAATAAATGTACTAAAAATGTATGACAATTTTATATGTTAAAAATACAGATGTGTCTTATATAAATGTATCCCAAAATAAATGTTGAGTTTAAAGGATATGAAAATTTGTCATTTTATTTATATATAGAATCAAGAGGTGAAAGAAAATAAAATAAAATGAGATAGTAATTAGGTGCGAATATGTAGTAAAATAATGTGTATATTAAAGTGTAAGGAAAATAAGTAACATTTGTAAAGTGATAGTAGATATGAGAAAATAATATGAAGTGTAGCAAAATAATAGGTTACGTATAGAGAAAACTAAAAAAAATATAGAATTTGTACCTTTCAGCGTATGACATATATATGTATGTACCTTGTATTTTGAACCTGTTGGCATATCTAAAATCTTGAAATAACATGTTAAGAAATTAAATATTATTTTGCAATATTTGATTTGAAAAGTGATAATAGTAAATATATTTTCGAAAAGGGGTGATGTAAAAATAAAAATGGGCTTAACTATTGGGACTTATTCTATAGTTATATTTATTTTTTGTTAAAAATATATAGGCCTACTTTCTTACTTGTTTTCTTAAAATAATGTGCTTCTAAAAGGTATATATCTTAGCCTTAAATATATTTCTAAAGGGTAATTGCTTTAGCCTTTAAACTAGTTTCAAATTTATTTGAGAGTTTTAAATGATGAGTTTTCCTATCCCTTAAGATAAACAAATAACTTCAGATGTATGTAACTTTTAAAGACTAAAAAATAAGGTAACAATTTTAGCAAACTTAAAACATCCATTTTCGGCTTTTAAAATGATGTTCTTCTTCCTCTTGAAAGTAGTGTTTTTTTAAAAACCGTGTTGATACTCAAACTATTGCACTTTTAAACTCTCAAATTATAGTGGTTAGTTCCAAAAATTTATACTTTTAGATCCCACAAAATGGTGTTCGAAATTAGGGAAAGGACTACATTTTCACACCAAAAAAATCTGCCTAGTAGGGCTGTTAAAAGCTGTATTTTTTACCTCTCAAAACCTGCATTGTCCAAGTTAAAATCTGCACTTTTTATGCTAAAAATTTTCTTGGTAGAGTATGTGAAATCTGCATTTTTTCGCACTATAAATCTGCAATTTTTTAAGATAAAAATCTGCATATTTTAACCTCAAAAATCTGCATTTTTAAAGTTCAAATTGCTGCCCCTCAAGGTTCTCAAAATCTGCCCCTTCTTAAACTAGAAATACATCATTTTGTTCTAAAAATATACACATAAAACCTGTACTAAAGCTTTTTTAAAGCAGCAGTTTTTTTAGCTCTCAAAATCTGCAATTTTCAAGCTAACATTTGCACTCCAAAGCTCACAAAAGGGGTTGTGTTTTGAGCCTCAGAAAACTTGCAATTTTTACACTTAAATTCCTCCTTTTTTGAGCTCAAAATTCAGCATTTTCAAGCTCGAAACACTGTACTTTTAAGCAATAAAAATGCACTTTGTGGCTTCTACTAAAGCTTCAAAATCAGCCACAAATATCTAAGAAATCTTTTCAAAAAGAAGACCCCTTTGTAAAAATCTTTTCTGTAACTCAAAAGAAAACGTTTAGCAAGGCAACTAGGAACTAATTAGCAAGCTTTACCCATCTTAAGCACACATAAGCCACAAATAAAAAAAGAAGGCGAGCGATCAAACTTGTTGTTACTAGTTGGTTTCTATGAACCCGCACATAGAGCAATAACCCAAGAAAAATATATGATGAATAAGTAAATGAGTTAGTAACAACATATGTATATATTAGGGGTGTACATGATCCAGGTGGTACAGGTTTTTCAATTATCAAATCAAACCATTTGTGTAAAAATTTTAAATTTATAAACCAAACTAAACAAATAAAATTCGGATTTTTTTGGGTTTTTCAACCTCGGGTTGGTTCGGGTTTTTCAAATACCAAATCAAACCATTGTGTCGAATTTTTAAATTTATATATCAAACCAAACTAATAAACCTCGGATTTTTTTTTCCAGATTTTTGGATTTTTTCGATAAAGTTTGCATACAAACATATAATTAACTTGTGCTCCAAATATTTCTTTAATCCAATCAAAATACAATTATCTAAGGTATTTCTTAAGAAAATAACACAAAATATGAGATGAGTACTGATGACACTAAAATATTCAATAAAAAATAATAATGAAATCATCATATAAAATAAATATTGCAAAGTCATAATGAAAATGATCATAATTTAAAAGTACTAAATCATGCTAAAATAAGTTTAATAAGTATTAGTTACATTACTAAATATTTAAGGAAAATTAAAATTAGATTATGTATTTTAATTGTCTAAACCAATGTAAAACTAAAGAACAATATTCAATATTATTGTCATTCTTAGTGTTAAATTAATTTTCTTTTTGCATTAGTATTAATTTGATTTTGATTTAAGTTTTATTATAATTATCAACATCTATGAACTACTTTATTGGACCATTCTGAATTCTAAGTTTAAACTTGAAATAATATATTAAAAGATAAAAACTATGAAATAGTATAAGAAATATTTTAAAATTATATCAAAGTAAATATTTTTATGTATAAAATAAAATTTTAAAATTACATATATAATGTCGGGTTAGTTTGGTCTCGGATTGATTTTTTTTAGTCAAAACCAAACCAACCCAAATATAGTCGATTTTTTATTTCAATACCAAACCAAGTCAAACCAAACCACTAGTCGGATTTTTTTCCGATTTGACTTGATTTGCGGTTTGGTTCAGTTGTAGGTTCAGTTTTGTATACCCCTAGTATATATGGACAAGTCGATGTAGTTAAAGTAAAAGCAAGGTGAGGAACTGAAGATCTTAGACTCCTATTCCTTATGGGCCAATTGTAAGCCCGGCTCTATAACGGAACCGATGACGAAATGCGGATGCTAACCTCAAGCGAAAGTACAGCTGCTAATGCTTTTCTTATATGAGCCAGGCCAGAGTTGTGTTACAACTCCAAATGTGCTCCAAATATTCCTTGTGTTGATCAGCAAACTAAAGTTTTGAGTCAAGCGATTTCAAATTCGAACTCGAACTTCAACTCGAAGAAGAACGAAAACAGAGAACAAAAGATAATAACCTTAAAATCTGTTGCACTGGGTGATTTTTCGAACCTTTTATGGATTTCTTACTTGTTTTTCTCCCGGTTTTACGGATGATCATTCCATGAGGACCAAAGTCCTCCTTTTAGCCGAAATTCGGCTCCAAGAATTCATGGAAACGCAAATCTCAGAAGTGACAGGAAAGAAATGATGAAGGGGACGAAAAATCTCTCAAGAATCGACCTTTCCAGGTCAATTTGAGAGGATTGAGTGACTGATGACGCGTTTTTACGGTGGCCCAGAGCCGTTCTTCTGGCAGGGGGATGGGGGATCACGTGGGGCGGCCATGGGAGAGGAGCCTGGGGCGTCGACGTTCTGGGCATGGTTTGGAAGGTGAAGAGGTGCATTGATTTTTCTTTTGGGGAAGAGAAGGCTACGAGGCACGCTTCTGGGAAAGAAGAGTATAGGGCGGCGGTAGGGGAAGAAGAATGTGATGTCTGGGAAAACAGAGTAAGGGCGGCGTAGGAGTCTATGTTGAAAAGTCTTGGGTTTAGTTTCGGTCGTCCAATCGTTTGATCAGACGAAAAATCAAGGGTTAAACAATAAAAAAAAGATTAATAATATATATATATATATAAAAAGATGAATTAATTAAAGTCGTTGGATTGGATTGGACGGTCAAAATTTAATCTGAAAAAGCACAATTCATGGGCTTCCTACGTGGCACACACGGATTGACTGAATTAAAAAGACTTGGATTGCCAAGTTTTGTTCAAATTAAATTTATTTAAATTATAACCTCTTCTTTATTAAATAGCCATAATTTATTAAATTTAAAATAATTATTTTGCAAGACTAGCTTATTTGATAAAACTAGTCATCCTATATATATATATATATACTAACTCATTAATTAATTAAGCCTTCCTAATTTTGAAAAAATGTCAAAAAATATTTATCGCAATAATAGAAACTATATTTAATTTTTAAAAAATCGAGTTAACCCTTAAAAATAATACTTTTAAAAAAATGAGAAAGTAAGTAGTAATATTTATATAATATATATAACTTTTTTATAAAAGATAGTATTTATGAAATAAATTTATCAAATAAAATAAATATTTAAATTTTTTTTTGTATTCCTACAAAAATTACATAATATATATATATATATATATATATATATATATTATCTTTTCTTTTATTATTATTATTATTATTAAAAATTTAGTTAAATAAAATGTGGAGAGTCAAAATTGGGTGTCAATAGTTAGTTTCCATTAAAATCGAATTAACTGGCCATAATTTTCTGAGTTCATGCAGTTATAGAATAGCTCAACTCTTTCCAGAATTTCCAACACTGTATTATAGCATATTGCAGCAGCTATATAAGAGTAACTGATAATAGTTGCTGCCATGTACAACAAATCAGATTGCAACAGTTATAGAAGAGACAAGAAGTTCTGTTGGAGTGAAGGGCCTTGTTAGTTTCCATTAAATCGAATTAACTGGCCAGAATTTTCTGAGTTCAGGTAGTTATAGAAGAGCTTAATTGTTTCCAAAATTTCCAACACTGTATTGTAACATATTGCAGCAGCTATATAAGAGTAATTGATAATAGAAAATTGCAGCAGCTGGATTTAGTGCAAGCTATAACGTACTGTATATACTATAAACTGATTCTATAACTTGTACACTAATTCTAGCTGGGAAGTTGGAGCCACAACTATACACATAAATCAACAACCAAATCAGGAGAATGCAAATGAGATATCAGATGAGCAGCGGCAGGTTAAGAAGAAGAAGAACTACAAATAGAACCAACCCATTATGGGAAGACCTGGTTCTAAGACAGGGAAAAACCAATAATATCAACCTAACGCACAGTCAGGTAAGGCACTTAACTCTACTATTTCTACTCATAATAACTATAATGATCTTGTTGTGCAGGATCGAACCAACAGCCAAGAACCACTATGGGAAGACCTGGTTTACTACAACAGAAGACAGGGCAAGACTAACAATATCAGCCTAAGGAACAGTCAAGTAAGACACTTAACTCTACTATTTCTACTCATAATAACTATAATGATCTTGTTGTACAGGATGAAACTAACAGCCAAGAAGAACAAGAAAACCATCTTCAGAATTTGATACATCAATAAAGGAAATACATAAACAAACAAAATAAAAGATGATTTGAATGAAGCACAACTAGAAAAAGTTGAGGGAAATACAGTTGAGAGGTTCTAGAAGAGATAAAGAGAGAGAAAAGTCTTAAGGAATCATTGGTGTACTTGAGATCCAAGCACAAAAGGCTCTTCCTGAGAGCATCTCTTGTTAAAATAAACATAAGTAAGGTCATACGTATCATTTTCAACCTCATACCAATCACACTTAAATAGAACAACCTTAAAATGACCGTAATAGTCTAACTTAAGAATATCAACTATTGTACCATAATAAGTCAAATTTGCAGCAATCGAATTTTTATCCTTTGATCTTGCAAAGCTTGTAGTTGAGGCAACTAGTGTATCACCACTATTTTGTGTTTTACATCTTGCATCACACTGCCTAACACAGAATCTATATCCATTGATGAGATACCCAGAATATCTTTTTGCAATAGAATTTGGTCCTCTAGACAATTGTTTTATCATATCGGGCACATCCTCTTGCAAAGCACGAGTTTCAAACCATTGAGAGAAGTTTTGACAATGATTATTGGTCTTGCTCCATTTAGATCTTCGTGGCTGATTATTAATCTCTTGGTCATGTTCTCTACACAACATGTACTTATTTTTGTTAAAACAATAAATAAAATAAGTTAAAAATTAATTATACAAAAAGATACTATATTCAAATTAAGGTACCTAATATATTCTTGAACCTTGTCACAATTTCCCAATAAGTATGCATGTGCCTGACTTAGTGACTTGTTATCTAAAATGAATGGATCCGTTTTCTTTTGTTCCCAAAGGAACTCCTTTTTTAGGAAACAAACTCACAATTTCTGCATCACATGGATCACATTCATCATTATTTCAGGCTCTTCTATTAAATCTGGTATGCACACCCCATGAAGATATTTAGAGAATAAATTCATACAATCGATTTTCACTCGTGTCTCTGCTATGCAACCTTTTGGATAACGTCTGTTGTGGATGTATAATTTGAATGTACCCATTTCTCTTTCAGTCCATCGAGTTTGAATTGGACCTCCTAATCTCACTTCATTCGCCAAATGAATAGGCAAATGAATCATTATATCAAAAAATGTAGGAGGAAAAATTTGCTCTAACTGATTTATTGTTTCTATGATCTCTACTTCTAAGTAATTTAGTTCCTCCAATGTGATTACTTTTTGACACAAACGACGGAAGAAGGAACTAAGACGAATCAAAGCAATAGCCACAGAAGGATGCTTTTAATTGGTATTGGAAGTAAGTAATGTAACATGAAATGAGCATCATGAGTTTTATAACAAGACAATTTTCTTTCATCCAATTGCACACATCTAGATATATTGGATGCACTGCCATCAAGTAGCTTGACTGTCTATAAAACTCGACAAGAAATTGATTTCTCTCCATTTTTCATTTAGAAGCAGGATTTTGCAAACTTTGTTCTCTTACTATCTTCTATATCTTTTGGACAAAGGTTCTTTCTCATTCCCATATCTTTCAAATCATACCGGGATTTTGCATGATCCTTTGTTTTGCCAGAAATATCCAAAAGAGTTCCAAGTATGCTATCAACTGTGTTCTTCTCTATGTGCATTACATCAAGGTTATGGCGTAACAAATTGTACGACTAATAATGTAATTCAAAATAGACTGACCTTTTTTCAATGGGCCATCATTTGATCTCTTTCTCTTCTTTCCAAACACATTTTCAAATCAATTCCTGTTAATAAAGAAGGAGGCCTACATTCAGTTTTTCCATTGAAAGATCTTTTGTTAGATCTCCATGGATGATCAATGGGTAGAAAAACACGATGATCCATATATCAAATTTTTCGACTATGTTTAAGATAGCGAGAATTAGTGCCATAGTTACAACAAGGACAAGAAAATTTTCCTTTTGTACTCCAACCATGTAACATAGCATATGCAGGAAAGTCATTGATTGTCCACATAAGAGCTGCCCGTATATGAAAAGTTTGATTTCTTGAAGCATCATATATTTCAACCCTAGAATCCCACAATAATTTTAACTCATCTATCAATGGTTGTAAGTAAATATGAATGTCATTTCCAGGTAATCGCAGCCTAGGTATAAGTAAATAAAGTATACAATATTCAGATTTTATGCACATCCAAGGCGGCATATTATAGACCACCAACATAGCTGGCCATGTGCTATGTGATATACTCATGGTTCGAAATGGATTGAACTCATCACTTGACAAGCCAAGTCTCACATAACGAGAATCTAATGCAAAATCTGGATACAACCTATAAAAATGTTTCCATGCTATACCATCAGCGGGATGCCTTAACTTTCCATCTTCAGAATGCTCGTCTTCATGCCACCTCAAAGAATCTTCCATCTTTGAGCACATAGATAACTTTTTTAGTCTAGGAATCAATGGAAAGTGTCTCAAAGTCTTTGCTGAAACTCGATGTGATTTTTTTAAGGCTCAAGCTCACTATCAACTTTAGGATATTTAATATATCGTGAAGCTCCACAAGTATGACAAAATTCATCATCCTTATAATCATTTCTGAACAACATGCAATCATTGGGACATACATCAATTTTCTCATAATCAAGACCGAGATTCTTAATCGTAGACTTGGTTTTATTGTAAGACAGAGGAATGTTCAACTCGGGCATCGCCTCTTTTAATAACTCTAAAAGAGAAGTGAATGATTCATTGCTCCTGTCACGACCCAAGCCTAGGGCCTAGACGTGACCGGCGAATGGGGAACCCGAAGGAACCCCAAACAAGCCTCATAGCGTATCTTACACATCATTGATCGCGGAAGCAATTAAAATGACCATAAGCGATAAGCATAATCAAGGGGGAAATCGGGACTAAGGGAGCAAAAAAAAAAAAAGAAGAAATGATACATAAATACCATAGATGAATCAAGCTCAAACATAATACACAACTTGTCCAACACCACCTCTAAACATAGGTACTTTAGCGGGGGCCAAGACAAACAACTGGGCTCACCCTCATAGTCAAAACATAACTAAAAGGAAAAGTCTTATACATAGCAAAAGATCATAAGCAACGTCCCCGGAATGGAGGACTCACCAATAACCTTGATAGAAAATCGTATTAGCCACGCGGAGGACGAGGGTCAAGCGGTGCTCCGGTCCCTACATGGTGACATCATGTAGGCATAGAGTATGCGTTAGTACGTTTGAATGTACTAAGTATATGGGATGCAATGCAATGCAACAAGGGATGGACATCATAGGCAAAATGCATAATCGTACCCGATAGATAGCATATTAATGAGATGATATGTATAATGATGCTTATATAAAAATCATATTTAGTAGGGCATAGTATATGTGTAGTGAGTGACCATCAATATAGTATTTCCAAGGCCTACCACCCCCTTGGAGAGGCGAAAGAGGTACAAACCCCTCAATGTGGTTACCCGGGCCTACCACCCCCCGAGCTAGGGACCAAGGTACAAACCCCTCGATATGGTTATACGGGCCTACTACCCCCCGTACTAGGCAACCAAGGTACAAACCCCTCGATACGGTTATACGGGCCTACTACCCCCCGTACTAGGCAACCAAGGTACCAACCCCTTGATACGGTTACCCGGGCCTACAACCCCCCGAGCTAGGCTTGGTCGACTCACACACTATATAGAGAAAATCATATACATGTATCCATTTCATCATCATTTCAATACTTATATAATCATCCGACTCATAGGACGTACATTGGACCTTCCATTTCATAAGAATTCTATAAATGGCATTTTATCAAACATATGGTGGGCTACTTGTTCATGTAAATAAAATCATGTGTTTCAAGAGTACTAAGTCCAACCAATTTCAAAATCCATATAAAACAGCCCACCAACAACATACATATATATATACATATATAACAACCTTCATAATTTGATCATGGAGGCATGAAAACCATAAACATCATATAATCATTCCATTTCATGATAATATACAAAAATAGACCATAATAGGATGTGTAGTAATAATTCCATAATTCAAGAGTTCATAAATGATCATAAGGACCCATAAACTTGAAGTAAAATAGAGGATAAATGGTTGGACTTGTGGAAAGGAAGGTTTCCACAATCAACCCACATACCTCAACTTTGGAGAATTCTTGATGAAGATTGGAATGGAGAATTGCTTGAGATTGAATCTTGAATCCGGAATTAAAGCTTGGGATCCTTGAATTTGGTTGATGATCTTGGTGGAATTTTTGGAGAGGGTTTAGAGAGAGTTTTTGGATGTTTTGAAGTTAAATGACTAAGTATGGATATGTCCCCTTTTTATAAAAACGTCCCAACACTTAGAAAAAAATTGAGGCGGGTGAACAGTGTTTTCGGCTACTGGAATTTGCATTTTCTGCCGGACAGGTTTTACGAAAATGGTCATAACTCCTTCATCCTAACTCGGAATGAGGTGAAACAAATTGCGTTGGAAAGCTAACTCACAGAGCTTTAATTTTGATAGTTTGAGCTCCTTCCAGTTCCTTGTGTGCTGAGAGATATGCCCCTTTAAAGTTGACCCTCAAAATCGCAATTTTTGCGATTTTCGAATTTTGATACGGTTGTTCTAAAATTCGGGTTAGACTCATTTCCCACTCAATTTGACCCCCTGAATAAGAATATGAAGTCAAATTTCCGAAATGATGCACGGATTTTGAGATATATGGAAATTACAATTTTAGGTGTTTTCGAAGCACATTTTCGGGCATTTTTGGGGTCGTTTCAGCTCCATCCATGTAGACACTTCAACAAATATAAACAAAGTGTGAATGATAATTTAGTGTACAAGCAGGATATAAATTTTAGCTTGCCTCTTCAACCAAGTTATAAAATTTCTTGGCATCTTCATTTGGACCATCATAAACTCCTTCAGCCTGTGCAACATCTCTAAATTGATCATTCAACAACTCATCAATATCATCACGTGAGTAATCCATATCATCGTCAACATTCAACTTGATATCTCATTCCCCGTGATTGATCCATCTAGTATAACCTTTAATAAATTCATAGCATATAAGATGATCATACACTATATTCATTCGAGTCCAACGAATATTACAACATTTTGCACATGGACACTGAATTTCCTCTCCTTGAGGATCTCCATAAGACTAAGAAAAATCTAGAAATGATTCAACACCATCAATATACTCTTTGCTATACCTTGCTAAATTCATCAAATCCTTGGATGAGATATTTGAATTCCTAGAAGAAGATTAATATTTAATCTTTCAGTAACAATCATTAAATCATTAACTACTTCACAAATAAGTTTTAAAACTCACGAGTAAGTTATCAGAATCACGTGTTATGAGATGATAAGAGTTTCTTACTAGCACTTGTGCTATGCCAAATCAAACCTTGAATCCTCCACAAATATTTTTGAATGTTGATTATACTTTCAAGGAAAAATAAGTAAAATTAATAGGATAGACACAATTAATAAAGAAAGTAAATAAATGGAATTCAAATGATTAAAAGTTAAAATTTTGTGAGTGAATTTAAATACTCATCACCAAATTCGTTTTGCACGGTTTACATAGGAAACTCATCAGTTATACACTTTAGTGAAATGAATGCTCAAAACTTGTTTCAATTTCCTTAATTTTGTATCTCATGCTATTTTCCTTTACTTAATTTACTTTCAAGTGTTATCTAACCACATAAAATTAATAACCTTAGTCAAATAGAAGTTTTAACAAAATAAAAAAAGGTTGACAATCAAACCATCCTAAGTATAGTAAGAATAATAAGGAATGTAAATTCAAGAAAAACAGAACATAATCCTACGAATGATCAACCTTTAGCTGACTTTCACTATCTCTCTAACTCTAAGAAATTTAAATGAACTAATTAAGATTAAGAAATTCTATCCAGAAGTAAGTTCAAGTTGTAAACAACATTTTAAAGAAGTCTAAACACTTTATTCAGAAGACCAAAAGTACCACATAGTGTGAAAATATTTTAGAGCTTTTTAAAACTAAGTCCAAAATTTAAAAACTCATTCTTATGCACACCCAATCAGAGAAGTATCAAACATCTATTACCATGTTTAAACATTCAAGCAATCATTACAATGATCCTAGAATAGATAGTCGATCACACCAAAAAGCTTAAAGCTTCGTAGAGTTTATTCATTCTAACTTATCCCTGACCTGAAGAAATATTAGCTAAAATCATGGATCCTAAATGGTGAAATATTACTTATAGAAGGACTGTGAATAAGAAGAAATTGTGAAATTTTTCCAAGACTCTAGAAGTGTTCAAGGCTTAACAGAGTCATGTGATAAGATTTACTGGAAACCTGATTTTAAAAAGAGTTCACTGATTTTACTTTAAGGGTGTGTTTGGTATGAAGGAAAATGTTTTCCATGGAAAATGTTTTCCTAGCTCATGTTTGGTTGGTGAGTAGAAAATATTTTCCGAAAAAAAATTTTAGTTTTGATTTATGAATGATTTTTTTTTTTTTGAGAAATATTTTTTATTTTTACTAGGGTAGAAAATAATTTTTGAAATTGAAAATATTTTTTAAAAACATAACTTAAATTTTTTTGGGGGTGGGGTGGTAGGGGGTGGGTTGAGGGTAGGGGTGAAAAATTGAATTTTTGAAGTTGAAAATATTTTTTAAAAACAAACTTAAATTT
>NC_064288.1:28870841-28971446 GCF_019186545.1 Solanum stenotomum
TTTTTTTGGGGGGTGGGGGGCTGGGTAAGAGGTGGGTGGGGGGGGGTCAAGGGTAGCGTGAAAAAATGAAATTTTGAAGTTGAAAATATATTTTAAAAACAAACTTAAAATTTTTTTTTGGGGGGGTGGGGTGGTAGGGGTGGGGTGGGGTGCTGGGTAGGAGGTGCGTGAGGGCGGGTAAAAAATTGAATTTAAAAACAAGCTTTAAATTTATTTATTTTTGGGGGGAGGGGGGGAGGTTGGTTGGAGGTAGGGACAAAATAAATTGATTTTTTCAACAATTTTTTTTTAATTGGAAGTTGGAAGAGAGTCTTGGAAAATGTTTTCCTTAAGTTTTGAAGGGAAGTCATTTTCCTTAAATTTGAGGAGTTGATTTGGAAAACATTTTCCAAAACATTTAACACAACCAAACATGAGAAAATTGGAAAACATTTTCCGGAAAATGTTTTCCTTCATACCAAACACATCCTAAGTGTTATGTAGCCTCCCAAGTTCTAAAATTAGAAAGAAAAACAATTAACATGATCTAAAGTAGGCAAGTTGAATCAGATTTTAAGGCTAAAGTTGAAATCAGATCTAAAGCAGACAAGTTGAAACAACATCATTTAACTTTCACATGTGGAACATAAAAGGCTAAAGTTATTCAAGATAACATTATTGCTTTAACTCTTTTACTTACTGTCAACTTTTTCGTTCAAACAACACCATTTAACTTTCAAAGAAAATCAACACAAACAAGAACAAGGATTCAAAACTCTCTTGATTAAAGATAACCAAGTGCGTTATCTTATTTACCCAATTTTAATCACTTCTAATCCTTCATAACAAAGACATGGTTCATTTTGAATCACTTCTCTTAGAATATGTAAAATGACTTCCTTAATAAGTGTAAGAAAAACAGGTTTACCAAACAATTATTACTTTTATACTATGAAGTTTGAACTTAGTAGTGTTTGTTTCAAATTTAAAAAGAGTACAAGTGTTTTACATTTAATCTATATTATTGTCTACTAACAAAATGTGTCATTAGTTAATAGGTGCAATGTAAAAAGTTTGTTATGGCAAAGGAGAAGAAAAGGACAAAAGGTTGTGATGAAACTTTTGAGGTCTTGAAATATCTTGACAATGAGCTTCAAAATAAGAAATTATTTGGAGAAGAAAATATTGGATTCGTTGAAATCATTGCCAGTTAAGATTTGTTAGAAAAACAATCATAGAAATATTTATGCTAAAGACACCAATAGGAGCTTATTCAAAATACAATCCACAAAAGTTTTAACTTCTTCGTTGTTTCACCGTAAGTTAACTGCATTTTACCAAAGGAAAAACACGCCCTGATGTGTCAACACAAAAATATTATATAATATATGTATGTTTGTGCATGCACATGACTGTTACTTTAGAATCTTGATCGTCAGATATCATTGAGAAATAAATAGAAAAATGTGTTATCTATATTATTTTATTAGTTACCTATTTTAGAAATGAGGAATTTTTACAATACAAGGCAAATGTTAAGTTAGTTATGCACAATATCATATAATGGGATTATTTTATTTTATGCAGCCAACGACAAGCCCTTAGTTTTGGTGACTTACAATTCGCAAGAAGTATAAAAATAAGAGATCCTCTTCCTATCTTATTTCTTATCTACTGCAGTTAACTGTCATGACTCACCCTAAATCTAACAAGATCACTTAGTTTTCTTAATAAAAAATTCCATAATTTGAACCTATGCACCTTCCTTATTTAGAAACATACTTGTCATATTCAACCATTTTGTTCAGAGTTCAGCCTCCTGAACCTTGTGTTCCCAAGCAGTCAAACTATGTCTAATAGCATAAACCTAACAGAGACCAATGGTTGACTTAAAAAGTGTAGTTGTATCACAAATCACTAGCTTAACCTAAAATTATAATGATAATAAGAGAAGAAGAGAAGGGTGGAGAAATTTTTTCCAGTCTGTAAATAAAGTATTGTGGTTGTTGCATTTATCATTTGTAGTGGAGCCTCATCCTATTTGAATACAAGGTAGACCAGAAATTCTCATGCTTGATCGCTTGCATTCAAAGTTTCTTTTCCTATAAAAACTTGGATGAACACTGTTTCACATGCAATAATAAATCATTGTTTACATGTTAGCATTATAGGAATGTCACTGGCAGCAAAAAGCAAATCCTTATTGTCAGCTTTACCCAAATGAAACTTTAGAAATCAATAAAGCTTAAATTTTATGACATCTTTTCCACTACAGAAACCACAACACAGTTGCAAGTCACAGCATAGATCTCATGGTGAAACCTTCAAATTGTACCCTCATCCTCTTCAATGTTTAATCTTATGCTCTATTGACTACTATAACCTATAAGCTAGTGTTATCACGGGAGGAAATCATAAATAAGGTTCAAAATATGTTGGGGTTAAGGACACAGCGTAATTGCACTCACTTTAGTGAATATGGACACAACCACATAGCCCAGTAACATAGAAATTTGAAAAGAATGTCAGCAGGTGGAGTGGAGCTATACCAACTTAGTGAAGCACAATATATTATTATCCTTCACAGATTCTCAACTGAAGAATCAGCCCTAATTAGTCCATTTATACTTATTTAGTGATTAATGCTTAGGGTAATACAACTACGAGCTAGACTCGCAAAAATTAAAAGTTATCGTATCAACAACACACGAATATCAAAACCCTAAAGCTAAAATTCAGACTTTCAAAGATACACATGAATATCAAAACCCTAAAACTAAAATTTAGACTTTCAAAGATAGAATTTCTTACCTGATTAATCCTATTCCAAGAACCCTAAATCTTTAAGACGTGAGGCATGCTCATCTGTGAAGCATTTTGTTCAATTTCAACAAGAAATTTGATGGAACAACTCTTCAACGAAAATGTGTGCTATGACGGAACGACTCTTCAATAAGAAATATGTGAGGGAAATCGTGTTCTTCAGCTCTTCAACTTTCAACAAGAAAGTTTGACGCAAATCGTGTTCTTCAAACTTGAGAGAAAAGCGTGCTATTCAGCTATGTCGGCGAAATTTTTACTGATTTGGGGGAAAATAAGTGTTAATGTTTTATGCATTATTTTTTTGCCCAATAAAAATTGGAGGGAGATAGTTGAAAATGTTGGAGGGAATATAATATTTTAGTGAAAACATTAAGGCCACATTTGTAATGTGTTGTTTTTACAATTATAAAAATAGGACACTTTAAAAGTGTTGTCATATATGTAAATAGTTGTTGCCAATTATATCATATTATAACAACGCTTATAAAGTGTAGCTTATACCATTAAAGAATACACTTTACAAGTGTTGCAAATATTATCGAAGCTAAAAGTTAAAAACTTGGACTAGGCTTTAAAAGCGACTCCAAAAATATTTTAGGCAACACTTTACGGGCGTTGTCCATATTTAGTTTGGCCATAGGTCTAAAATGTTGTAGTGATTTCTCCGTTCAGTATTGAACCCGAAGCTTTTCTTGGGAGGGGTCAAACGAAAAATTGCATTATTAAAAGATATCAATAAATTATATTGACTAATTTGAGATGACAAAATTATGGCTTGATGATGTTAAAGAATGACAAAAGTACCACATCGGTGGTTAATGAGATGGGTGGACTCCTTATAAGTCTTGAACAATCCTTCTCCTTTTGAGCTAGCTTTTAGGATGTGAGTTAGGCCCAAGACCTAATTTAACATGAGTTAGGCCCAAGACCTAATTTCATATGGTATCAAAGTAGGGCCCGTCTCACCCGATGTTGGGGCCCCCAAAATCAAAATTGCCCACACACCAGATGCTAAGTACTGGGTGTGAGGTGGGGTGTTAAAGAATGACAAAAGTCTCACATCGGTGGTTAATGAGATGAGTGGACTCCTTATAAGGTTTGGATAATCCTTCTCCCTTTGAGCTAACTTTTGGGGTGTGAGTTAGGCCCAAGACCTAATTTTACATGATTGATTGCAAAATATAATCTATTGAATCCATGGTGGCGGAGCTACCTACTCACTGTCTTCTTCCACAATAGACTGGTCGGAGAAGGAAGGAAGAGATGAGGCAGCGATGATGATTGGTTGTACGGAAAGTTCATCACTCTTCGTTTCATATTTGACTTCCCTAGCCAAGATAAGCTTCTCGAAGGTTTCTAATGGCAGATCCATTTAGTAAATGTTTTCTATGTCGTTTTCTATCTTGTTAGCATCTTCATCTATAATCAAATCCCCAATGTTCTGCATCCATACTTCTCTTCTCTTACCTCTTCTCAGTTTCTCTCAATTTTACGATTTTGCCCGAAATTAGATATAGAAAGCTTAGAAGATGAGCGACAAGACTTGTGAGTTCTCTCTAACACGTTCTCATGCATTTTCAATCTGTAAATCAACTTGAGTTTTTTTTTCAACTTTGAATTGTTCTAGAATGTTTTGAGATTTGTATTCTGATTATAATTTATTTTCCAGAAAAGGCTCCAATTAGAAAATCAACTAAGTTCTTTCAAAATTTGTATTCTCCGACATTTTCATCAGAGTGTCACGAAATTTGAATTAGAGGTCGTCAACTCTGCCACAGATGACATCGGTGTGTATGAAGCTCTGGCATGAGTTAAACCTTTGATTTTGCTGCCGGTGATGGAATCAGTCTACTGTATTCGTTTTTGCATTTAACTTTGTTCTTCGTGTTTACTTTTACTTTCTAAGGCAAAATATGAGTAGTAGCTTCCAAATAAAGGATTGGATTTAAATCAAGTCTTTAGTTTAACTATCAGTAGGTCATTTGTGGATTTTCTTCCATGTTTTATCCTCATCTATTTTATTTTTTGGAAGTTAGTGTTTAAGTTGTTAATTTATACTTTACTTTTTTGAATTTTTTGTGGATTTTCTTTCATACTCAACTGATTCTATGGCGCAAGTAAACATTGCAATGTCCATACCCATTGCTAATGGGCGGTGTCTATTTCTTATTTTAACCGTGACAAGTTTCTCTTCTCGTTTCAAGAAGAACTCTCTCATCCATAATGGCATCACAATCACATATTATCCCAGTCGCTATTTCTCTCCATTTCTCATGAAATAGGAGAAGAGCTGGAAGCTGACAGGGTCGATACATTGTTTATAGTGGTGAGTTCGACAATGCTCAAGGTTTTTAATAAGCTAACACCACTCAAGGTTTAAAGATCAGAGGAAGTGAGGATGGATAGGCAGAGAGAGAGAAATTGAATAGGACGTTCGCCTGCACTATGATAAATTTTTCTGACAACTTATTACCTTACGCTGTCAATATTTGATTATTTTCTACAAAGTAATATGCATCTTTAACTTTTAAAAATTTAATATTTCCATCTGTATCATTGACCATACGGCAAAAAGGCAATATTCTCATTCTATAATTAGTCTGGTCCAGATTCAGTTGGGATTTTTGTCATCTCACATAGTTACAGTGGAGTGGTAGCCCGAGCATGTGGTCTTGCTAGTTTAGAACCAACAAAGGTAAACATTTGTTGAAAGTTAATTTAGAAATATTGCTGTTGCTCCGTTGCTAGTTTTGGTCCTTTTATGATTAATGTAGATGTTGTTACTTTTTTCTAACTAAAATATTTTACAGATTGCTGAGATCCTCAAAGATCGAACTGCTTGGTTTCAAGACTGCTGAAACGTCTAAGTTTTCACAATGTTTTTTGTAGGAAATGGTGGTACAATTTAGCTTTTATATACACAAGTGAGTACCTTCTCTTTAATCTTTATGTAGGCTTTTGATTGGATTAGCTTCAGTACTGAGGGGATCAATTAAATCATTTCTTTCGGATATATGCTCCTACCACTCTGCCTCCTGCATATGATTTTCGGACGCTCAGATACACAGCCACCCTAGACAATGGTAGCATTGTGGTAAACAATCCTTCACATTAGTGTGAGCGACCTGGGCACTTTTATACTTAGTTCTGATATTCCACATTTAACTAGTCTTTAAACATCTCAACCCTTGGATTGAATAGGAGTCTAGAATGTAATATGTTTGGGTCATATTTAACTAAATGCTGCATTATAATTTCCATATACACCTTTAAGGATCTCGCTACTTCAGTATGACACTTTGCTCCATTGTTTGTGATTCTTAGTAGTGAATTCTATTAGTTGTGCCATCTCATATATGTTGCTGATATTTTCTTTTAATATATAAGTGCATAGCACACTTTTTTTGCAGCTAGTGAACCATTTTCCTTCATGGATGTAAATTATCCAGTGATAATTGTTGACGAGGCAACCGTTGGTGTCTTGTAATCGTATTATATAATTAGTTTCGATAATGTTATTGCATGATTGGATCGGGTCACAATGATTAGAGTGAATGATATGTTTAACAATTGAACCGGGTAGTAAGGATAATATAAATGTATTCATGGTGGAGTTGAATACATTGTATGGCATAACTAAGCTCTCCCAACCAATGATATGCAAACAATTTTATGTTAGCAATGTGAAGTTTCTCACTTAATCTTTTTTCTTAATTGTTGGCAGCAGTATCATTGTGGGAGTTCCTACCCCGCAGTATGTAAAATAAATCCCCGCTATGTAGATTTTTTTTTGTAGTTAAAGAGCCTAATAATTTAAGGTTAATGAAAATAAATGGTCTGTTACAATTGAAAAGTGCAAATAATTTATATCAATCAGTCGTACAATAAGAGCTTTTGAAACCCATTAAATTATCAGATAATTTGACCTGAAACTAATATCACAAAATAACAACTTTTTTTTGAGATATCACATATATATTCCAATAGATAATGATTTACAGTGGAGGTTAATAGTTATAGTTGCTGACAACGGCTAATGATGATGGTTGACGATATAAAAAGTGGTAGTTGATGGTGATAATTATCCTTAGTAATTGATGGTTGGTGGTGTGACCGCAAATAATAGCTAGGGCTGTAACAACTAATTAGAATAGTAATGGTAATTGTGGATAGTGATAGTTGATAATGATGTGCGATCATGACAAACAATAATGATGTGCGAAGGTAGTAGCTGATAGAACAAAATCCCTCCTAAATAAATATTTTTATGATATCAATACTTTATTATAAAATTTAATCATTTAAATCTATTCAAACTCAATAAGAGGCATGAATTGTAATAAAAAAAATATATTTAATTGTTATGATTTAATGACTATTATTCCAACTTTAAAAAAATTAAGACACATAATAGCTTTGATATGGATAATAACTTTTATTTTTACTAGAGAGGTACAAATAAATGTGGCCTCATGTGCATCCCTACTGGCTACCGCAACTTTTTTTTTTTTTTTCTGATCAAGTGTTTAGATTTACGGTGTGTTGAATATGATAAAAAAATATTGTTCATAGAAAATATTTTCTAAAAAAATTGTTCCAAGAAAATAAGTACCTATTTTTTTTTGTGTCTACTATGTAAATTAAAATTTATACCTAAAAATATTTATATATAATCTAGATAAATATTATCGAAGATAAAGGTGGAGGGTAGGGGCTGTAAGAGGTGAGGAGGAGAGTATCGATATGAAGTATCACTTATATAATTTATTTTTCATATTTTCATTTAGAAAGTTATTTTTCTTAATTTTACCGAACTTATTTTCTTAACGAAACAGTTTACATAAAATATGATGATTTTTTTTCTTTCATATTAAAAACACTTTAGATTAATTGTTAATGAATAATATGCACACATATACATGTCGACAGCTTCACATACGTTATTTTAATTAAATACTCCCGTCGTTGTATATATAAGGCCAAACACATATACAGCCCCTCAAACTTGCCCTCATTTTTCATTTTGGCACTCCAACTTAGCCTTGTTCCATTTTAACCCTTAAACTCCATTTGTTCTGTACCATTTAAACACTTATACTAATTTTTATGATTTGTTTTTATTTATGTTCTTCAATTGCAATTTCTTATTTTTTAAAAATAGACGTGTGCCTGTTAATTAAAAAAAATAAACATTCGCGAACGAACATAAAATTTTTCAAACAATAATATTATTTTTTGATATTTCTCTGTATTTTTGCATGAAAATAAATTGACGAAAGTTCTTTGATTTTCTTTCTTAAACATTCAATCAAATTAAATAACACTACTTATTTATTTTTTCTTATCATCTAGGTTATCTAAATTTAACGCAAATACTCACTTTTAATTTTTAATATAAATCAATACGAATAAAAAAACCCATCTTCAAAAAGACTCGACTGACTTAGTTAATAACACTACTAAAAAAAGACTCTTGTTTATTGCTAATAACACTACTAAACAATGTTAAAACTCGACTGACTTTGTTAGGTTGTTAGTGATTTTAAAGAAAGAAAACCAACACAATTTCGTCGGTTATTTTTCACACAAAAATACATAACACTCTTAAAAAGAAATTATTATTTTTTAAATAGAATTATTTTTTGTTAATTTTTATTTTTTAAACTAAAAAATGACACATGTCGATTTAAAATAAGAAGTTGCAATTGAAGAATATATATAAAAATAAATAAATCATAAAAATAGTATTTCGTGTTAAAATGGAACATAAAAAATGGAGTTCAAGGGTTAAAATGGAACAAGGCTAAGATAAAGTGCCAAAATGAAAAATGTGGACAAATTAGAGGGGTTATATATGTGTTTGGCCTATATATAATATAGTAATATAATAAACATAATTGCGATACATACCACATGTGATGCTTTGATATTTTTGATTCTCTAGAGGAAGAAACATTCATGCATGATTACGACTTTTCCATGGAGATGGAGCCACATTACATGAATGTTGTCACCTTAGGCTTAGTCCCTATTCATCTTTTGTTTTGATGTGATATCTTTAGCATTACTCATAAGAATCTTTTCATAGTTTAATAGTTTAAATGACTGACTATTTAAAATTTAATTTTATTGACGAGATTTTGATTTCTCAACTTATAATTTTATGTCATATTTTAAGAATTTATTAAATTTTATGTTTACTAATAATGTCACAATGTGCATATGCTGACAACCACATTTAATCAATATAAAATTTCACTTTGGCAAGTTCTAAATTAAGAAAAAAAAACACAAATGTAACTTATCTCATTATTAAATACGTTTAAAATATATCAAAAATATAAATCTCAGTCATTTTGTCTCATTTATTTAATTTAAAAAACGTGAACATTCTCTTAACATAAATTTTAGCTAATAAATAACTATATTGAATATGGTTAACTCATGAGTATAGCAATTGTACTTCTCTTAAAAAATGTAAGAGTATAGAAACCTCTAAAAAGTACAATTATTAGGGTGTGTTTGGTATGCAGGAAAATATTTTCTATTTTTCTTATATTATTTTTTATGTTTAATTCAAATATTGACCCATGATCCTTTTATTATTATTATTATTATTATCAAATAATAAACCAAAGGCTGTTTTGTACAAACAAAGCTCGAGTTCAGATCACTCAAAAAAAAAAAAAAGTAATAAGAAAAATA
Source organism: Solanum stenotomum (assembly GCF_019186545.1). Classification (NCBI taxonomy): domain Eukaryota; kingdom Viridiplantae; phylum Streptophyta; class Magnoliopsida; order Solanales; family Solanaceae; genus Solanum; species Solanum stenotomum. The sequence continues at coordinate 28,880,349 of NC_064288.1, forward strand.
ATAGCAAATCCCTATTACGCTATTTTTTTTTCTTTTTCTAGCAGATTGAACCTACAAGATGTTGGAAAATATTGGAAAACATGAAAAATCTTGTAGCTTGAGGCATGCCTATGACAATGTCCTCAAGGATAGTTCACCGGTTAAAATGTATTCCCCAAGATTCAACAAACTATTCTACTATTAAAATTAGGAGACTGAAACTAACAAATAAATTATTTTACTTGAGAAAACTCAGCAAAAATTATAAACTAAGGAAGAAAAGTTTACCTTTCAATCTTTTCTACTTCCTCTCCTTTTACAGACAAACAAACCATATATATAGTAATCTAATCATCATGCATACAATGTACGTTAATATAAAATAATTGCCATAAAAGGCTATAGAATTATTACCAAATATTTATTTGAATTTGTGCAACTCCCAAATCAATTGGTTACTGCTATAACGACATTACCCGCTGCCATATTAACAAAAACAAGCTATTGGCCACACTATTAAAAAATACTTAATATAATATTAATAAGGCTAAAATAGTATACGGTAATAATATGTAATAAATTCTTTTGACCATCTTTAATAATAGATATAAAGAATTTTAAATATGATTCTTATAATTTTTAAGATAATAAAAATATTTTATCAACAATCCCCAGATATCTTAAAAACAATATTAAGAAATAATATAATAATAAAAATATATAAAAGATAATTATCGCTGGGAAATTCAAAAGAAAGTATAATGCATTGAATCTAGTATCTCGTAGACTATGAATCAAACTTCGAGAAAATAAGATTAAACTTACGGAACAAATGGCGAAGCTTAAAACTTCTATGAAATAAAAATTCTGTTGTAAGCTCAAAGTCTTATTTTATCACATTATACATGCACAATCTTTGTCGATATCGCGGTTTTGCACGAAGAGGCCATGCACGTGTCCAAATATTCATGAATGCTTTAGAAATCTGTCACAATTTCATTGAAGCGGCACCACTCCACACTCATATACAGGTCCACCCATCAAATGTATTCTGCAGAGCAATACACCACCTATAACGGATATGACTATGGATTAAGAGCTCACAACTCAACCTCACTTTTCTTGCAGATTTGCACTACATGCATACCATAATGGATCACATATGGGACAAAGATATATAGTGCACAAGATAAAACAATGACTTGTTATTACCCATATGAACCTAATTCATGGGATCTCCAATCACATAGGTTGAGTTACCATCATGTTTAATATACAACTTGACCATATTCCCATTGTAACGACCCAAACAGTATTTTGTGAAACTAAGTTTTTCGGGTCTGTACCATCCTGCAATAACGAAAATAATCCCGCCAAAACGAGCCGCCATAATGGGATTGGTGCCGCCATGGCGGGATAGTCGCAAACATAATTGAAAGACGCGAATTCTTATTTTCCCCTTCCTCCCTTAAGTGCCAAAATAGACGAGGGTCATCCTGAAAATCCTCAAAAGACTGCTCTAGGCTTGTGGAGGAGGTAGAGGAGGAATTCTAACATAAGAAAGGCTACAACCCATGGATTCTAGGCCTGCCTCCATTGTTTCGTTCTCCGGAAGGCAGAAATCGTGCTATAATCCTCATACAACTACTTGGCGCCCATGTAGGCTAGATTTTCTTTATTGAGTAGTTGATAACTCGTTCCCACCCCTAACATATTGTAAGTCGACTGGAGAATACATATTTAATCCTTCGGGCATGAATATGGTAGGATAGTAAGTATGGTCCCTGGGTAGGTGATAGTTGGGTTTCCCGTCAGTGTTATATATGCCTGCTAACTACTCTATTGTATTCATGCATGTATGTGAATAAGGAAGTTGAAATGAATCTAATGAAACAACTAATTGTGATTCTGTAGCATGTAAGGAACCTGTTACCTGATGGTATGATATAAGTATGTAAATCATTCATTGTGGTGCTGAATGTGTTTGTGATTGTGGTTGATTAGATCGGGTGTCACGTTTCGACATATAATTGGATTGGGTGTCACGTTTCGACATATAATTGGATCAGGTGTCACGTTCTAACCATAATTGGATCGGGTGTTACGTTCTGATACATTATTGGATCAAGTGTCACATTCCAACAGATTATCGAATCGAGTGTCACGTTTTGACACATTACTGGATTGGGTGTCATATTCTGACACACAAATAACTTGGGTGTGGGTTCCATGATAGGACCATTATTGGCTGCTTATCTGTCAATGAATATGATTTCCCGTACCATAACTGAGAAATTGATAGAACTGTGATTGATCATACCAATTCTGTGTAATAATGGATATGAGAGAATCGAAAGTCCGAATGTTACTAATTTTCGTATTGTTATGATTTTATTTGTGTTACTATATTGTGGCTGTTGAATGTGATATGTATCCCGGGTATGAGGAGGTGTGAGCATAAGAGGAAGAGTAGCGGAAATGGTGATGAATGACTGATCCTTGGGAATGGGGTTCATTCCAGAGTGATTAATGAGACTTGTTATGGTATACTTTGTGGTCAAAGGCCGGATTGTTGTGGTGGAGAATCATACGAGTGTAGTAAGTTGGTTGGCCGGATTGGGGGCGATGTGTGTTTCGGAAACTCCTCTATGTGATAGAGAGTTTAGGTCTTAATCTAAATAGGAGTTTGTAGCGATGCAAATGGAAGGCCAATACTGTGTTGTTCCCTAGTTATGGTTAACACAAAGAAGGTGGTCGTGTGGGTGAAAAGGTTAGCTGTGGTATTTTTCTTATAACATGTTTCTTCTAGTTGATTTCTTTATATTAGATGGTGGGTATTCGGTTGACTGATGATACCTATCAGTATGTGTTGTTGTACTGATACTATTCTTGCTATGTAACTTGACATAGTCTGGTTGCAAGGTCAGTGATGTTTCGTAGGAGAATACGAAGACGATTTCCAACAGCTTCTACTGTCCTGCTTTATGGTGGGAGTTGTGTCATGATATTTTTTTTACATGAAGTATCTTTAGTAGCTATTGTACCTGTTTAGACTAGATTCCCTAGGGTGTTAATTATTCTAGAATTTCAATCTTGGTTTTGTTTTAACTTAGTATCTTGTAAGCTTCACGAACTTTCCATATTGTCTCTTATCTTCTTAATTTTTCCGCATGATGAAATCGTTTAGGGACTATGGGTTCTCCTATCTAGGTGTTAGAGCAGGTACTGGCACAACCCTGTGGGGTGGGTTGTGACAAATTGGTATCAAAGTATAGGTTACCGGTCTTTTTGTACATAGGAAATATGGAATAGACTTGAGAGGATTGGTGTGTTGACGTCCACATCTAATCTTCAGGAAGCCATGAAGAATTCTATGAAGTTGTTCTATTTCTTCTCTCATTTCGTGTGATTTGTCAGATGTGGGGTAGGTTAAGTCCAACTGGTATATCCGAATTTCAATTGATATCTTAACAAAGTGAACTTGATGCTGTAGTCGTGGCTGAAGGGACACAAACAAGGAAAATTGGAATCGAGAAGGTTCCAATTATTATCTGGCCTTAGAGGTTGTGCAAATGCTTGGATGATCAACTAATAGTTATCAATGAAGCAAATTAAGTTAATAACTTTGACTTGCTTGAGTGATGTAGATTGAAATTGTGATCATGAGCATAGTAGTGCCTAAATAAGCATTGGTGAGTGAAGTGTACTTGCCTAAATGATATGATGTGACTGTGTTTTTTGATATTGCATGAATAATTGCCTACTTGCAGAAATAGTTGAATATCACAAGAGGTATAATTGCTTAAGTCTCTATGAACTTGTGGATAGAAAAGAGGCATGTTTAGTGGGGCTCAATGGTTTCATGATGACTTATAATGTGATTAATAAGCATATTCTTGAAGTGTGCATGTTTGTTATGCCAAGATAAAGGGAAAATTCTCTTGTATGTGTAGGCCAAATTCAACTAGGGGAGTTGGGTTCTAGCTAAATTATGATCCTGAGGGTCAATAAAGAACTCTACGAACAGAGAGAACTCCAATGAAATTGTTTCTTGGGAATTGACCCTGTCAATGCCACCATGGCGAGATTATCCCTCCATGGAGGGACTGCCATATCGGGAATTTTCTTGTAATGGCGGGCTAGGTTGAGACAGAATCTCAGTACTATCTCCCATGTTCCCCCCTTGTTCCACCAATTGACTTTGAATAGTATATTGACTAACTCTCGCATCCCAATCAGTGATCATCAGTAAAATAGTGAGTTATAAGCATCTAGAATTTATTTATACCTACGAAATTAAATATCTAGCATCTATGTCTTTATAAAACATAGGAAAACAAGAAGGAAATAGTGCAATTATTTGTTGCATGCCCAAACGGGGCAAACCCAAAACCAAGCCAAAGATTTCTACTAAGAGAGATGGGGAGTGTTGTCATCGGAATCGAGGTTCTTTGGGGCCTCCTCACCAGTCCATGCCTCACTCAACTAGGAAAACTCTCGAAAGTCCTCTGGTTCAAGCGTGGGAAGTTCCCGCTAGGGGGCGATGCAAGAAAATATAACCTTGATGGCCTTCAACATCCTGCCCATCACACGGTCCTTCTCGAGGTTCTTCTTCTTCTCCCATCACAACTGGTGGCGGAACATCTCGACCTCAAAGGCGGTGTAGGGTGGAACTGAAGCTGAGGTGCTAGCATAGGTACCTCCAAATCTTCTTTGGACAGCAGCCAAGTCCTCTTCCACGCAATGGCCTGATAGTAGGGGCTGAGATTGGGTAGAAGGGGCGTCATTGGCCTCATCGTCTGGCTTTGCTGCTCCTGGCCCTACATACCTTAATTTTCTTTCTTCCTTTAGAAGTGGGCCGCCTGATCAGGAGAGAATGGAAATGGGGATCCATGGGTGATACCTCGTCATTGTCTAGGAGTGGCACCCCCACCCGCTTGCACATCACCGTTACCAACCCCGGTAAGAAGAATGCCTTTTTGTTGCCTTGGTAGAACATCTTCCACTCAGACACTATCTGTGCCACCACGTTTATCCTGATTCCCTGCACTGCACAAGCCACCACCATAGCCCTAAGATAAGTCACGTAGATGCGATTTCCCTATGGGCTAATCCCCCTAGCCACCAAATTCAGCCGCCTCTTTGCATCGACGTTCTAGTAAGTGTTGGTGATTCGCTCTGTAGTAACCTAGTAGATACAATCCTGACATTCATTCTCAACTAGTGTATGTCGTACCCAAACCAGATCCATTTTTCCTAAGTCAATCTCGTACTCAGCATTGGAGACTTCCGGCACCTCGAGCATTACATTGATGAATTGAGGGCTCACACTCCTATGATACGGATGATAGAGTGAGGTGCATCCTAGCACACAGTTGGGAGGAGGGCATAGAATTGCCTCACTCAGCCTGAGTGCGCGATAGGGAAGCCTCCGCTAGTGATCCCTAACCTAACTCTATTAGCCGAGCATGGAAGGGGGGAGCCTTCTCCATTAAGACTAGAAAGTAGAAACCCCTTTCGTACAAAATATTGGTGTTTCAGTAGTCATGATGCCTCTCCCGACTTGCAGCATCAGGAAACTAGACAAAGTGCAAGTTTTCTTCATTGAATTCAACCATTTTTGATCAAACCTGCAATTTCATAATGTGCATATTAGGACTCAGCATATATAGGTGACCCTGTGAGCAAAAGGAAGGGGAAAAATTCTTCTAGCTGAAATGGCTGGGAGGCCACTGGTTCATGGCCTCCTGCAATGGCGGCTAGGATCCCTCCATGGTGATACCGCCACAGCGGGAGCAAGGCCACCATGGCGGCCTTCATCTAGGTCGAAGCTTCAGGGATACGTTCATGGCACCTCTTCGCCCAAAAACTCCATTTTCACTAAATTTTCGTTAGATCAGTGTTTCAAAAATACCCTACTACCTAATTATGCAAAGTTTCTAGCATTTCCACTCCTAAATGGTGTTGAAATCTAAGTTGCCAACCAAGAACACTATTCAACTTCCCCCACCCATTCCAAAACGTTTCTGCCCTATTTTCCCGTAATGCTTACTCTAAGAACATTGTAAAGATGTTGTAAGCTTAAGGGAAGTTTCCATGCTACGGTTACTGCATCAAATCAAGCAACCCACTTGAAATTTCAAAAAACTACCTACAAGACAATTTACTCAATCGATTCTTTCCATGCAATCATTGTTAAGCAAGTAATGAAGCAATTAGAGTAGGGAGGGAGATCATTACCTTAGTTTTGACGGCTAGATCGAAGCGATTGAGAGAGTTTTGGGAGTTTTAGGGTGTGTATTGGAGGAAATAGGGAGAACCCATTTCTCCCCCCTCTTAACTGACCCCCGCATTTCTGCCATGGCGGTAGAGTCCCGCTACAACAGGATCTCGACTATTATTGTGGGATCAGTTTGGGTATTATAGGGATATATTTTGTTCATGTTTGGTCTCGTTAATCCGATCTGAGCCCTTTGACAAGGTCCTTTTCATTCTTAACTCTCGGGGTACACGGTCTTTTATTGTTCCGTCACAAATTAATCCTTTAGTTTCCAAAGTACTCTAACCGACTTGTGCCCACTCCTCCGTTTATCATCCGGGGATGAATGAGGGGTAAATTGGTATCTATTGTAACGACCCAAATTGTATTTCGTGAGACTAAGTTGTCCGGGCCTGTACCATCCCGCCATAGCGGGAATGATCCTGCCATAGTAGCACCACCAGAGCGGGATGGTTTCTGCCACAACGGGATAGTCGGAAAAAAAATTGAAAAATGCAAATTCTTATTTTCCCCTTCCTCCCTTAAGTGCTTAAATAGATGAGGGTCACCCTAAAAACCCTCAAAAGGCTGCTTTTGACTTGGTGTTACGACCCAGGGGTACCCCTAAATGCAACATGGCGTATAGAACCCCAAAGGACTCCATACAAGCCACTTAGCTCTCGTAACATAAGAAATATAATAATAAGAGTAAAATAATAGTCCAAGTCCAATAGTTTTTATAAAAAAAACGGAAGTCTAAATCACTTGTCTTATCATAGCCATCTAATACAATAGAATGAAATTAGGCCTAGTGCATACATCATCTCCAAAAGAGAAATACGGGAAAAGAAACTAAAACAATGAAAGTCCATCCTCGAAGAATGAGGACTCACCAAAGCTCAGAAATATCTTAAGTAAACCTCTAGTCACGAAACTGATGACCCTGACTGTCGGACCCTACATTTGGGAAAAATGTAGGCAAGAGTATGCATTAGTACAAAACAATGTACCAAGTATGATAGCCATGCATAATACATTTAAAACATGCTAAAAGGAACATTTTATTTCATGACATACAATTGACCAAGCTAAAACATGATATAAGAGGGTTAGAAAACATAAGTCATAAAACCATGGTCAATGCAAGCTAACATCCACTTTGAAACATTTGAAATCATATGTGATACTTCTTGAATTAACCTTAGTTCATTATTAATATGGGGAATTAGCCTTAACCGACATAGAGATCATGTGAGCTATAACATGATCCCCCGGTGTCTCCCACACCGAAAAGGATTGTCCTACTTGCCGAAGGTAGAACCATTAACTTCTAGCTTAAGTGGATCCACTGGCTTATCATCCTATGGGGCACATTGTTCAAGGGATACAAAGATTGTTACTAGAAACCCGGCCTCTACTAATGTGATGGCTTCCATCTCAAGAGATTGCTTCTAGAAATCCGGCCTCTACTCACGTGAGGGCTTCCATCTCATATCAATATCCACTCGGTGCTAAGCATAAATCCCATAGAGTATTTATTAAGTCTTGACTTATCTCATGATCCTGGGTATCCTTGGATAACCAATCCAAGCTAAAAACATCATATTAGGATAGCTCGTTAGATCATCCGTCCATGGTCTCTTTTAATATTTGATTCTATTAGGTGAGAAAGTCTTTCAACCTAAGAACCCTTATTATGTGAGAGAAAACCTTTCACATCATTCTAGTATGTGTTTATGAGAATATCCTTTCAACAACACAACAACATCATCATCATTGGTACTTTACTCTAAAAGAACCCTTAACACATTTGCATAAATTTCAAAAGAAAATGCATAGGTCCATCTTTTACCTCTTGAGGTTCAAACCCACTTTCAATCATCAATACTTAAAAAACGTGGGTTAGATATGGATTTCATCATAAATTCATGTAAAGCTAGCAATACATGCTCAATTTCATAAACTCTCCCTTTACATCCAAAATCCCACATCACATGATTCATAACTTGAAAACATAGGGGTTACATGGGTTCATGGGGAGATCATCATAAAATCATAGTATTTCATCAATTCAGGCATAAGTGATCATAATTCAATTATTTAAATCAACATTGAAAAGAACCCATGACAATTGAAGAAAACCCTAACTCGATTGGACATTTCTAACTTTGAAAATAAGAGAATTTGGGAACTCCATGAATGAAAGGATTTCATGGATGAAAAATATCATACCTCAAAGCCCAATGCTTAACTTCAATTGAGCATATTGAGGCTTGACCTTGATCCTAGCTTGAATCCTTTCTTCTTCTTCTTCAAGTTCTAGAGAGAGAAATATTTTGGGGAGAAAAACTTTAGGATTTCTTTTGGGTTTTTGAAATAATGACTTGAATTGGTGAGTTTTGAGGTTAAAATGACTTATATAGGGGTCCTAGGCTTAGGCAAAATGGCATAGCTTTGTTTTAATTAAAATCGGAAAAGAACCAAAAACCCTGAACTAAAACTACTGAACCACCACCACGCTCGAGTTCATGAACCGTGGTGTCTCTCACGAACCATGGTGGCTGCCGTGGTCACTTTACCAGTGGGTTGACAACCACCTCCTTAACCCCTAAAAACTAAGTCATCTCCACGACCTCTCCCACGATCGTGGTGGCCTTCATGAGCCGTCTAGTGGCTCGTGAGAAGGGTCCTATTTGGTACAGTTTAGCCTAGCTACTGCCCAGCCTATCACAAGCATCACCACAACCCGTGGTCCCTACCACGAGGCGTCATAGTGACCGTGAAAGGTGAGGCAGTGCTTGGTGAAGGCTGGCCAAGCTTCCTTCCTTGGCTTTTGCCGTCTCAGTTAGCCCTAGATTAGCCTACTAGATTTCGAGGTGTTATATTTGGGGAGGAGGGAAAGGAAATATTCTAATGCAAGAAAGGATACAACCCACAGATTCTAGGCCTGCCTCCATTGTTTCATTGTCTGGAAGTCAGGAATCGTGCTATAATACTCATACAACTGCTTGGTGCCCAAGTAGGCTATGTTTTCTTTATTGAGTAGTTGATAAGTCGTTCCCACCCTTAATATATTGTAAGTCTACTAGAGATTACAAGTTTAGCCCTTCATGCACGAAGATGGAAGGATAGTAAGTGTGATCCCTTTGGTTTGAACTAGTGTGTACCGTGTGGATGGACTTATCTTATGAATTTAGGGGTAGGTGATAGTTGGATTTCCCATCAGTGTTATGTATGTCTGCTAACTACTCTATTGTATTCATGCATGTATGTGAATAGGGAAAGATTAATTAAATAATGAATGTACAATTTGTGATTCCGTAGCATGCAAGGAACATGTTACCTAATGGTATGATACAAGTGTTTAAATCATTCATTGTGGTGCTGATTGTGTTTGTGAATGTGGTTGATTGGATCAGGTGTTATGTGCCAACACATAATTAGATCGCGTGTCACGTTCTGACACATAATTGGATTAGGTGTCATGTTTGGACACATTATATGATCGGATGTCACATTTTGATACATTATTGGATCGGGTGTCACGTTCCAACACACTAACAACTTGGGTGTGGGTTTCATGAGAGGACCATTGTTGGTTGCTTATCTATGAATGAATATGATTTGTTGTACCATAATTGAGAAATTTATAGAACTGTGATTGATCATACCCATCTTTTGTAATAATGAATATGAGAGAACTGGAAGTCTGAGTGTTACTAATTTCCGTATTTGTCACTCCCCGAGCCTACCCCCTTGACGCAGACACGGGACCTAGGATCATGAGTGACACCAAGCTAACCCTACTAACATATCATAAGCATACTAAAGCAAATGAATCAATAAATACTGCGCGGAAGCTAAATCATGTAAATAATCTAAATGATGGGGAATACCCATATGCTAAATCTGAATATATGAAAAATGTGAGTTTGAGTACAATGAAAAATCAAACTCTAACACAATAGCTGAATCTAACTATGTTTGAAATAAGCCTCTAAACTGACTAGAAGTGTTGGGACATACCCCAGCTCAATCTAGCTAAAACTGAAACTATGCTATGCGTGATCTGACTGCTGAATACCTGAACCTATATCATGAGAAGATGTAGCGCCGAGTATGCGTCAGTATTTGAAAGGTACTGAGCATGCAGGATAGAGTAAAGCTGAACAATAAGACAAATGAATCAAAGCATAATGTCTGAGTAATGATAAGATATAAACATGATACTAAACTGAAAACACTGAATCATGAACTACTGAAAGTAATGACCATGTTTATAACATGTTGAGATTAAAATCTGTCTGTAACTGATAACATGGTCAATGCAATAGAATATGACTGTACTGTGGGAGCTACTAATAACCGACATAAGACCACATGAGCTAAATGTGGAGTCCGATGTATACGACCCATCGAGATGGACCAATATACCCTGAAAGAGGTATAAAGGCATGCTGGGGTGATCACTAAAATGTAATGCCCAACAAAGAGGACTTATCCTACAAGGGCACGTAATTCTGGGACTATTCGGGTACACTGAACCCTAGTCCACTCGGTATTAAGTTACTCCCAATTGATTATGTAATTAACAGTTTATGACTGGATTTCTGTAATACTGGATAGCTCAAAATACTAACATGCAAACTGAGAATGCAACATTAATAAACTGATAATTAAACATTTATAACTGGAGCATGTATAACTGAATGATCTGACCTAGCATGTGCAATTCATGAACTAATAGAACTACATAGCTAGGGTTCTGAATTTATGAAGGAATCTACGCAAAACCTTACTAAAATCATGATAATCTGATTAGGAACATTAAACCAACAAGTTCATAATGATCTGCCGCAATTCTAAAAACCCTAGGTCTAGATAATATTAAAGGAATCCAGAATCTGACCTAATTCTAGGGACCTAATGGGCGAAAGGAACCCACAAGTGAAATCCCACATACCTGGTGAATAATTCCACGGAGAAATCTTTCGATTTCGGGGCTGGAACTAATGGAACCTTGCTGTGTTCTTGAACTAGGGTTCTTGACTTCTTTAATGTCATACGTTCTAATTTTTCTAAGTTTTGATGAATGATCTAACTTATGTAGTTTAGGTGTCTAACGCATAGGGGAAAAGACCAAATGACCCCTGACTTGAAATATGCTAAAGTGACCTACAGACTGATCGATGATCCATCAACTGACAACGATCCGTCCTGTCAGTTTGTCGATCGCCTTCAGAGGATGGATTATGGGGGATCTTGAAGGTCTTGACCTACGGACTGATCGACGATCCATCCTGTCAGTCCGTCGATCGACTTCAGAGGATGGATTCTGAGGGGTCTTGAGGGTCTCGACCTATGGACTGATTAACGATCCATCGACTGATCCACGATCTGCCCTATCAGTCCATCGATCGACTTAAGAGACTAGGTTCTGAGGTTCTTGTCATACAGACGGATCGATGGTTCGTCGACTAATCCACGATCCGTCTTGTCCTACTCTGGGGTCATTCCTTAGAATGGTTTTTGTCTGAGTTTCTAGAGAGGGTTGCAGATGCGAACTACGGACCACCAACACGGGCTGTGGGTGACCTTACGGTCCATGGGTGGCAACCGTGGGTTGCACCTGCAACTTCTGGAAATCTGCATTAAGGTCTGTTTTCGGATATGGGGTGTTACATTATCTCCTCCTTGGGAATATTCATCCTCGAATGAAGACTAAACTAGCTGAATATGGAGGGTAAGAGCTGCAAATCCTACTACTAAGCACTAGAAACTAATTTCTGACTTATTTAAGTTCCAAGAATATGCAAATACGCTGAAAATGCAAGTATAAACTGAAGGAACATGATACTAATTAAGAATGAATAAACACATGAATGTCTGAAAAACTGAAGAGGTACTATTACCTCAAGCTGGAGTGGAATCGGAATGAAAGAGGTCAAAATACTACCCTTCCATTCTAAGATTGGTTTGTCTGGAAACTGAAAACAAACAATCCTAGTTCTAAAATCGATTGAGGGATAACAAGAATGTAACTAATCCATGCCTAGAATGATATTGAAATCTACCATTTCTAACTCTACAAGATCTACTGAGGTGACTTTCTGAGAGACTGTGGCAGGGCAATTTTTGTATACCCGTCTAGCTATAACTCGGTCACCGACTAGAGTAGAGACTAAGAAAGGTTCTAAGAGATTTTATTGACTAACATTGAAGTTGACTTCTATATAAGAAGTTACAAAGGACAAAGTAGACCCTGTTGTCTCTCCACTGAGTGAACCATATGTGAGCCACATCCTTAAGCTGGTAGGATGCCAACTCAACCCTACTATTACCAGTCACTTGCATCACTCCAAAGATTTTCTTAACCTCATCGATGGAGGTCTGTGGGTCTTCATCAACTTGCGACCCTAAAAACTCAGGCAGATTCATCCTAACAAAGTCATAAACCCTGGCTGCCACTGATCCACCATTTCTATTACTAGGAACTTGAACCTGTTGATTGTTCTGGTTGGTCATACTCTGCGCCAAAAACTGAATCGCATTCCAAAACTCTGCGTTCGAAACCTCATGGTCTAGGACTAGAGGAATTGCATGCATTATCATTGCTTGTGTAAGCTCTACGAGGAGGCATGATCTTAAACGCATAACGACGGATTAGAATAAGGAAATTGGATCATACCTCACGCACGATAAGAGTGACAAAGAATGTGAAGTTTTCCTAAAACACTTTGTAGCCTCCCTCTCATTAGATGTGGTGCACTTCACACCCATGAAGAGGACTCTACTTAGTGCACCTTTTCAGACATCCTAGGACACTTAAACCTAGTGCTCTGATACAAAGTTTGTCATACCCCGAGGCTACCCCTTGGACGTAGACACGGGACCTAGAATGACGAGTGACCCCAAGCTAACCCTGTTGGCATATCATAAGCATACTAAAACAATTAACTTAATAAATATTGTGCGGAAGCTAAATCATGTAAATAATCTAAAATGATTGTAACGACCCAAAAAAAAATGAACTAGTGAAACTAGAGCCTCACATGTGAGTTTGGAGTTGAGAACTTGATGAAATGATGAGAAATGACAGTGACGTCCGGAAACTAGTCGTTTGAACTAGTAAGTTGTAAGGGTCTTGTCGTTGAAGTTTGGAGTGTTGTTTAAGGGCTTAAGGGGTTGATTAGCTAGTTGATTAATCACCTTTATAAGCTAGCAAGACCTTAAGCTAGGTCATGAAATCATTTAGAACCGAGACCCTCAAAACAGTCCCCTAAAAACAGTTTTTAGTTTTAAGTTAGGAGTGAGGGTCAACTTTAAATGGTCATATCTTTTAGCTCAAAATGAATTAGGTGGACCATTACCTATCCAATTAAAGGTATCTGAGTCCTCTTTCCAACGCCACCGAGTTTGCCCTTTTCCGATCTCGGAGTAAAAAGTTATGCCCAAAATAGTGAAGCACTGTCAGCAAGGACGAGCTTAGACGGGTTTAGTGGAAACTTTTAAGTGGGTCCTTATTTCTTTTCCTAAGTTGAGCCCCTTTTATTATATGCCTTTCCTAGCAATTATAAAACCCTTCTAGACCAAATTCTTCCATTTTAAGTCACTCCAATTAGAATTAAAAAGAACTCACCTCCTCTCAAATACTTTTCTCTCTACAATCCTCCATTTTAAGAAGGTCAAGAACTTGGAGCTAGGGCTTGGATTGAAGGTGGTTTCTTCATCAATTTTCTTGGGGAATCTTAACAAAGGTATGGTGACCCTTGATCCTTGATTATCTTTCCTTCAAGGAGTCCATTCAAAAGGGTTTCAAAAGTCTTCAAAGAACAAAACTTCTATTTTCTATTCTAGGTATGGGTTCATGGGTAAAATGTTTTCAAAGTCATTATATTGGTGAATTGAAGTTCTATTTATGATTTTAAGATGATTTTTATATGAAACTTCTTCAAGAACCCATGTTTTCATTAAAAGCCTAGAATTTGCTAATGAAGTGGGTTTAATGCCTATGATTTAATGTTGATGAAATTGAGTTTAGATTGGATTATATTGTTGATTTATATGATTTTCTATACCTATTTATGATGAATTGTTGGTATATGGATAATTGAGGATTGTGGCCTTATGGGCAAGTTATGGAAGAATTCTCTTGTGGTAAGAAAAATGGTTGGGACTTGAGTGTTGTTGATTATGGCTTTGGAGGATGGTAAGTTGGCTTAATCTCATATTATGGATAAAAAAATTGTTCTTGCTTGGTTTGATCCACTTATGGTGGAGGTGTTTAATTATGGAATGTATTGTGACCATGGCCTTGAAGGCATAGTATGAGAAATATAAGTGTTACATGACATTTTTATGAATGGACATTTAATGGAGCTAATGTGATCATGTTATGAACGTAAATGTGTTATTATTGAAAGGATTTTTCTCAATTTGACACTCATGAATGTTGATGATAGAATATGAAGGATTCTCCAATTTATTGCATATCTCGAATTGGTAGAGCTTGTGCATCATTTTCTTGTTTAAATGATTATATTATTGGTTGTTGAATCCTCGGATCGGTAGGCTAGTAGCACCCTTCCACTCATGATAATAATGAACCTTGGAATCGGTAGGCTTATCGCACCCTTCCATTCATGATAGTAATGAACCTTGGAGTCGGTAGGCCTATGGCACCTTTCCATGAAGGTTAATGATGAGACTTGAACCGGTAGGCCCATGGCACCCTTTCAAGAGGAGTTAATGAGCTTTCCTAAATGAACCTTGAAACGGTAGGCTTAAAGCACCCTTTCACGTGTTAATAAATGTAATTTGGAGTTGGTAGGCCAATGGCACCTCTCATATGTGATAATGTCAAGGTAACGAACTATTCTATGGGAATGTAGGCTAAGCACCGAGTGGATTTGGTTAGATGGAAACTCCCCCAATAGTTAGGCATGAGTTTCAATGATCGTCTACCTTATCCCATAAACTATGTGCCCGCATAGGTAGCTAGTGGATCCATTAAGCTATATATACCGGTCTTCCTTAGGCAAGTAGACCACCTCTTTACGGTGTGGGGACTTATGACACCGGATTCCATGACAAGCTCTCATGGTCTATGTCGGTTAAATGCTTACTTCCCATCATGTGAGATTTCATTATGGTTTCTTGATAGGCTCTACAAAGTGTAGGTAGTAGTATGGGATGCTACCTATACATTGCACGAGTAGGCTTGGAGAGGGTCATAGTGAGTTTCTCTAAATCCTAATGTATGTGACACAATTGTGGCCTAAATAAGGTTATTAAAGAATGTTGGCTCTCAAATGCTTAATATGAGATGCATGCTATACTTGGGTTATATTATGAGTTATTTTCCCTTGTCATGTCTTAATTAATGATATACCTCTTATGTATGAATATTGTGCAAAGGTGAAAGAAAGGAATGATAAGTTACTTTAAGTGACCTAAATGTGGTGCCTTAGTATGGATGGTGGTATGGGACGCCATCCATACATTGCACGAGGTATAGCATAAGGGTTGCTTGAGGTGAAGGTCCAAGGTAAAGGTTTTCATGTTGATATTGTTTAAAGGTGATATTATGACTTACTTGATGTTTATGCTTGTCTTGTATGTCTTTTATGCAACTGTTCATGATACTTCAAAAAGTGGCATAATGCATGGTTTCTAGCCAAAATGTCCCTTTTAAAGCATGTTTTGCATGGTCATCATACTTAGTACTTAATTGTGCTAATTCCATATTTCTCTATTTTCTACTAGTGTAGGTTCCGGAAAGTGAGCGGGTTCTATAGTAAGCTTGGAACTTGAAGTTCTTCCAAGATCTTGTGGTATGTCCTCATATGTCGAGGACAAGATTTTTCTATTCTAATTTTATGATAAGGTTCTTGTAATAGACTTAATAGACTTCTTTTGATTGTAAAGGGCCGTGTCCCTACTTATGTTTTGTGATTGTGTCTAAGATGGCCATGTGATACTTAGACTTCCGCTGTGTGTTTCAAAAGTTGTTTTAATGAAGCTTGAATGTTTGGATGTAAATAAGTTTTTAATTCCGCACTATTATCATTATTGAATGCAATGAATGACTATGTGACTTGTATAAGACCCCTTCGGGGTCGAATACGCCTTGTTACGACTTGGGGGTGCTCCCGGGTCGTGACAATGATGGGGAATTCCCATATGCTAAATCTGAATATATGAAAAATATGAGTTTTAGTTCAAATGAAAAATAAAACTCTAACACTATATCTAAATCTAACTATGTCTGAAATAAGCCTTTAAACTAACTAGAATTTCTGGGACATGCCGCAGCTAAATTTAGCAAAAACTGAAACCAAGCTAAAAGCAAGAAAGATAATAATGTCAACTGTCCTTGAAGAATGAGGACTAACCACTGATGCTGCTGAACTGAAGATCGGGAACCGATCTATGCGTGATCTGACTACTGAGGAACTGAACCTACATCACGAGAAGATGTTGCGCAGAGTATGCGTCAGTATTTGAAAGGAACTGAGCATGCATGATAGAGTAAAGCTGAACAATAATATAACTGAACCAAAGCATAATGTCTGAGCAATGATAAGATATACACATGATACTAAACTGAAAACACAGAATCATGAACTACTGAATGCAATGACCAAGTTTATAACATGCTGAGTTTGAAATCTGATTGTAACTGATAACATGGTCAATGCAATAGAATCTGACTGTATTGTAGGAGTTACTAATAACCAACATAAGACCACATGAGCTAAATGAGGAGTTCGATGTATACGCCCCATCGAGAGGACCCAATATACCATGCTAGAGGTATAGAGGCATGCTGGCGTGATCACTAAAATGTAATGCCCAACAAAGGGAACATATCCTACGGGGGCATGTAGTTCTGGGACTATTCAGGCACAATGAACCCTAGTCCACTCAGTATTAAGCTACTCCTAATTGATTATGTAATTAACAGTTTATGACTGGATTTCTGTAATATTGGATAGCTCAAAATACTAACATGCAAACTGAGAATGCAACATTAATATACTGATAATAAACATTTATAACTGGAGCATGTATAACTGAATGATCTGACCTAGCATGTGCAATTCATGAAATAATAAAACTACATAGCTAGGGTTCTGAATTTATGAAGGAATCTACGTAAAACCATACTAAAATCATGATAATTTGATTAGGAACATTAAACCAACAAGTTCATAATGATCTGCCGCAATTCTAGAAACTCTAGGTTTAGATAATATTAAAGGAATAAAAAATCTGACTGAATTCTAGGGACCTTATGAGCAAAAGGAACCCACTAGTGAAATTCCACATACCTGGTGAAGAATTCCACAGAGAAATCTTTTGATTTCGGGGTTGGAACTGAT
This sequence comes from Solanum stenotomum, assembly GCF_019186545.1. Lineage (NCBI taxonomy): Eukaryota > Viridiplantae > Streptophyta > Magnoliopsida > Solanales > Solanaceae > Solanum > Solanum stenotomum. The sequence continues at coordinate 28,897,971 of NC_064288.1, forward strand.
GGAACCTTGTTGCGTTCTTAAACTAGAGTTCTTGAATTCTTTCTCCTCTTACGTTCTAATTTTTCTAAGTTTTGATGAATGATCCGACTTAGGTAAGTTCTAGTTTGTTTACTAGGCTAAAACTGACCAAAACTACGTAGTTTAGGGGTTAAACGACGTAGTTTAGGTGTCCAACACATAGGAGAAAAGACCAAATAAACCCTGACTTAGAATCTGCTGAAGCGACCTACGGACTGATCGACGATTCGTCGACTGTTCCACGATCCATCCTATCAGTTCATTGATCGACTTCAGATGATGGATTCTGGGGGGCCTTGAAGGTCTCGACCTATGGACTGATCGATGATCCGTCAACTGATCCATGATCCTTCCTGTCGGTCCATTGATTGACTTCAGAGGATGGATTCTGGGGGGTCATGAGGGTCTCGACCTACGGACTAATCGATGATCCATCGATTGATCCACGATCCATCTGGTTAGTTCGTCGACCAACTTTAGAGACTAGGTTATGAAGGTCTTGACCTACAGACGGATCGACGGTTCGTCGAATGATCCACGATCCGTCTTGTCCGACCGTGGGTCATTCCTTAGAATGCTTTTTGTCTGAATTTCTGGGGAGGGTTGCAGATGCGAACCACGGACCACCAGCATGGGCCGTGGGTGGCAACTGTGGGTTGCACCTGCAACTTCTGTAAATCGAGATTAAGGTCTATTTTCGGATACGAGGTGTTACAGTATTATTATGATGCTATTTGGTGTTACTATATTGTGGTTGTTAAATGTGTTCTGTATGCCGGGTATGAGGAGGTGTGAGAGTAAGAGGCAGAGTAGTGAGAATGGTGATGAATGACTACGATCTACCTTGGGAAGGCGGTTCATTCCAGGGTTGTTAGTGAGACTTGTTATGGTATACTATGTGGTCAAGGGCCGCATTGAGGAGAATAGTAGGCATGTAGTAAGTTGGTTGGCCGGGTTGAGTATGATATGTGTTTCAGAAACTCCTCTATGTGTGATAGAAAGGTTAGACCTTAATTTAAATCAGAGTTGGTAGTGATGAAAATATAAGTCCAATATTGTGTTGTTCCTTAGTTGTGGTTAAGACAAAGAAAGTGGTCAGAGTGTGGGTGAAAAGGTTAGATGGGTTCCTTATATCATGTTTCTTCTGGTTTATTTCCTTATATTAGATAGTGGGTATCATGTTGATCGATGATACTTACCAGTACGTCGTGTTGTTGTAATGATTCTACTCTTGTTATGCCACTTGGCATAGTCTAGTTGTAGGGTCAGTGCTGTTTCATAGGAGAAGACGAAGATGATTTTCAACAACTTCTACTTTCCTTACTTATGGTTGGAGCTGTGTCATGATATTATTTTGCTTACATGACGTATATTTAGTAGCTCTTATACCTAATTAGACTAGATCCTTAGGGGTATTAATTATTCTAGAATTTCAATCTTGGTTTTGTTTTAACTCAGTATGTTGTAATCTTCATGAACTTTTTGTTTTATCTTTTATCTTCTCAATTTTCCGCATGATGAAATCGTTTAGGGACGAAGGTTCTTTTATCTAGGTGTTAGAGTAGGTGCTCGCACGGCCCGGTGAATTGGATAGTGACACCAATTTTTATTGAAGCTTCATTTAATAATTTCCCCAAAAATTTTAGTCAGAGAATTGATCAAATTAACTTATGACTTCACACGATTTATGGATATAATTCCATCTCTTAACAATGTTCTATTACTTTTTGTCTCAAACTCATGTAATTACCATATGGAGGTCCATTGATTTATATCAACATAAATACTCATTTAAAATTTACTTAACCACTTAACCTCATTATCAACCAAATTCATTATATTTAACTGATATTTAAATCATCACCACAATAGATAGACACACATTAAATTTTGAACAACAAGACCACATAAAGTATGTTACCCCCATATTTTCAAAAGTTTAACTTAGAAAATGATATTTCTATATAACTAGTTCAACCAATTTTTTCACATAAGCATTTCATCATATAAATGATAAGCTATATATATATATATATATATATATAACTTCATTTAACTATGATATATCATCATTGAAAAATATATGTTTACTCTTTTGATGGCAAGATAAATTAAATACTAGAATCAAAGTGTATCACCAAAAATTCAACATATACTTCCTGATTTTTTTTCCATCTAAAATATTATTAAAAAGGAAAACAATAGCACCCAATAGGTTTTCTTCATTATTTAAGAAGAAAATATTTTTCTCTACTTTTATAATCTATGATTCACTTTTAAAAAAATATTAATTAACAAACCTAAATAATTAGTGCCTTTTTTATTTTCTAAATATCTCAATCACAGAGTAAGTACATAAAACACATTCAAAGATTGACATTTGAAGATGAAGAAACAGTAACATTAAGGAAAGAAATTTTATTACCAAACCATCAAAACATAAAACATTTTTATTTATTCAAATGATTTAAATTTAGCATGTCAAACGTAAATAATTAAGCAGTAGGATCTTCATTCATGACTTGAGAAACATTGAGAACAAATAAGCCATGATTACAATACCTTTTACCCAGAAAAACATTATTCTTTGTTATCACTATCTTACCAGATTTGAATGTAACTTTCACCCACTTTTCCTAATAATCCCACTGAAATCAGATTGGTTCAGATACTAGGAACATGTAAAACTTTAGTTGATGTCAACGTTTTTCTAGATGTGAGCTTGAGAATAACTTTTTTCTTTTTCAAGGACTTGAGTGGTTGCAGATCACAAAGAAACACTTCTTCTCCTTCATTGACTTGGGTGTAAGACACAAAATCTATTTTATTGGCACAAATATGCTTAGTAGCACCTAAATCTGTCACTCAGTTATTCACATTGGTCATAAAATTCGCTTAGAAAATGACCGCCACAATGATATCATCTGTTTCAGCCAGAATTACTTTTGACTTAGCAGGACTATCATTTTTCCCAGCTCTATTTTTGCATTGAGCTACATGGTGGCCTAGTTTGCCACACACAAAACAAATACCATTTTTCTGGAAAGTTTAATTATTGGCCCTTAGTTTATAATCAAGTTCTTTTTCAGACTGTTATATTTATTGCGAGACATATTGTATTTTGTACGATTGACTTTTGTAGTGATTTCTTTTGCTTTGGCAGAAAATGATTGTTTTGGTTGGTAACCTCAATGATGATGTGTTTCACCAAATGTTCAAGAGATAATAACTTTTGTTTGTGCTTCAAATTTTGTTTGTAGTCATTCCAAGATTGTGGTAGTTTTTCAATCACCATACCAGTCACGAACTGCTCTAGTAAAATAATTTTCTCCGACTTAAGATCTTTAACTAGATTTTGAAACTTGTTGAATTGTACCTTCACATATTTCTCCTCGATCATCTCCCATTTGTAAAAATTACCAATAACAAACTTTTGTTTGGCAACAACTTCAACAATATATTTAGCAAGTAGTGATTCCCAAAACTGCTTTGCTTTCTTGTTAGAACAATACACATCAAACAATCATTAAAAAGAATACTTAATATTGTGTGCTTACATGCCTTATTTGCATAAATCCATTGATTTGGTTTCTCAGAAGCTAATTCATCTGATTTTGAGTCTATTACCGTAGACGTTACTCCATACATGTAAAGAGAAGAACAAATCCATTCATGCCATCTCCAAAAAAAATTTCCACTAAAACCTTTCACTTTTGGAACATCAGAAAAGTATTTGGTAAAGTTGTGCGAAGGTACAATAGGGACAACACCTTGAGATGTTTGAACAACAATGGTGGAATTGTCAGTACTAATAGCAGGTGCATCATTTCCGTGAACCATGATTAAAAAAATATCCTTATGATTACTGAAAAATATTAGAAAACACGAAAATATCGTACCTTGAGGTGTGCCTGTGGCACTACCCTTAAGAATATTTCACCGGTTAAGGTGTATCCCCCAAGATTCAACAAGCTCTTCTAGTATTAAAACTAGTACACAAAAACTAACAAAAAAATATATTTTACTCAAGAAAACCTAGAAAAAATAAACTAAGGAAGAAAAGTTTTCCTTTTAATCTTTTCTACTTCTTCTCCTACACAAAAACATACCATATATATAGTAATCTAATCAGCGTGCATACAGTGAAAATTAATATAAAAAAATTGTCATGAAGGCTATAGAATTATTACCAAATATTCACTACAACAAATTCGATTATCAGGGACAAATAATTTCGTCATTTATAAATCATATTTTGTCACTAAAAATCTTGTGAGACGAAAAATAATTCGTCACTCAGTCGTCACTAGATGTGTCTCTAAAAGTATACAAAGACGATTTAGTGCTTCGTCGCTAAAAGTATTATAGTAACTACAAAAAGAAAAATCGCCCCCAAATGCTTAAACATTTGTGACAAATTTATTTGTCGTAAAAAGTATATTTTTTATAGATTATAGTATGTTTTGTCACTAAAAAGGCTAATAATACCGACAAAATTATATCGTCACTAATTATTTACTTCAATCAGTGATGATATCAGTTGTCTCTAAAGTTATATGCATTTCGTAGTTGAACAAAATCTAATTTCGTTACTAATGACTATATTTTATATACCAAAAATTATTTTGTTATTAAATGTATTAATTAGGGACAAATTTATTATTATAAAAAAGGTTAATTTTCCTATTATCCTCCCCCATCTCAAATTTATTTTAAACTCCTCTTTAGGAGCTCCCACATTATGCTTTCTTGGGGATTCGGACTCACTCCCACATTATGCTATTATGCTTTCTTGGGGATTCGAACTTACTCCCACATTATGCTTTCTTGGGGATTCGAACTCACAACCTTAAGGTTGGAAGTGAGGAGTGTTTACCATCCGACCAACTCTCTCTTGTCTCTCATTTTTAATTTATTTTCTACTTCATTCACTTCTTTCAAAGTTAACTTTTGTATATATAATATACTAGTATACGTGCCCGCGCGTTGCGCGGATAATTTAAAATGTGATAATTTTATACTTAAAAATAACAAATAAAACGTATTATGCACTTAATAATACCAATAACTTAAAATTACAATGACAAATAATTTTATCCTAAAAATGACACGTGGTTTTTTGTGATGCATATGCATGTAGATTTTTAATTAATATTTAATATTTATTTTTTTTATTTTAATGATAATTAGTTTAATACTCTTAAAAAAACAAATTTAATTGAAAAATCTTTTTATTTAAACCTCCCAACTTTCACTCAGAAAACTAAAAATAATAATAATAATATGAACGTCATTCTTGGCCAAATCGATGCAATACTATTATTTTTTGTAACAACTTCAACTATTTCAGAGATGCTAACGGATCATAATCAGAGGCATTATACTTATTTTATTCGGATATTCAACTTAAATAAAATATTCATTATACTTTATCTTTCTAATATACCAAATGTCAAATGAATCAAAACTTACATTTATTTTTCTAATTCTCTAAATTTTTCACCATGATACATAAACTTAAAGGATGTTTTTCACTTTCATGTGCCACTTACTCCTATTTTTTCTTTATCTCAACATCGAGAAAAAATCTGATGGTATAATATAATTATTAAAAGTCGATAAAAATTAAAAACAATAGATACAAAAATATATAAGTGTATAAGAAGAAGAGATTCGTCTTATTTTTTAAAACGTGGGAAGTTTTTTTTTTTTTTTTTAAAAGGGTAAAGTTATCTTCTTCTTTTTCTGTTATTTAAAATGAAAATATTTTCAGATTTAAAAAGATTTTCAAATTTAAAATATTTTAAATTACAGATTATAAATTAACTTTGTTAATTGAATATGAATTATGTTTTAAAAAACTCCATCGTGCATAAGTATTCTTCTCTTTTAAACAAATTTTAAGATTTAAATTGTTTTAAATTTTTAATTCCAGATTTTAAATTAATTTTGTTTATTACTTAGTTAATAATATTTTTTTTGTTCCTTTTCTGATTTTAATTTAAGTATTTCCTTACTAAATTATTTTATATAAATATTTCTCCTAGTATATTTTTAATTTTTTCCTTTCCTGACATAGAATTTATGACCCCGACATCAATATTTTTGTTTTATCTTCTTCATTGCTAATAACACCCCATCTGAAACATAACATTTTAGAATTTCAAAATATTTGTAATATAAAAAGTAAGTTTTTCGCAAAAAGAATTCTTTCAAAGAAGCATAAATTACCGTTAGTTTCATCAGACCAATAATTGTACCACTATTGTATTCTTGGATTGGATATTGACATATATAGAATTGTACTCTTTGATTGAATATTGACATATATAGAAAATCTCCTTCACTAATGGAGGATTGATCCCTCCTTGGATGTGTCTTACTTTGATATATATATATATATATATATATATATAAGAGAAAACTAATCATATAGATAATCATGATACTATATTATATCAAAAAACTCATAATTTGAACTATCATAGATTTTTTCAATATGAAAAATAAATTCAAGAAGACAACGAAAATAAAGTAAGTGTATGCATCCCAAAGTATTTCTTTCCCTGTTGATTAATGGGGAAAAAAAATAGAACAAAAGGAGAAGAAGTGGGTGGGGTTGGTTTAGAAGAAGTGGGGTAGTTTATTTATAGGATAATTGTAATGCAGTAAGAAGTTATTCATTATGAGAAGTTAATAAATCGTTGATAAAAAGTTGTCATCAATTTGAAATTCAAAAATCATCAATCAGATAAGGATTAGGATCAATCAAATTAAAAATAAAAAAAAATATAGTTTTTGTATATTTTTAATATTTTCGAATTTTTCTGGGGGAATTTTATTTTGAAAATTGATATCGGGAAAAGAATTTTATGTGTGACTGTCATTTGGAACATTTCTGAAAAAATATTAATATTAATATTATTATTAGTTAAGTTTGTAATTTTTATTTTATAAATTTGAAATTATTCCTTAAAATTATCCACTAATTGAATTATTCCTTAAAATTATCCACTGACTAACGTGGAGCAATTTTTTTTTAAAAAATTTGAAAATTAATAATCACACTCATGTTCTGCAATGTTTATTTTTTGTTTTTCAGATTTAGATAGTTAAATATTTTAGTTATTATCTTATATAAAATTTGAAAATTATAAAATGATTATATCACGTTAATTTTAAGTAATCTTTTAATAAATAAATTTAATATTTTAATTTCGAATTTAAGATAATTACAAAAAGTTGGATTTAATTATTTAATCCTATTACATGTAATTAATAAATTTTAATTATTTAAAAATCCTAATTTATGTGGTGCTGACATGTGCCGTTCTAATTCTAATTATTGACATAAGTCTATATTTATTTATTTAATTATTATTGATTATTAATTATTTAAAATACTGAAAATTTGTGGTGTTGACATGTGCCATTTTTTCTTCTCCTTTTATATATAGATAGATTTATTATTGATTATTAATTATTTAAAATACTGAAAATTTGTGGTGTTGACATGTGTCATTTTTCCTTCTCCTTTATATATAGATAGATTATATGATTATTTATACACATACACAAGTGCATGAAATTTACCACTCAGAATTCATTCAAATGTAGATTATATTTTAATTAAACTGTATATTTTTTAACATAACTTTAAATATATTCAGTACGATTCTGTCATTTTATTCAGTTATTTTTATAAATTTTAAAAACTATTTAGTACAATTATAAATTTATATAAAATTAAACTTTCAATTTCATTTAAAATATTGAATAATCGGTTCAATTTAGTGAGTAAATTAATTGTTTTGAAAAAAAGAACATTGATACCCATAACTATAGTACTTCATCATAATATATTTGAAATCCTAGGTTGTTCATTTCTTTCATTTGTGCTTTCATTTTTTAGTTTATTTCGATTTTCACACTGATGGAAAAAGTTAATAGAAATTCATGAAATATTTCGCACCTTTGCAAAGTCTAAGTTTGTAGTCGATGTTATCTCTGTATAGTCATTCTATGTACGTTTGTGGAATTACTATTAAATATCTACATAATTTTAGATAGAAGCAAATAGATCGACTTAGTCTATGCAATATACCAATCACAATTCAATTGACATGCATAAAAAATAGCACCAAGACTTGAGAAATTATTTTTTCTATCGTCTTTATCGATGAAAGTGTATCAAATAAAAAATAAAAGTGTTAAACCAACAAATATTAGTGATCTAGTGGCAGAACCGTACCCCACTCACAATACTTATAACCTGGATTGTATTTTTGAAATGATGCATTTTATAATTATGTAATTTAAGAAAATTCATGAATTGAACTTTTTCATTTTTACAAAATGGACCGAATTCGTTGGTTTTAATATTTTTCCTTTCCAATTAACGAAATGACTCTGTCTTTTTCTTATGAAGCACTTATATTATTCTTTTTGTAAGTTGTCACTTGTAATTATGAACAATTGTAGCAAAAAAAATTGTATTTAGCTATGAATTTTTTTCGTAGCAATTAGTTGAATTATTCACTACAAATTTTAAGTCATCGCTATTTAACATCTTACATATTTTGTGACAATTTTCTTGTTGTCACTAAATCATAGATTGATTAGAGACAATAAAATCTTTGTCACCAATTATTTATACTATTAGTGACGAAAATAAATATCATAATTAAAGCTAAATTCTTATAGCTAAAACTTACAATATTTAACTACCAATTCTAACTTGTAGATATTGTAACAACATATTTTTTTAGATGAAATTTTTTTTGGTCCAAAAATCAATAAATTTTAAGAAAAAAAATAATTTGTCATGAATTAGATACATTATTAGTGACGAAATAATGTGTCACCGATAACTTTAAATTTGTGACTAACACTACTTAACAAATGGCGCCAATTAGTTTTTTGGTGGGAAACTTTAGTAAACGAACTTTGCTACGGATTTTTATGTTTCGTCACTAAAAGCATGTGTCTAATATATTTAAGCACGAAAAGTAAATTTTGTCACTAAAAGCGAACAATTAGTGACGAATTTGATCTCGTAGCTATATATCATATTTACCCACTGCCATATTAACAAAAACAAGCTGTTGTCCACACTATTAAAAAGTAATTAATATAATATTAGTAAGGCTAAAATAGTATAAGGTAATAATGTATAATAAATTCTTTTGATCATCTTTATTAATAGATATAAAGAATTCTAAGTATGATTCTTATACTTTTTAAAATAATAAGGATATTTTATCAACACAAGAGGTTGATGCCACAGCCAAAGACCCCTAATATATATCATTTATTTGATGTTGATTGTCGTACAATGTTATAGTTTATCAAGTTATTTTTCCATTATTCATGTTCTCACTGCAATGGTAACATTCTTGTTATGACACTTTGTAACTCTTGTATTAGGCACTTCATATTTGTTGAGATTTATAATAGCCTTTTCTTATGTTATATCCCTCTCTCATTGTATGTTGTACTGCCACATTGCGTTAGCCTTCACTGAAATTATCCTTCTAGCATTCATAGATATTATCCATGAGATTTTCCATACACCATCTTACACCTTTATCTTGGTGAAGAATAACTTTAATAGTCAATCATTCTTCACAATGTTACAAGAGCGATAATGATACGATAAAGTCAAGGAATAACATTAAATCACAACTCAATTTCCTTCACAAAAGGTATTCCTAGCAATAGAATAGAAAAATAACTCATCTATAAATTATTTTTGGATTTATGTAATATGAAGAGGAGAGTTTTGGCTGACATACCTCTCAAACGAGTGATCAAATGCTTAAAGTTTCTTCATAATAATTCTTCTCTAAATTCTAAGCTTCACAAACAATATAAATACACAACTCAAAATAACCTAAAACAGTTAATAATACCTATAATAGTTCATACATTATCTAAATTGACAGATTTTCCACTAGCGACATAACTCGTCGAAACAATCTTAAAATTTCACATTAATGATCACAAAAGGATCCTTAGACTCATACCTTATCAACACTATCTTTACTTTCAAGAAACTATAAGAATCATCAAGTTCTCAGCTTCAAAAAAACCACAAACATCATCAAACGGTAGAGAAAACATGTGCTAGTTTTTCTCCACAACACCTCTAGCCTATGCCTTGATCTTACAAGAGTTACGATGGTGAAATCTCTTGGTTTTGAAATTAGAATCCTAAATAGAGTGAGGCAGATGACCTACTCTACTTTCATATGTTTTATGGAACGAAAACTGTCCCAAAAACAAACTTATAAAGTGATACGTATACCAAACTGGTTCTGCTCGGACAATCTGCAATAAAACGTTCATAACCTTTTACTCAAATGTTAAATTGATAGACAACTTTGGGACTAAGAAATTGAATTAACATATCTTCAATTTTATAGGTTATGGTCCCTCTAACTCATTATATATTGAGCGATATGCTTGGCCCAAGTTAGCCCATAAATAAGATATATAAAAAAATTTCATCAATCAATCAATGAATTAAATTTTTTGTTCAAGGGCTCCCTTTGGTCTAAAAAAAGTTCCAAATGAATTGGTATGAATATTACTTTGTATAATTACTCATTTACAATTATTATTTTGACATCTCCTAGACAATTGACACGTAACATGATAATTTAGTTCGTCAACTGTAAAATAATTATTTAAAATATAACAAAATTATAGGGTGAATTCTTGTTGTTTCATTGTCTTTTTTGCGTCACGCGGTTTTAAAATAATGGGCTATGGTAGACCTGCAAAAGATTGAGCCGATTAAGAATTGGATTAGACCCACTTCCGTGATAGGGATTTGTATCTTTGTGGGTTAAGTTAGTTACTAACGTAGGTTCGTGAAGGTATTTACCTCTATTATTTTTCATCTGACCAACTTAACTTAGAATGATGTGAAATTCCTTTGGTTTGAAAAATGTGAGGAGAACTTTCAACAACTCAAGACCTTGTTGACCACTATTCCTATTATTTCCTTGATAGTGGAGGGTAAGGATTTCATTGTATATTGTGATGCTTTATGATCTGGTTTAGGTAACATTTTGATGTAGGAAAAGAATGTTATCACATATGCTTCAAGACAGTTGAAAGTACCTGAGAAGAAGTATCATATGCATGACTTGGAGTTGGCTATTGTGGTTTTCAGAGTTAAACTATGAAGGCATTATATGTACAGAATTTTTTGTGGAGTGTTCCCTGAACACCTTAGCCTATAACATATTTTCATGTAGAAGAAATTGAATTTGAGGCAGATCAATTGGATAGAGTTGATGAAGGATAATGATGTTATATTCTTGTGGCACCTCAGATTCAAGAACAACTAGGAAGGGTCAAGTGGGGAACTCACAAGCCCAAACGTGGACCATGGAACTCCTCACGGAGCCCCAGACGGGCCATGGAGAGGATCACGGTCCGTTGAAGGGCTCGTGAAGGTCGCCCAGGACCTGTCCTGTAGGTCTCCCTCCCATGAAGAGAGATCATGGCCCATGGTGAGCTTCACACCCCGTAGTGGTGCTAGTAAAAGAATTCCCGAAGCTGTCTAGGAAGGCTCCCCTCCCATGACCTCTTTGACGGCCCGTGGAAGGCCTCATGAGGTGTGAAGGTGATTGTGGAGGATGACCAACTTTCAGGGGGCCACTACACAAGGACCACAACGGCCACAACGAGCCGTGGGATATTACACGAGCCATCGCTGCCGTAGGGTGGTCACGTCAGCTGTAAGTCAGGGTCATTTCCTAATTATTTTCTCTAAATACTATGTCGTTTTACCCATACCTAGAACCCATATATAAGAATTGTTAACCCCAAACTTAACCCATTCAAGTCATTCTCTAAAACTACCAAAAAGAAGAGCAAGTCTTTCTCTCCCAAATATTTCTCTCTAGAAAGCTTGAAGAAGAAGGGTTCAACCTAGGGTTCCAAGCCAAGTCTCCAATTCCTCCATTGAAGTTAAACAATTGGAATTGAGGTATGGTATTTTTCATCCATGGAGTCCCCAAATTCTCCAATTTTCAAAGTTTGAAATCCCCAATTGAGTTAGGGTTTTCTTCTATGTTGTGGGTTCTCTTGATTATTGATTTAATTGATTGATTTATGATCTCTTATGCATGAATTGATTTAGTTTCATGTTTTTATGATGATCCCCCATGAACCCATGTAATTTCCATGTTTTGCAAGTTATGATGATGTAATGTGGGTTATGAATTATAAAGAGGAGATTATGAAATCAAGTTTGAAGAAAACCTCCTGCGTGTTCTTGAGAGGTTGGTCGACTTTTCCTCTTTCTTTTTTCTCTAGTTTCGAATGATTATTTGGAGAATAATGTTTAGGTAGGTTATGCCTAGATTATTAGGCTTAAACTTAGTAAAATGATGTTGTTTAAGTATTAAATGACGTAGTTTAAATGCCCAATGCATAGGAGAAAATACCAAAACGACCCTAACTTAAAAGCTGACGAGGGCCAACCATGCCGTCAAAGGGACCACGACCCGTCAAGTGGGTCATGGTTGCTGGCCAATGTCTATTGGTTCTGTGAAGCCCCTCCATGATCCACTTCACGGACAGTGTGAAGGGGAAAATACCAAACGACCCTAACTTAAAAGCTGACGAGGACCAACCATGACGCCACTGACAGACTGTCGAAGGGACCACAACTTGTCAAGTGGGTTGTGGTGTCTGGCCAGTGTCTACTGGTTTTGGGAAGCCCCTCCATAGTCCAATTCACGGACCATGTGAAGGACCAGGGACCGTGAAGGTCGTCGTGGTTCTTCACTTGAGCTGGGTTCTGCTGGCTAACAGACGACGGACCCTCCCACGGCCCGTCATTAAGACCACAACCTGTGGTGGGCTTCGTGGTCTAGTGCCTGAGCCCTCGTGGATCTGCCTTACCTCCACGAGCCTTCCAATGGCTCGTGTGGGGATCCACGACCCGTGAAGGGTCCCATGAGCAGGTGGAAGAACCGTGGATCCTCTCATGGTCCGTGAACCCTTTCGTAGTTCACCAAATTTTTTGTAGTCCAAGTCTGTTAGGTCTGAGGTGTACACCAAATTACCATCAACAAAGACACAATTGCCAACAATAGATAATCTATTGGTTTTACATCCATCCCAATCAACATCAACAAAACACTCAATGTGAGTATGTTGTGGTTACCATATAAAAATGCAAGTCCAAGGGCTCTTTTCAAGTAACGGAGGATCTGCTCCAAGGCTTCCCAATGTTTGAGTGTAGGTGTAGACATGAATTATCTCACACCAATTACTGCAAAACCAACATCTGGACGAGTTACAGTGATGAAATAATTTAATTTCCCTACTAACCTCCACTTCTTATATTTATCTAGCTCATCAAAGGGACTTCCATCATCTCTGGTTAGATGCACATTAGGGACCATTAGAGTACTACAAGGTTTGGTTGCTGGCTTTCAGTTTTTGCAAGTAAGTCATGGACATACTTTCTCTAAGACAGAAAGATTCCCTTCTTGCTTCTAGTTACAACTACTCCGATGAAATATGTTATTTGTCCCAAGTCTTTTGTCTGGAATTTAGTATGCAAGAATGACCAGAGTGAAGAGATCATCATATAATCAATTCATGTAATAACAATGTTATCAAAATATACTAGAAGAAGAATAATGCCAATTGTCGATTTTATACAACGACTGGAGAAGAATTGGAATTGGGGACACCATTAAAACTTAATTCACTCAATAGCCACTTAATTTATTTTTGCTTTATTTTCTAGGGTTGGGATTTTTAAAAAGTAAAAAGTGTGGGGTCATGGGTCTGTTTGGTCTGTTTGGCTCTTTTAAAACTTGGGGTATATTTGTGAATGTGGGGTCAAGGGCTTATTTATTATTTTTAAAACTTAGGGAAAATATATATGTTTACAAAAAAATATTATAATCCCAATACATTTTATTTTATATTAAAATCTGATTTAACTGATTTAACATTTTAATATATATATATATATATATATATATTAAAAAGGCACTTTTTTCTGAAACCTGTTCCGACGTTTCTTCTTCTCAAGTGCAAAGGCTTTTCATCTTCCCCATACACCGATTCTATCAGTAATTGATGCTTATCGTGACCAACGACACTAACCTATGGCACGAGTGTCTATGATTGTCGATAATATAGTAACCCAACCAAGGATTGGGATCGTGTCCAAAAGGAGTGGTAGTGAAAATAGTAGTTAATTAGAATTTCATTCTAATTAGTCGTAGCTAAACAAATTTGCGAATAAAAACATTGTAAATTTGGAGGGTGACACAAAAGTGTCAAATATCAAAAGGGGTGGTTTTGTCACAAGTAGTAAAAACAACAAAAATTACAAGAAAATCAAGTATGGGAAAAAGTTCTTGGGGTGTGACCGCAATACAGTTGAGATAAATAGTTGGGTACATGCTTTCGATAGGAAATTTACAAGATAAAAGTGACTAGACTAAGCTTTAGATGAAAATAAGTTCCCTCTCGGGAAACTTAACCCGTTTCAAATGCGTTCCTCTCGGACACCCATTTGCCGCATGAAGGCCAGCCTATGCCTTACCCGACTCACTCTCTCGAGTTGAGTGTTAGGATATGGGACTATGACTCACCCTCTCGAGCTGAACCTCATGTCGAACCACTCCTTAGGCCATCAATCTAGCGGTCTTGGTTTCACGACCTCCCTCTCGGGAAAGCCAAAAATACATGGGTGGCTTTGTATTTGCAACTACTGATGAGTCCACAAATTGGACTCATTTAGGGCTTTATTGTGATAGAAATAGTGTCCTCAAATGCTTATTTTGTCTCAATATCTGATGAAAACTCTTAAGTTTCAGGTATTTGAAGTTTTGGTGGAAGCATGGACACTTAGACACAAAAAGGAACAAAAAGGCTGAAAAGAATAAGGAAGCTGAAGCCAGTGTATCGCCAAGCACACTTGGCGACTCGCCGAAGGGACGCACTCCGCCCTTTGTTCCAGTACGCGAAGCCCTGAAGGAGAAGGATAAAAAAAGCAATGAAAGGAGCAGTCGTTGCTTCGCCGAATAGTTCCGCGAAGCAGTACTATACCTCCCAATGACACAGAGCATGACGAGGCTGAAGGCTAGTGCAAGACGGCGATGAACTACACCAAAGGGCGAATCGCCGAGTTAAACGGCGATTCCGACTAACGTCGCCGAAAGATCCTCCAGCACTATTTTCTGAAGTCTATAAATAATAAACTTGTTATTAATTTTTAGGGTGTGGAACATTAATTATAATTTCTAGAATAGAATAGTACTTTTTGGATATTTTATCTCAAGTTTGGAGAGGGTTTTGGGAGACTTGAAGAAAGAAGTATTTCATCTTCCCCAAGTTGGAAGTGGGTCTTCTCCATTCTTCTTCCTTTGTTAAATCAAGGTTTAATTTCTTATACCTATTTGATTTTAGTATTAATTTTTTATTTCTTGATGTGTGGCTAAAATCCCCCATTCTTGGGGTGTGATTTAGCAAATATGTGTTGATATTGTTGTTGGGTCTTGCTTGTAGATAGGATAAATGTATTTTAATAGTGACTTCACCTAGTAGTTATAGTTTAATTTAACGGGTTTGTTGTTGCAAATACAAAACTAACCATGTGTTTTTGGCTTGCCCGAGAGAGAGGTCCCGAAACCAAGACCGCTAGACTGATGGCCTAAGGAGTGGGTCGACATGAGGTTCAGCCCGAGAGGGTGAGTCTTAGTCCCATATCCTAACACTCATCTTGAGAGAGTGAGTGGGGTAAGGCGTAGGCTGGCCTTCATACGGCAAATGGGTGTCCGAGAGGAACATATTTGAAATAGGGTAAGTTGCCCGAGAGGGAACTTATTTCCATCTAAAGCTTAGCCTAGTCACTATTATCTTGCAACTTTTCTATTGAAGGCATGTACCCAATGATTTATCTCAACTTGTATTGCGGTCACACCCCAAGAACTCTTCCCCATACTTGATTTTCTTGTTATTTTCGCTGTTTATACTACTTGTGATTAAACCCCAAATTGATATTTGACACTTTTGTGTCACCCCCTTTGATTTATTATGTTTTTTAATCGTTAATATCTTTAGCTACGACTAGTCAGAACTAAATTTTATTTTTCTATTAATTCTCAAAACCACTCCCTTGGGACACGACCCTAACCTTTAGTTGGGTTACTATATTATCGACGATCGTAGACACTCATACCGTATGGTAGTGTCGTTGGTCACGATAAGCATCAAAATGGCACCGCTGCTGAGGAGTGGTGTTATTTGAGAATTTTTAGATTAGTAGAGTTTTTGTTCTTCTTTGTTGTAGTCTACTTACCTAACTTTCAGTTTTGTTTTGATTATTTGTGTGCCACCACAGGATATATGAGTGCAAACAGGGAGAATAGTTGCCAAGCGGGCCACTCAAGGGGTGGTGTTTTTCATCGAGATGACATCGATGATGCTAATAGTATTTATAACTCTGCTAACATGGGTGAGATGGGTGAAAGTGGCATGCCACAAGCTGATGGAAAAGTAATGTTCGAAGTTACCAGCGCAACCCTCAAACTCATACATTCAAGAGGTTTATTTGGAGGGTTAGAGCATAAAGATCCGCACGAGCATGTACGAAGTTTTGTGGAAGTGTGCACCCCTTTATCATTCAGAACCTATCTCAAGAATCCATACGGTTTCGTTTATTTCCATTATCATTGACCGAGGGAGCTACTAAATGGTTAGTTGAGCATAACAACAACTCCATTAAATCATGGGAGGAGCTGGTTAGGGCGTTTCATGAAAGATTCTTTCCTCCATCAAGCATGATGAAGCTGAGAGACGACATTCATAATTTCAAGCAAAAAGAGGGTGAACCAATTCACGAGTCATGGATAAGGTTCAAGAGATGTTTACGTAAGTGCCCAACGCATAGACAACCAAGTGAATTGCTGCTCCAATACTTTTACCATAGTCTGGACTCGGTTAATAAAGGGATAACTGATCAATTGGTGCAAGGAGTAATAATGTTACAATCATTTGAAGTAGCCTCATTTCTCCTAGATGGTATGACTAAAGTAAACTAGGCATGGTATACCAAATATGATCAAGTTTCCCCACTATGCTTCCTGTTAACGCAAGAGCAGATCGAAAAAGAAAAGGAGAGGGACGAAAACATCAAGAAAATGTTATCTCAAATGGAAATCCTACAAGAACATATGAACGGGACACGTGGAGTATTTCGAGTTGAGGAGGGTTCTTCTTCTGGTTACTCAAGACCGGGAGAGAATCATGGTTGGAACTCCAGAAGATACAAGAAAGGTTTCCACCCATGCTATCAACCACGAGGTGGGAATACATGTTGGAATTATTATAGTGGCAAAGAACCAAGGAGATGTTGGCAAGATGGGGATGAATGGGATGATCAAGAGGAAGACCATACTCATTTGAGTGAAATCCCGAAATCTAAAGGGAGTTCAAGTAGTCCTCGGGTAAATGATTTGTTATCGCGCATACTCGATAAAGTCGTGGGGTCTGATGATTTGCTAAAAGGGATGAAAAATGACTTCTCATCATTGAACAGTAAAGTGAATTCTCATGTTGATGCCATCAAAATGTTGGAAGGTAAATTGAGTCTATTATCAGCTCAGTTAACGTCCAAAACGCTGTTGGACTATAGTGAAAGAGAGCTGGCTGTGGTTACCCGTAGCGGTAAAGTGGAAATAGGGAATGTGATGGAATATGAGGATCCTCAAAACCATGAAGAGGTCCAAGGTGTGGAGGAACAAGATTTACCTATTTAACAAAACCTCACTAAAGAACTACAGGAGGAAGTAGAACAACAAGTTCAATTTCCAAAAATCATACACCCTTTACCCAAGATACCTCCACCATTTCCCCAACGTTTGAAAAAGAAGAATGAAGATGAGAAGTTCAAGAAATTTTTGTCAGTATTCAAGAGCTTATTGATTAACCTCCCTCTGGTAGAAGCATTGTTGGGAATGCCGGGATACGCCAAATTCATGAAAGAACTAGTTACAAAGAAAAAGAGCTTGGACTATGAAACAATTGAGGTGCCCCATAGTTGCAGTGCAATTATGACAAATGACTCAATCACTAAGAGAGAAGATCCTGGGGCATTCACAATCACGTGCACAATTGGCATGCTCTAATTCGCTAAAGCCTTGTGCGATTTAGGAGCAAGCATCAACTTGATGCCCTATGCAATATACAAGCAACTTGGTGTGGGTGAACCAAAGGCAACCATAATGATGCTCCTTATGGCTGATAGATCAACCAAACACCTAGTGGGTATACTTTATGACATATTGGTAAAACTGGATCGGTTCATCTATCCAGCTGATTTTGTGATTCTAGACTATGAGATCGACGCTGAAATCCCCATTATTTTGGGAAGGCCATTCTTAGCTACTGGGAGAGCATTGGTGGATGTTGAAAGCGGGAAATTGAAGTTCCGTGTGAACGATGACAAGGTGACCTTCAATATTTGTAAATCCATGAAGCAACCAAGTAATATCCATGTAGTGTCTACTGAGGATGTGATAGATTAGGCAGTGGCAAGTGTGAGTCATTTAACACGCAAAAATGAACCCCTTGAATCTGTACTTGCCAATTATGATGAATCTGAAGTTCAGGGTTATGAGGAAGTTGTAACTGCTTTATTAGGATTAGGAGCATATTCAAGGAATCTAATCAAGTTAGATATCAACTTGAAAAATAGAGAAAGTCCCCTTGCAAAGCCATCAATAGAAGAACCACCAAATCTGGAATTAAAAGCCCTACCCTCTCATCTCAAATATTCCTTTTTAGGAATCAATAATACTTTACCGGTAATTATCGCCGCCAATCTGCTTGAAAGACAGGTGAAATTGATCATAGAAGTACTGCAGAAGCATATAAAAGCTATTGGATAGACAATAGCCGATATAGTAGGAATTTCTCCTGGCATTTGTACTCACAAGATTCGGCTCGACAGTGAATGTAAACCTGTGGAACATCAACGGAGATTGAACCCTCAAATGCAAGAGGTGGTAAAAAAGGAGATCATCAACTGGCTAGATGCAGGAGTGATCTACCCTATTGCAGATAGTAAGTGGGTAAGTCTGGTGCAATGTGTACCAAAAAGGGGGGTATAACCGTAGTCCCAAATACAAAAGGAGAACTTGTGCCAGCAAGACCAGTGACTGGGTGGAGAGTATGCATGGACTGCCGAAAGCTTAACTCATGGACCAACAAAAACCATTTTCCAATGCCTTTTATGGATGAGATGCTTGACCGGTTATCAAAAAGAGGGTGGTACTATATTTTGGACGGGTACTCTGGCTACAATCAAATCTCTATTGCGCTGGAAGATCAAGAGAAAACCACTTTTACTTGCCCTTATGGAACATTCGCATTCAAAAGGATGCCATTCAGGCTATGTAATGGCCCAACAACATTTCAGCGTTGCATCCTGTCTATTTTTACAGATATGGTCGAAGACTCTATGGAGGTGTTCATGGACGACTTTTCAGTCGTAGGGGATACGCTCGAAGAGTGCTTGACTCACTTAGGACAAGTACTCCAAAGATGCGTGGACACGAATCTGGTTTTAAATTGGGAGAAATGTCACTTTATGGTAAAACAAGGTATTGTTCTTAGGCATAAGGTGTCACAAAAGGGGCTGGAAGTTGACAAGGCGAAAATGGAGGTCATTGAGAAATTACCCCCACCGATTTTAGTAAAGGGTGTTCGCAGCTTATTGGGGCATGTAGGATTTTACAGAAGGTTCATTAAAGACTTCTCAAAGATTGCAATCCCATTATGCAAACTCTTAGAGAAGGAAGTGAAATTCCACTTTAATGATGCTTGTATGGCTGCATTTCAGTGTTTGAAAGAGAAACTAATATCCACTCCGATTATCATCAGCCCTAATTGGTCAGAATCTTTTGAGTTAATGTGTGATGCTAGCGGTATGCCACTGGGGGTTGTGTAGGGGCAAAAGCGCAACAAACTGTTTCACCCAATCTACTATGCAAGCAAGACTCTAAATAGTGCCCAACATAATTATACGGTCACCGAACAAGAGTTGCTTGCGGTAGTCTATGCATTTGAAAAATTCAGGGTATACTTGCTAGGCACCAAAGTAATCGTACACACTGATCATGCTGCACTCTGGTACTTGATGACAAAGAAAGATGCAAAACCACGATTGATTAGGTCGGTGCTATTATTACAAGAATTTACTTTCGAGGTAAAAGATCGAAAAGGATGTGAAAATCAAGTTGCTGACCATTTATCAAGGTTGGAAACAAGGGCGAATGTTGAGCATGAGGTTGACATAAACGACTCTTTCCCCGATGAACGGGTGTTTGCAATATCCCTCAAACATACGCGATGGTATGAAGATTTTGCAAATTACATTGTGTGTGGGCTGATGCCGGACGAGTTGACCTTTTACCAATAGAAAAGATTCTTGTTTGATGTTAAAAAGTACTTTTGGGACGAACCATACTTGTTCCGAGAGTGTGCTGACCAGGTCATCAGAAGGTGTATTCCGGAAGAAGAAGTGGTAGAAATTCTCCAGCAGGAGGTCACCATGGTGGTATTCGCACTGCCGCTAAAGTCCTCCAGAGTGGATACTACTGGCCGTCACTCTACAAGGATGCACATGAGTTTGCAAAGAAATGCTCTAAATGTCAGCATCAAGGCGGAGTGTCTAAAAGACACGAATTACCTCTCACTCCTATTTTAGAGGTCGAGCTATTCAATTTATCTGGGATCAATTAATGGGCCCATTTGTGAGCTCTTTTGGAAATAAATATATCTTAGTGGCTGTAGATTATGTTTCCAAATGGGTGGAAGCCATCACACTTCCTAACAACGAAGGAAAAAGCGTTGTCCAATTCCTGAAATGCTACATCTTCGCAAGATTTGGCACTCCGAGAGTAATCATTAGCGATGGGGGATCCCACTTTTGCAATAAGTGGTTCTCAATGGCACCGAGTAAATATGGGGTGAAACACAAAGTAGCAACCCCATATCATCCCCAAACAAGTGGCCAAATCGAAGTGTCGAATCGGGAAAACAAAAGCATATTGGCAAAGACAGTAAATGTCAATAGAACTGACTGGTCTAGGAAAATCGATGATGCACTATGGGCATATCAGACTGCTTACAAAACACCTATTGGGATGTCTCCATATCAGTTGGTTTATGGAAAGGCTTGTCATTTGCTCGTCGAGTTAGAACACAAATCATTGTGGGCATTGAAAGCTTTAAATTTGGACTGGTCAAAAACTTCAAATGAGAGAGTAGAGCTGATGAATGAACTTGATGAATTGAGACTCAGATTATATGAAAGTTCAACCATCTATAAAAAGAAGATGAAGAAATGGCATGATGCTCGGATACTCAAGCAAGACTTTAAGGTAGGAGATTGGGTTTTGCTATACAACTCGCGACTTAGACTCTTCCCTGGAAAGCTCAAATCTAAATGGTCTGGACAATTTAGAGTAGCGCGAGTATTCGTAAATGGTGCCATAGAAGTTGAAGATCAGGAAGGACCTCCATTTACAATGAACAGTCAACGTCTGAAATTGTATTTGGGGTTGTCAAGAGATTTCATTAGTTGAAGTGGTCTATTTGGAAGATGCCTGAAAGCGCTGCTGCATCATGCCGCGACGTTAACCAAGGTGCTGTTTGGGCAGCAACCCAAAAAAAATCCCTTTAATTACTTTATTTTAATCATTATCAAGTACTTACTTCCTGGTAATAGAATGGTATGTTGCTGGTGCAAATGAAAGTACACGAAGTGTTTGTAAAAGTGAAGGATGGCAAACAATAGATCCTGTCGGTGAGTCACCGAAAGAGTCGGCGAATCTGATTGTATCCATCGTTTGACTCAAGACATCATCAAGAGGTTGAAGTCTGTAAAACTCGGTGAGATTTGGAGATTATTTGCGAATCGCCGACCATTTCGGTGGTCACGCTGAAAATTGCTGTTCGAACCTTCACAATTACTGAAGATTCTGTAAAACTCGGCGAGTCAAACGCTCACTCAGCAAATCACCAAGAGGTTAGGCGATCTGAACTAACGATAAGTGACAGACTGGACGGTTTTTGCAAGCCACAGGTTTTAAAGGTCCATTTCATTCATTTTCTCTCACTTCTTCGTCCTATCAAACTCACACTTGCACTCTAGCCTTTTTATTTATTGCACTTTTAGAGATTTTAGCTATTGAATTGTGCTCGGAGTTAGATTGCATTGCTGCCTAGCACCTTATTAGTATCTATTCGGCATCAAAGGTTGGTAACTCGATTTGAGGACAAATACTTTTTATTTGTGGTGGGGTGAGGCCCACCTTTTGTGTGCTATTTGATGTTCGTATTTTGTGATTATATTTGGGTTATCTATTTTAATTATGTTTTTAAAACTTCTTTGCGATTGTTTGAGCTTGTGGCTCCGCTTATTTTTAAACTGCAAAACAATTTTGACCCTTCCGAAAAAAACTTTCGCCACTGCTTTTGTTGAAAGTGGTTTTTCTCGTACAAATTTAAGTCTCGGTTTCGATCAATACCAATGACTTGAATAGTTCTCTCAATTGAACGAACATGAATGTACGACTACGATGAGGCCAAATGAAGTTGCATAAACAATATGTGAACTCTTTGCATCTCGTTGTGATTAGCCATTTATCGAATTGATTATCTTGTAGTGACCATTGCACACTAGCGAAAGTGTGTAGTCTTGTTTGATTTAATTGTCGATGCCTTGTGTGATTAGCTTGCTTTGAACCATGCATGAATAAACCTAGAATTTGCCCTGTTATTCTGATTGATTTAGAAAGGTGTCCTCTTGAAATGATCTTAGGCAACTTTAAAGAGTGTGAGCCAAATTTGACATATACCTCTTTTGTGGCCTACCCGTGAGCGTGTGAAACTCTTTTGAACACCCTTTGACCCTTACCTTTCTTTGGAAGAACATTGATGAACCCTAGACCTTACTTGACCCACTACCTATAATCCTCTTGATTTGTGGTTTAGCAAATAGCGAACTTAGGCCAAAAGCCTAAGTTGGGGGTGTGGTGAAACAAGAAAAGAAGAAGTCAAGAAGTGCAAGAAAAGTCCTCCTAAATCCATGATGTTGCAGAACGAAAAAAAAATGTGTGGAATAAAATACAAAAGAAATTGGGTTTCCAAGCAATCCATGGAGGTGAATAAAAAGATGACTTAGAAGCACTAGAAAAAGAATTGATAAAGGAAAAGAAGGGAATGCCTTGAGAGTACCACATCTCACGAGGAAGAGGTCACCGAGCCTAAATGACCATACCTTTTCACTCATCCCCATTACATGCCTTAGAAACACATTTTTGATCTCGAGTAAGCCGAATCAAAAGTCGATTGGAAAATAAGGGCAAACCTATGGGTGAGTCACATGCATTGTGTTCCTCGTTTTTGAGTGTGAGGGTTGCATCTGATTCCTGGTCTTGAATTGATTAACCTCTGTTTGTAAATATGGATCATTTTTTATGTGTGGGCATTGAGATACTTTTTGTTGAGCTTGAACTTGCACAAGTAGCAAGTATTGCGAGCATGAGAATCTTTGGTAATGGTGTGTCACAACTTGAATCTTTGAGTACACAATTGATCCTTGCATAAGTAAATTAAGTCTTGTTGTGTGCATTCATGATTGAGTCTTCTGTAGAGCTGTTTGAGACACCCTTTTTGAACGGCTGAACTTAGGTTTGCTTGAGGACAAGCAAAAGTTTAAGTTGGGGGTGTTGATGAGTCCACAAATTGGACTCATTTAGGGCTTTATTTTGATAGAAATAGTGTCCTCAAATGCTTATTTTGTCTCAATATCTGATGAAAACTCTTAAGTTTCAGGTATTTGAAGTTTTTGTGGAAGCATGGACACTTCGGTGCAAAAAGGAACAAAAAGGCTGAAAAGAACAAAAAAGCTGAAGCCAACGTATCACCAAGCACACTTGGCAACTCGCCGAAGGGACGCACTCCACCCTTTGTTCCAGTACACGAAGCCTTGAAGGAGAAGGATCAAAAAGGCGATGAAAGGAGCAGTTGGCGCTTTGCCGAATATTTCCGTGAAACAGTACTATACCGCCCAATAACACAGAGCATGACGACGCTGGACGTTAGTGCAAAATGGTGACGAACTACACCAAAGGGCGAATCGCCGAGTTAATCGGCGATTCCGACTAACCTCGCCGAAAATTCTGCCAGCACTATTTTCTGAAGTCTATAAATACTAAATTTGTTATTAATTTTGAGGGTGTGGAAAATTAATCTTATTTTCCAAAATAGAATAGTACTTTTTGTATATTTTCTCTCAAGTTTGGAGAAGGTTTTGGGAGACTTGAAGAAAGAAGTATTTCATCTTTCCCAAGTTGGAAGTGGGTCTTCTCCATTCTTCTTCCTTTGCTTAAATCAAGATTTAATTTCTTATACCCATTTGATTTTAGTATCATTTTAGGTGTATTTTGTTATTTCTTGATGTGTGGCTAAAAACCCCTATTCTTGGGGTGTGATTTACCAAATATGTGTCGCAAAACCAAGACCGCTAGATTGATGGCCTAAGGAGTGAGTCGACATGAGGTTCAGCCCGAGAGGGTGAGCTCTAGTCCCATATTCAAACACTCAGCTCGAGAGAGTGAGTGGGGCAAGGCGTAGGCTGGCCTTCATGTGGCAAATGGGTGTCCGAGAGGAAAGCATTTGAAACGGGGTAAGTTGCCCGAGAGGGAACTTATTTCCATCTAAAGCTTAGCCTAGTCAATATTATCTTGCAAATTTCCAATCGAAGGCATGTGCCCAACGATTTATCTCAATTTGTATTGCGGTCACACCACAAGAACTCTTCCCCATACTTGATTTTCTTGTTATTTTCACTGTTTATACTACTTTTGATTTAACCCCCAAATCGATATTTGACACTTTTGTGTCACCCCCATTTGATTTATTATGTTTTTAATCATTAATATCTTTAGCTATGACTAGTTAGAACTAAATTTTATTTTTCTATTAATTGTCAAAACCACTCCCTTGGGACACGACCCCAACCTTTAGTTGGGTTACTATATTATCGACGATCGTAGACAGCCATACCGTAGGTTAGTGTCGTTGGTCACGATAAACATCAACTACAAAACCATTAAATTAAACCACAACCACTAGGTGAAATCACCATTAAAATACATCTAACCTATCAGCAACAAGACCCAACAATAATATCAACACATATTTGCTAAATCACACTCCAAGAATGGGGTTTTTTAGCCATACATCAAGGGATAATAAAATACACCTAAAATGATAATGAAATCAAATGGGTATAAGAATTTAAACCTTAATTTAAACAAAGGAAGAAGAATAAAGAAGACCCACTTCCAACTTGGGGAAGATGAACTCCTTTCTTCAAGTCTCCCACAAAACCCTCTCCAAACTTGAGAGAAAAATACTAAAACAGATGTTCTAAAAGGTAAAATTAACAATAATGTTCGGACTCTTAAAAATAATAACTAAGGCTAGTATTTATAGATTTCAAATTTAGTGCTGCGGTGGACTGTTCGGTGAGGTTAGTCGCGATCGCCGAATGACTCGGCGAATCGCCCTTCTTCTGGTTCATCGCCTTTTGAGCTTTGCCTTCAGCATGTTTGTGTTCTGGACCATTGGGCGGTATAACATCGCTTCGCAGAACTATTCGGCGAAGCGCTGACTGCTCCTTTCATCGCCTTTTTGATCCACTTCCTTCAGGGCTTCGCGTACTGGAACAAAGGGCGGAGTGCTTACCTTCGGCGATTTGCCAAGAGTAATTGGCGAAGCTCAGGCTTCAGTTTTTACGTTCTTTCCAGCCTTTTTGTTTCTTTTTGCGCCTAAGTGTCCATGCTTCCGCTAAAATTTCAAGTACCTGAAACTTAATAGTTTTCATCAAATATTGAAACAAAATAAACATTTGAGGACACTATTTCTATTAAAATAAAGCCCTAAATGAGTCCAATTTATGGACTCATAAACACCCCCAACTTAAACTTTTGCTTGTCCTCAAGTAAAACTCAAGTTCATCAGTTCAAATAGGATGTCTAAAATAGTGCTACACAAGACTCAATCATGAATATACACAACAAGACTCAAACTATTCATGCAAAGATCAATTGTGTACTTAAAAATTCAAGTTGGGACACACCATTACCAAAGATTCTCATGATCACAATACTTGCTACTAATGCAAGTTCAAGCTCAACCACAGTATCAGAATGCCCTCACACAAAGAATGATTCCATATTTACACACCGAAGTTAATCAATTTAAGATCAGGAATCAGATTCAATGCTCACACTCAGAAAGAGGAACACAATGCATGTTTTTACCCATAGGTTTGCCCTTATTTTACCATTGATCTTCGATTCGGCTTACTCAAGATAAAAAAGGTCTTTTCAAGGCTTGTAACGGGGCTGAGTGCAAAGGTATGGTCATTTTAGGCTCAGTGACTAAAGATCCTCATGAATTGTGGAGCTTTCAACACTTCCTTTTCTTCACCTTTTTCTATCAATTTTTCTTCTAGTGCTTCTAAGTCATCCTATTATTCACTCCATGGATTGCTTGGAAACTCCATTTCTTTTGGACTTTTATTCCACAATCTTCTTTTTCATTTTTTTTCTTTTTCTCTTATTCTTTTTTTTATATATATGGAGGGCTTCCATTTTTACGCAACACCATGAGTTAGAAGAGACTTTTCTTGCACTTCTTGACTTCTCCTTTTCCTTTTCACCACACTCCCAAGTTGGCTATTCACTACATCACAAGTCATGAGGATTACAGGTGGTGGTTGAATAAAGGTCTAGGTTTTATCAAGTTTCTTTCAAAGAAGAGTAAGGCTCAAGGGGTGTTCAAAAGAGTTTCACATGCTCACGGGTGGGTCACAAAAGAGGTATATGTCAGATTGGCTCGCACTCTTTAAAATTACCTAAGATCATTTCACTAGCACACCTTACTAAATCAATAAGACTAATGGGGCAAATTCTAGGTTTATTCATGCATGGTTCAAAGTAAGCTTATCACACAAGGCATCGATACTAAAGCCAAACAAGACTACACACTTTCGCTAGTGTGCAACGATCATCACAAAAGAGATCAATTTGATACATGGCTAATCACAAAAAGATGCAAAGAGTTAACATATTGCCTGTGTAACTTCATTTGGTCTCTTGTAGTCGCACATTCATGTTTGTTCGATTGAGAGCACTATTTAAGTCATTGGTATTGATTGAAATCGAGACTTAAATTTGTACGAGAACAACCACTTTCAACACAAGCGGTGGTGAAAATTTTTGAAAAATATTTTTTTTCGAAAGGGTCAAAATTTTCATCAATTAAAATAAAAAAGAGGAGCCATAAGCTCAAATAATCACAAAAGCAGTTTTAAGAGCAATTTAAAATAGACAACCCAAATATATATAGAAACACAAATATCAGCACAAAAATATCAACACAAAAGGTGTGGGCCTCACCCCACCACAAAAGAAATGTGTTTGTCCTCAAATGCAAGTAATAGTATCCAAAAGTAAAATCAAAGTAAGACAGAGAGAGGTGAAGAAAGATCATGTCTATGTAGCCTCTCTTCCTGTCGGTACATCAGTTCTCTGGTCAGCAGTCTGTGTGTGGGCATCAGTGCCCGGAGTAACCTCAGCAAGAGCAGCAGTGACAGGTCCTGTGGGGGCTCTTATGGGCGTCTAACCAGGCGATGTCTGGGTTGCCGACTACACAATATTTTCCACCAGGCTCGACAAATTGCCAAAAATGTTGTCCCCCTCTTCTCTCTCCTCTGCTACTTCCAGGTCCTCATCAATCTCTGCATATGAAGCTCTATCTACTGCATCTCCCATCTGTACATCCCAGTAGTAGTTGGAGGAATCTCCGAGGTCGCAGGGGCACCTCCTTCGTCAGCCATCCTCATCAAATCATTAAAGTCAATAAACTTTAGATAATCAACGTCCTGGCGCAGGCTTGCGATGTCGACTCTCATAGCCGATATCTTGGATGGTCTCCCACGTCTACTCTCGCAGGCTGTGACCCTCAAAGTCAGCGTCCATAGAGGCATGGAGTGGGACAAGTGCAGTAGCTATAGCACTCTCTATCATCCCTGCGACTGATCTCTCTAGTCTGGTAGCCCTTTCCTCAGCTAATTGAGCTAGACGCCTCATCTTTAGGACCATGGCATGAGTGATTCTGAT
Source organism: Solanum stenotomum (assembly GCF_019186545.1). Taxonomy (NCBI): domain Eukaryota; kingdom Viridiplantae; phylum Streptophyta; class Magnoliopsida; order Solanales; family Solanaceae; genus Solanum; species Solanum stenotomum. The sequence continues at coordinate 28,926,236 of NC_064288.1, forward strand.
CGGCTGGCTAGAGGAGATAGCACCTCAATCCTGTGAAGGAGGAGGAAGAGGAATTGCTGCACTTGATGGTCCAGGGACCGGAGTGGGTGTGGATGCATCTGTAAATAACAAGTCAATATCAATCTCTGGGGAGGTATCTACTGGGGCTGGTCTCCTCCTGTCAGCCTCCTCACGCATGTATTCAGCCTCGAAATGCCTGATGTCGGTAGCGGATGAGGGGGTGACCTTGATATCCCTAGCAGGGTCTCGTGGCACTCCAGCTTGGCGGCACAACTCTGTGATCAAGACAGGAAATGTCAGGGAAATCCGCGTCTGTTTGGCCCTCATGGCCACCTCTTGTGACGTTAGTAGCCTAATAGCAATAGTCCTCCTGTGCATGATACAGCCAAGGCATGCTGCCTTGGGGAGGCGCATACTAGACTCGTTCTGGGATGGCATGATGGTGCTGCTGATGAAACCAAACAAAAATCTGGTAGCAATGTTCAGATCCCACTTCTCAATAGGAGCGCCAACCCCGATCCATCTCTCGGTGTCCTCAGAAATCATAGGAGCTAACCACTCCTTTAGCTTGTCTAATGATACACTTAAATTACACCTCTGTACAGAAGTATAAGCGATCGTTATCAAGTAAAGAACCCAACTTGTAGGTTGGGGTCGATCCTACGAGGAAAATGGTTTAGATAGTACTTTAACCAACAATCATATTCAATTAGTCAAATTACTTTCAGAAATAGGTAATTAAAGGGGGGTTTGTTTATGTGAAAGAAATAGTTGAATTTAATAAGTAATCAGTAATCAAAACTCAACTTTGGTTGTTATCAATATAAGGAGAAATAACTAGGGTATACGTGTTCTCCACAAGCTCATAACGCAGTAATCCTAATAATAGCAATCCTTTCGTAGTGTATTACATGCAAAGTGATAAGTTAGGTATCTCTAAATCCTTGGTCCGGCATCTAGAGAATTTCACCCCGCACCTTGGTCCAGCATCTAGAGAATTTCACCTCGCACCTTGGTCCGGCTACGTGTGTATAATTTACTAACCCTTACCTTTACCTCATATTAGACATCATAATCGATGTTTGGCTTAGTTATTACTTCGCACCAATCGACACTAGCCTATTAGATAGTATCACACTAAATCTATGTTGATAATTCTTTTCTTGTTGATTACCTCCTTGGTCCAACAAGTAACAACAATGCGAGTTCTAACGCGTGCACTCGTTAAAACGACTTCTAAACGAAAGAATTATCAATGTATGTAAAACACTATTCCAGAATTGCTTATTTACTATTCATACTTTGTTAATCGCTCATGGTTCCCACAACCCTAGTTGTGGATTTAGTTACCCATATTAGCAAGAACACAATTCATAGTTTTAGATGAAGGAATTATGAACTTACGTAAAGAGAATAATAAACCCAGAAATTTAACTTGAATTGCAAAGCCAAAATCTTCAAAACGAACTTAGGAAATCAATAATTGCTAGGGTTGCAAATAAATCTCCAAAGTAACAAAGTAAAACTAGAATAATAGTGTCTAACCCCCAAAAACGAGGTTTACATGCCCTATTTATAGAAAAAAAATCCTAAATTAAAAGGGAAACAAATTAAGGAAAGTTTGTTCAGGCACGCGTCTTCATTACACGAGACTGACTTAAAGACTGTCGATGGATCTACGGTCCGTAAGTCCCTTCCGTCAGCCAGGACTTAGAAAATATTTCAGCTCCCAAAAATCAGCTTCTCTGAAGCAAACAACGGACTTGCAGTACGGACCGTAGATCTATCTACAGTCCGTCAATCCCCTCCGTAGCTCCACACTTAGATTCTTCAAAAATCAGGTACTTGAACCCTCGCAGTCTCATTCTACGGATCAATCAGTACGGTCTGTAGATTGATCTACGGATCGTCAATGGCCACCGTGGTTCCACACTTAGTCAGATTTTCCTGATTTGTCATCCATACCTTGCCTGCTGATCTACGATCATCACCTACGGACCGTCAATGGACCTACGGTCCGTAGATCACCTCCGTGAATGCCCTTTTTCTGCATTTTTCTCAACTGGCTCTATACTTCTGTGCCTGAACATCTTTCCTGCAAAATACAATAAAAACACATAAAAACCAATACAAAAAGGCCCTAGACACACACAACTTGTAAGTGAAATGTATTAGAAATACCGTAAACTCACGGTATATCAACAACCTCAACTTAAATTCGTTGTTTGTCCTCAAGCGATGCACTACGACTCTAAACGACACTTGTATAGAAGCAAACATTTCAAGCCCAAGCAATCACATGGCTCTCTACCTCCCTCATTTTTTAGATGCAACTTCGTTCTCTTGGACTCGACAAGCTAATCTATGCGGATCAAACCATGACACAGATCGAACAACTGACACACTACATACACCTTCCCACTGTCACCAAGACACCAACTTTTTGACAATGTAACTAGTGCCCTTACTTCAAATGAAATCCCTTTTTAAAAAAAATGCATGTTATTCATGGTATAAGGATTTATTCAGCACTCACACTCAGAAGTAATTTCAAGTACAGTTAGTGCTTAATGCCATAAGCTTGCCCTTATTTTCACTGCTTAGACTCTCCAAACCAGACTCTAGGATCACTATAGGACTTTATTGGCTTGTAACGTAGGCTCAGCGTCAGGTGTGGTACATTTGGGTACTGCTTAGTGACTTTCTGCCCTCCCTGACATTATACTAGGCTTTTAACTTCTTTTTGCCCTATTTCTATCATTACTATTGCGTAACCTTCTTTCCCTTCATTTTCTTCAACCACGGAAGTGACTTTAGACTTTGTAGCTCTTTTTACTTTTATTTAATTTTTCTTTTGGCTTTCAACAAGTCACAAACTTTCCTCTCGTTTTCTCTTTTTTTTTCCACATCACTCTTTTTTATACCCATTTTTCTTCCAGTTTCCTCTTTCATAGCCACCCTCAACTTATGGATTTTCCGTTAGTTGAGGTGCACAATACCCGATGTTGGGTCAGGGCCAAGATTGAAGTTACTTTTTACATTAGCCACCCTCAACTTAGGCTTTTGGCCTTAGTCGAAGTGCACATGTCCAAGGAGGGACCGTGGCCAACATAGTAGATTATGGGAAGGTGAGTTCGGGGTTTAGAAAGAAATGGTTCACTTTTAGGCTCAAAATTGGATCAAAGGGTGCAGTTATTTCATTTGATTAGATCTTTCTTTTAGGCAGTTTGTGGACTTTTCAGAACAATGGCCTATGATCACTTCCTAACCTCTAGATTGAATTGTCTTAGCAGGACTAACCGGGCAAGTTCTAGTTTTGCACAAAAACTGTGTGAACACTCGACGATTCTCACCCACTCTTGGCACATAGGTCCATTATCAGATTACCCAGTTCAAGTTTCAGCTTAAGTCATGCCATCGAGTTGATTCGGTATTATGTCATACTCAGAGCCAACACATTCAACTAATCGTAGCCTACAACTTCTAGCGTACATCCCAAAATCTTACTGGTATCATTTTTTATAAGCCATCATGCTTTTTTCTGTATCATGCTTCTACACATACAATCCTAAGACATGCCGGTTCAACAAAAATTAAACAGTCTCTTGGGGAAAATAACACATGCAAGAAAACCCCAAGAGAGGATTCATGAGTTGGGTTATTCAGACTTCACCCTATCACTCACAATCCATTTACCCCACCCCCAACAAATATCGATGCAGTTGTCCCCAATGCATACAAAAACATTAAAAGTAAATGAATTGGGTGAAAAAACCTGTGGCGCAAAGCGCCGGCGAACCATCAACAAGCAGGGGGGTCCAGTTTCCCGAAACCCACTGGAACAATAGTGGGGGCACCATCAGTAGTGCCCACATCAGCAAGTATAGCACCCTCAGTAGTGCTCTCTATGAATCTCTCCGCACCATCAGTGGTGCTCACAATGTCCCCCAAAACAGGCTGGGCAGCTATAACTGGGGCAGAGCTCGATGCCCCTGCAACTCTCTCACTCACTCTCTGCTGGCGCAGCTCTTCGTCTACAATCAAGGCCCTCCTTGCCTCCTTCTCCTGCCTATGCTGTCGCTTGAGAGCTTTCTCCTCCTCAGTGCGATGAGATCGGTGCCGCTTTCCTTTGGCATGTGTAGGGGTAAGCTCCTCCTCGGCGGTCCCACTAAATAGAGCATCTAGCACTGTATCATCAGCCAGTGCAGTAGGTGCAGCATGAGGCTCAACTGAAGGTGCGGCAAGGATGGCATCAACGTCAGTCCGGAGGCTGGCCAAGTCAGCCTGCAAGGCAGAGAGATCTATGGCCGGGGCTGATCGCTCAAGAACTCGCAGTTCAAAGGCATCAAGGCGCTTATTAACGGCCTGACTTCCGGTCCATCATCCCCTCCATCCTGCGCTCCATTCTGGCCTCGGACTCGGCTATCGACTTTTGCATCCACGGCTGGATGTGATGCAGTAGGGTGGCCATATGAGTTTCTAACTTCTGTACTCTGGCCAATGGGACAACAATAGCTCCTAACTGCGGTGTGGACCGGGAAGATCTAGGAGCCATACTAGCTGCCTGAGATGAGGAGCCTGGGACAGTGTCGGTGTGATCGGGGATGCTGAGGTCATCGCCTTGTGCCTGCCCCATTGTGTCTGCAAGATCGGCACCCAAAGGAGGTACCTCAACCTGAGGCTCTCTGCGAGGTGCTGCCACAATTGCCTCATCTCGAATAAGGCCAATGTCCAATGCCCCTGTAGGGTGGACTAACTTGTCACAATGCCAGATCGGCACTCTAGAGTCCCTGTACAAATGAAAAATTAGACAGGGGAAGGGGTAAGTAGTGGAGGTCTTGAATGCCCTCTCGTGAATCTCTGCCAGCAACATGCGGGCAAAGTCAATCTCAACTCCCGCTACCAATGCCGCAACCATGACCGCTCTGTCCCACGTGACTTGATTGTCAGCTTTTGTCGGCGACACTCTGTTACGCACTAGCAGCCAGAAGAACTTGGCCACAAAATTTAATGTGGCCTTCCGGATGCCCAACCGTGGAGCGGCGACCCATTCCGCACGCTTGCCATCTGCAGCAATGTACCTGGCCAACCATAGTAGAACAGCCTCTCGTTGCTCAGCATTCCTCTGGAAAGCGCCACTCCGCACGATATCCCATCTATAGTCAAACTCAGCTGTGTTGAGAGACCAAGAGTGATCCGTGGTAGGACCATAGAGAAAGCGTCTAATCGTGGCAGGTGATATGTCTATTGGACACCCTCCAACCAAAGTGGAAGTGAGCAGATCCTGAGCTAGGGGCTTTGACCGCTTGGAAATGGAACCGCGGAGAGTGGCAACATAGGAAGCATAGAACTCCCGCACAATCTCCTCGCTATACGTCCCTGGGTCTCGAGCCATCCAGTCACACTTGTGAAGGTTGAACAGCCGGTGAATGTCTGGAACAGTATGCAAGCTCCCCGTGAGGACTCTGCGCTCCTCTGTAATTAGTCGAGCCATCTTCTGGTTGTCGTTGACCATCTTAGCATCTCAATAAATTTGCCATTGGCCCTCTACACACCACCTATTTAGCTCGCCGGCTACAGGAGTGGGGTCATCATTCCGTGGTGCAAGTATGGACTCCGAGCTAGTTGCCTCATCAGACGAGGCTGCTTGGTCATTCTCTCCAGACCCTGTGGATGATTTGGCATTGGGCCCTGCACCATGGGCAGACTCAGATCGTGAAGAGTGGGCAGACTATGAGCTTGAAGCATGGGCAGACTCGGACCCGGACATAGACCCCTCGGAACTGGTAGCAGCCCCAATTGGTGACCCGATCAGTGTGTGTTCCTCATCAGATTGGGAGACAGTTACTACGTCGGGAAGCACCTTCCGGGGAGTGCCTCTGGTGCCTCGAGGTGCAGTGCGAGAAGTCCTAGTGTTGAGAGGCACATATGTTGGATCTGTGTCGGTGTCTGTGTCCTCATCAATTAACCGAAAACTAGGGGCAACAGATTTTGACTTGCCCCTTTTTGAGTAAGTGACAAGCTTCTTGGGTGACATTGTACCTGCGGGAGCGATATTAGTGCCCAAGACTAACCAAAACTATACTAAGAAAAAGTGGAAAAACTTTAAACGAACAGTAACAAAGTCCCAAAAAAATTTGCAGACACAGGCTGCAGTAGTCATCCACGGAGGGTACCTACGGTCCGTAGAATGATCTACGGTCCGTGGAACTCTTTCGTGGATCAGGGGACCAACAACATAGGTTGCAGATGAAAACCACGGATGTTCAGAACGGTCCGTAGATTAAATCTACGGACCGTAGTCCACGTCCGTGGTTTTGCACTTGCTAATATTTGTGTGTGCATCCAGTGACGAACCGCATCTACGGTCCGTAGATGGATCTACGTTCCGTAGATGGGGTATCGTGGATGCCAACTTGTGCCAGATTTCAGCCATATATTTTTTTGATCAATTATATTTTGCCTCATGTTTCAACATTAACGAATCCTCATTATGCATTTCAACATTCAATTATGCTAGTTCTTCATTCTTAAGATTTCGACTGATCATTTTACCAAACAATTTAGACAAGTTTTGGAACCCTAAGTCGAAACTTACATATAGACTTACAATCACATACAATAAGGTTACACAATCACTATCTATCGTTCCATGGGTATTGTAATTTTCAAGTTTATCATGCAATTTCATCTACAATTACCCAAGGTCAAGATCCCACTCCTGACTTTCGAAATTCAATCTATGAATCGAAATTCAAAGTGAGGGGAAAGTCTATTACCTTACAAGCAACGAGGAGTGAGGTGATGGCGTGACGACACGAAGCTTAGCAAGACCAAGGAATTACCTCTTCGCTACTGACCAAACACCGGACCCTTCTTGTGGAATATGGAATGGGTTGTAATTGAAATGGAAGGGAATTTGGGAATTTATGGAAGGGATGATGGTATGGGGGAGTTATGGAGTGATTTAGGGAGTTTATGGGATGGGGGAAACAGTTTTGGGAGTAATGGAGGGAATTTGAAATGGTTTAGAACATGGGGGTTTTTAAATGGGGGGTCCGGGTCGGGTCAGACAACATTAGGGTTTGGACTCACGAGACCCCGTCTATGGTTCGTGAGTCCATCTATGATCCGTAGATCAGGACCGTAGATCACTATCACACTTAGAAAAATATAGACTTACCTGGGATCTACGGACACCATTTACGGTCCGTGGATGAATCGACGGACCGTCGATGGAGTCCGTAGACCTTTGCGCCAGACCATCTTCTGCAGATTTATTTCGTGGTGTACCTGCACATGTAGCAACCAATAGGCTACTATTTTTTTTACATTTTCTGGACACTTTTTAGACTCGGACCCTATACTAATTCTAGCCAACACTAAGAACTAAAACACTAAAACACCTACCTAAATTTAGACAAAAGACGCAATTTAGACAGAGAAAGCTAAACTACTAAATGGAAGACAGAACCCTGTCGTTGGCTAGATTGTACATCTTGGGTTGCCTCCCAAGCAGCGCTTGATTTAACGTCGCGGCACGACGCAAGTGCCTTGATTACTCAAACTTCATCAAGATTGTAGGCCTCAATCACTTCTTGCACAGTTTTAGCATTTCCCAGATAGACCTTGATCCTTTGCCCGTTTACCACGAACCTTGTTCCATCCCTATTTTCAAGCTCAACCGCTCCATGAGGGAGCACTTTTGTGAGTGAAAATGGCCCGGTCCATTTGGACTTGTGTTTGCCTGGAAACAGGCTCAACCTAGAGTTGAATAGCAACACAAGATCACCAACCACAAATTCTCGCTTTTCAATTCTTTGATCATGATACCTCTTCATCTTCTCTTTATACAAGGCTGAACTTTCATACGCTTTTAGGCGAAACTCATCAAGCGTATTCAAGTCATTCATCATTTGATTAGATGTGGCGCCCCAATCTAAATTTAACTTCTTCATTGCCCACATCGCCTTATGCTCTAGCTCTACTAGTAAATGACAAGACTTCCCATATACAGTGCGATATGCCCATAGAGCATCATCAAGCTTCCTTGACCAATCCGTTCTATTAGCATTCACAGTCTTTGCCAATATCTGTTTGATTTCTCTGTTGGATACTTCAACTTGACCGCTAGTCCATGGATGGTAAGGAGTGACTACATTGTGACGGACACCATATTTCTCAAGTACTACCTTAAACAATTTATTACAAAAGTGAGAACCTCCATCGCTAATAATCGCCCTCGGTGTACCAAATATGGAGAAGATATTCTTTTTCAAGAATGCGGTGACGCTTTTACCTTCACTGTTGGAGACCGCAACTGCTTCTACCCACTTCGATACATAATCAACCGCAATAAGAATATACTTCATCCCATATGAGCTCACAAATGGACCCATAAAATTAATTCCCCATACATCAAACAACTCTATCACCAATATAGGATTCATTGAGAGCTCTTTCCTCTTTGAAATCCCTCCTTCTATTTGGCAACGATCACAAGACTTGGCGAAATCATGAGCATCTTGGTGGATGGTAGGCCAGTAGTACCCACATTGCAAAATCTTATGTGCAGTTCGGATACCACTATGATGCCCACCAATGGGTGATGAATGGCATGCTTCAAGTGCACTCAACATCTCAACCTCGAGCACACATCGACGAATAATCCCATCAGCACAACTACGATACAAGTAAGGTTCATCCCAAAAAAATCTCTTCACATCATGTATAAACTTCTTCCTTTGGTGAAAAGACAATTCGGGGGGCACAATATCGCTTGCCAAATAATTGGCAAAGTCTGCGAACCAAGGAATCAAATCATGAGAAGCAGCCAATACCTGTTCATTTGGAAAAGTATCATTAATTTCAGCCCTATCTCCAAGCTTCAGCATAGCCTCTTCCTCTAATCTGGACAAGTGATCGACAACTTGATTTTCGGTCCCCTTTCTATCTTTTACTACAAAATCAAACTCTTGCAGCAACAATACCCATCTAATCAATCTCGGTTTTGCATCCTTTTTCGCCATTAAGTACCTCAATGCAGAATGGTCAGTATGCACTATGACCTTAGTACCAAGCAAGTAGTATCGAAATTTCTTGAATGAGAAAACCACCGCAAGAAGTTCTTGTTCGGTCACAGTATGGTTTTTCTGTGCCACATTTAGAGCTTTGCTAGCATAGTAAATAGGGTGAAGAATTTTCTCTTGCCTTTGTCCCAATACTACACCAAGCGTCAATCCACTCGCATGGCACATTACCTCAAACGGTTGTCCCCAATCCGGTGAAATAATGATTGGTGTTGTGACCAACTTCTTCTTCAACTCTCCAAATGCTCTAAGACAATCATCATCAAAATAGAATTTACACTCCTTCTCGAGTAGTTTGCATAATGGATGTGCAATTTTGGAAAAATCTTTGATGAACTTCCTATAAAAACTTGCATGCCCAAGAAAACTTCTAACACCTTTTACAGAGATGGGTGGTGGAAGCTTTTCTATTACCTCAAATTTAGCTCTATCAACCTCAATACCTTTCTCTGAAATTCGATGACCCAACACTATACCTTCTTTCACCATGAAATGACACTTCTCCCAATTCAGCACCAAGTTGCAGTCTTCACACCTTTTAAGCACCTCGGCCAGATGATCTAGGCAACGATCAAAAGAATCACCTACCACTGAAAAATCATCCATGAAAACTTCAATAGTATCCTCCACCATATCAGAAAATATTGACATCCTACACCGCTGGAAAGTTGCTGGAGCATTGCACAACCCGAATGGCATCCGTTTGAAAGAAAAAGTCCCATATGGGCAAGTGAAGGTGATCTTCTCTTGGTCTTCTGGAGCTATAGAAATTTGATTGTATCCCGAATACCCGTCAAGAAAACAATACTAACCCCTTCCTGCAAGTCTATCCAACATCTGGTCCATGAATGGCATGGGAAAGTGGTCCTTTTCAGTCCATGCATTCAACTTCCGGTAATCCATACAAACTCTCCATCTAGTAACGAGCCTCATTGGAACAAGCTCATTTTTCTCATTTGGAACGACAGTCATACCTCCATTTTTAGGAACACACTGCAGAGGACATACCCAACTACTATCTGCAATGGGATAAATAACTCCTGCATCCAGCCACTTGATGATCTCCTTTTTAACTACCTCTTGCATAGGTGGATTTAATCTTCTCTGGTGCTCAATATTGGGCTTATAATCTGGCATGAGTTGGATTTTGTGAGAACAAATACCGGGGGGAATCCCAATAATATCTGCAAGAGTCCACCCAATAGCTCACTTGAACCTCTTTAACACCGCCACCAAACACTCTACTTGCCTTGCATTCAAATCTGCTGCAATGATGACCGGCAAAGTATTCTCTTCGCCCAAGTATACATACCTCAAGTGTGGTGGTAGAGCCTTAAGCTCCAATTTCGGTGCCTCCACAATAGATGGTCTTGTGGGTGGGGACGCACGATTCTTTATGTCTAACTCATACTTCTTTGGTTTGGACCGGTATTCACACTTGTCGCGTGCGGCTACCAACTCATCATACTCTTCAATACCATCACTGTCGAAATTCATCATAACTGTTGCTACTGCCTCAATACCTAGTCGCTCTTCAATTTGCACTTTTGACCCACTCTCCACTCTGTAAGACATAGCATATACTATTTGGAGCTCACCATTCTGCTTCATGGACCTACAGCTATTGAAAGTTGCTTCTTCATTATTCAGTCTGAACTTCATCTGCCCCTTTTCCATATTAACCAACGCATGCCCTGTGGCAAGAAATGGTCTCCCAAGGATGATGGGAACCTCAAAATCAACCTCACAGTCAAGAATCACAAAATCCACCGGAAAGATGAAAGACTCTACTTTCACTAGCACGTCATGGAGTACACTAATGGGCCTCTTCACGGTTCGATCGGCCATTAGTAACCGCATTGCAGTGGGCTTTCGGTCCCCTATACCCAACTTCTTGTAAATAGACAAGGGCATGAGGTTGATGCTAGCACCCAAATCAAATGCCTTAGCAAAGTGTAACAACCCTATAGTACATGGGATCGTGAAAGAACCAGTGTCTTCCTTCTTCTGCACCAGAGATCTTGTAGCAATAGCGCTACAATGCTGCAATCTATCATCATCTTCAAAACTCACAGACCTTTTCTTTGTCACCATATCTTTCATAAACTTGGCATACCTAGGCATATGCTCCAAGGCTTCTATCAAAGGGACATTGATAGAAAGCTGCTTCAACATAGTAATAAACCTGCGATATTTACCATCTTCAGTCTTCTTCACTAGCCTCTGTGGGAAAGGTGGTGGAGGTCTAGGTATGGGGACCACTTTTTGAGATATCTCCGCTTCTTGATTTGTTGCAGTCTCAGACTCTTTTCTAACTTCCACCACATCATCTTTTTTTCTAATCTTGGTATCCACCACAGACGGCATATGTGGATCTATGGTTTGCTTACCCCCTCGAGTAGTAACTGTCATACAATGACCATCATTCTTTAGATTCTGGACGGTGTTGCTAGGAAGAGTGCCAGGTTGACGCGGGTTCACTGTAGTAAACAACTGAGTCATCTGCTGCTCTAGATGCTTTATTGACACTGCATGGGCATCAACCTTTTGACCAATACCAGACAAGTCGTTACTCATCTCCTTCACATTCTCATCAGTTGCATCAAACCTTCTCATCATCTTCTGCATCATATCTTCAATACGCGCCATATTACCTCCAGCTTCCCTAGCACCAGATTCCCGATTTTGAGGGGGAACATAGGGTCCAACCTGATCGTTTCTGTTGCCATAGTTGTTCCTGTTGTAGTTGTTGTCGCGATTGAAGTTCCCATCCCGGACATAGTGACCCTCTCGGTTGTAATTTCCATAGTTCCGACCTTGGTTCCCTTGACCTTGGTGCCAATTTTCCGTGTTGGATCCTTGGGCATTTGGTCAGAAACCCCCCGTCTGATCATTCACAACATAAGTATCCTCTTCATAGTAACACTCATCAACTGGTGGTGGAGTTCTAGTTAAGTAGTTCACTGCATTTACCTTTTCTGCTCCTCCACTCACATGCTTCAATACCAATCCCAACTCCGTCCTCATCTGAGCCATCTCCTCACGAATATCATCTGCAGAGTTGATGGTGTATTATGAACGACAAATGTGTTTCTCCCAGTATCTGACCTCCTAGTGCTCCATGCTTTGTTGTTGCGAGAGATCCTTTCTAATTTTTCAGCAATCTGTGCATATGTACAATCACCATATGAACCTCCAACAATAGTGTCAAGAACTGCTTTATTGTTATCATCCTGTCCTCTATAGAAATATTCCTTCAGCGACTCATCATCAATGCGGCGATTTTGAACACCTCTTACGAATGCAGTGAATCTATCCCAAGAGCTACTCACAGACTCTCCAGGTAATGCTACAAAATTGTTGACCCTATCTTTGTGATTTAGCTTCTTGGACACTGGATAGTACTTCACTCGAAATATGTCTGCCAGTTGGTCCCATGTAAATATTGAGTTATAAGGAAGCTCAGTGAACCATACTGCAGCATCGCTTGTCAGTGACAGAGGAAACACTCGTAATCCAATGACATCCAAATCCAGGTCTGGTCTACCTACACAACTTTTGAAAACCATCCTTAGCTTGGCTAAGTGAGCATGTAGATCCTCCGATGGCGATCCTGAGAATAAGCCTCTTGCTGTAAGCATCTGCATGAAACTACTAGTCACCACAAATGTGTGCCCTGGAGGTAAATGGGGTAAGACAATAGGTCCATCAGAGTTTTCTATATTCATGTTGCCCCGATAGTTGTCATGTTGTCGTGGGCCTAGTGGATCTTGTTCCCTCAGCGCATCTCCCAATCGATTTTCAGCTGGAACCTGGTTGTCCCCACCAACTACCCTTTGTTGTTGTAACTCAATTGCATCATCTAGATTCCCTCTGATAGGATCAATTGGATCTCTTTGATTGTTCATTCTTCACAAGGTGCGATTCAGCTTTGGATCGTAAGGAATAAGTGGTTCACCCTGGCTCCGTGTACTTGGCATACACTAGAGTCAGAACCTGAGAGGGACAAAAACAAAGAGAAAAAGTAAAATTAGGAAATATTTGACTAACGTTCAATAATGTAGTTAAAATAAATATCAAAGCCAAATTCCCCAGCAGCGGCGCCAAAATTTGATACGCTCAAATTACACCTCCTTATAGAAGTATAAGTGATCATTATCAAGTAAAGAACCCAACTTGTAGGTTGGGGTCGATCCCATGAGGAAAATGGTTTAGACTGTACTTTAACCAATAATTATATTCTATTAGTCAAATTACTTCCAGAAACAGGTAATTAAATGAGGGTTTGTTTATGTGAAACAAACAGTAGAATTTAATAAGTAATCAGTAATCAAAACTCAACTTTGGTTGTTATCAATATAAGAGAAATAACTAGGGTATACGTGTTCCCCACAAGCTCATAACGTAGTAATCCTAATAATAGCAATCCTTTCCTAGTGTATTACATGCAAAATGATAAGTTAGGTATCTCTAAATCCTTGGTCCGGCATCTAGAGAATTTCACCCCGCACCTTGGTCTGGCCACGTATGTATAATTTACTAACCCTTACCTTTACCTCATATTAGACATCATAATCGATGTTTGGCTTAGTTATTACTTCGCACCAATCGACACTAGCCTATTAGATAGTATCACACTAAATCTATGTTGATAATTCTTTTCTTGTTGATTACCTCCTTGGTCCGGCAAGTAGCAACAAGGCGAGTTCTAACGCGTGCACTCGTTAAAAAGACTTCTAAACGAAAGAATTATCAATGCATGTAAAACACTATTCCAGAATTGCTTATTTACTATTCATACTTTGTTAATCGCTCATGGTTCCCACAACCCTAGTTGTGGATTTAGTTACCCATATTAGCAAGAACACAATTCATAGTTTTAGATGAAGGAATTATGAACTTACGTAAAGAGAATAATAAACCCAGAAATTTAACTTGAATTGAAAAGCCAAAATCTTCAAAACGAACTTAGGAAATCAATAATTGTTAGGGTTGCAAATAAATCTCCAAAGTAACAAAGTAAAACTAGAATAATAGTGTCTAACCCGCAAAAACGAGGTTTACATGCCCTATTTATAGAAAACAAATCCTAAATTAAAAGGGAAACAAATTAAGGAAAGTTTGTTCAGGCACGCGTCTTCATTACACGAGACTGACTTAAAGACTGTCGATGGATCTACGGTCCGTAAGTCCCTTCCGTCAGCCAGGACTTAGAAAATATTTCAGCTCCCAAAAATCAGCTTCTCTGAAGCAAACGATGGACTTGCAGTACGGACCGTCAATGGCCACCGTGGTTCCACACTTAGTCAGAATTCCCTGATTTGTCATCCATACCTTGCCTGCTGATCTACGATCATCACCTACGGACCGTCAATGGACCTATGGTCCGTGGATCACCTCCGTGAATGCCCTTTTTCTGCATTTTTCTCAGTTGTCTCTATACTTCTGTGCCTGAATATCTTTCCTGCAAAATACAATAAAAACACATAAAAACCAATACAAAAAGTCCATAGACACACACGACTTGTAAGTGAAATGTATTAGAAATACCGTAAACTCACAGTATATCATCTAATGATGTAGCAGGGGACAATCCCTCATAAGGACGTACTGAGTGCAGCGGCCTTCCTGTCACAACATTTATATGCTCGTTGTAGCCTTCTACCTCTGTGCCTCATACTGTAACATACCTCACTGGTCTGAACTCACTCGCCTATTTCTTGTTCTCAGGCACCAGTGCTCCATAAGATGTGTAAAACTCCCTGACCCAAGAAGGAATGTATAGGCCTCGGGGTCTAGTAAATTGCTAGAACTCATGGAAGTGTAGAGTTTGCAGGATGTCAATGTACTTGCCTTCGAGGCCCTCCACAGACAAGAGCTTTTCCTCAATGATGGTTCGCTCCCCATCATCCTTCAATCTGTTTAGTAGTCGCGGTAGATGAGCTAGAGCGGGTACAGGGGCTATCGGAGCTGGTGTGTCCCTGGAGGAGGTGGCAGCATCTGCTGGGACCCTGCAGGTTGAGGGTTGAGGCATGTTGTTGAGCCTGTTCCGTCTCTAAATCAGTGGTTGATCACTTCAAGCTCGGACTGCTCAACCTGGGCGTCAATAACTACTCTTTTTCCTGCTGCGTGTTTCATTCATTTGTCCTTTTCTTATGGGAGTTCATCTCCTTGTCTCTTTGGAGGGTTTGATCCTCCTTCGTTTATGCGTATACCCTGTGCTGCCTTTTTCTGGGGTTGTGTGTTCTGGTTGGTTCATGCCATATCTGCAAAAAATTGTGATCAGTTAGAAGAGCAATCAAATTCAAACACATGTAGTTGTGCAGACAGGTCGGTCATTTCACTCGGCGATTCGCCAAATCACTTTGGCGATCTAGGTCGAGCTTGCCGAGTGGATTAGCTTGCAATCTAGGCAGATTGGTGATGGAAAAGTCTACTCGGCGAGTCACCGAATATTTTCAGCGATAACAAGGTTGCCCGCCAAAAGACACATGCAAAGGGCGATCTAAAGTCCTATCGGCGAGTCGCCAACTATTTCGGCGATCATGATTTGTGTCCGTCAAAAGTTACAGATTTTATAGCACAAAGGACATGAGTTAAGGGTGGTTTATAACCAGTAGGCGAACCGCCGAATCGTTCGGCGAGCTCGACCTAGCTCACCGAATGACGCAACGTGTCCTTTTTCAACCCAACTCTCGAAACCGACCTCACGATCTTTAAAATCCAAATCAAAGCATGCAAACAAGAAATTCACCTAAAACCCATACTTCTTATCACCTCAAAATACTCATAATTCTTCCGATTTTATCGAATTTGGCCATTTAACTACGATTATCCTCAAGAATGTTGTCACTCATTCCTTCATAGAGCATTTTTTGGTATTTAGCGCAAATGTGGGCTACTTAGACTTCACCCAATCAACCTAACAACAATCAAGCAACACCCATTGCGATTTCAATTAATTCGAAGCATAAACACCAAGGCATTCAACTACTTAAACATTTCAGGCAAAATTTTTGAACTACAACGCCATTACAACACCCTAGTTCTTTCAGAGAGGCCCAACACACGTCATTCTTATACTAAACTTGCAAAAGAGTTCTAAATTATCAAAAATAAATTTGGGGTTTTAGAGACTAACCTTTGATGCCGTAAAATTTGTTTTTGTAATGCTAGGCGGCAAAGAAATCCAACCCCAAGCACTAATTTCCAACGAAAATACCAGTTTACGATAAAAATCTAGGAAAAAGTACCTTTTGTGTGATTTTGGAGAGTTTGAAACCAGGGAAAGTGAGAGATTAAAATTTTTTGACCTTTGGCATTTATATAACCATTCAGTTCTTGTCCATTCGACGATGTTAGTCAACTCGCCTACCCTCTCGGCGAAGTACCGAATGGTTATTTATCTCCCCCTTTCTTCAAAATCTTCAATTTTCTGGGGGCGACAATCAATGGTCTGCATCGTGGTCGCCAAATAGGTTGGTGATCCGCCGAGCTGCTTGTCAAGTACGCCGAGTTTTACAAGCTCTGAAATGTATTTGCATTGAACCAAACGGCGAATACAACTGGCTCGCCGACCTGTTTGGCGAAACGCTGAATGGATTTTCTTCTCGCCAAACTTGGAATTTTCCTCACTTCCTTCATTCTATCCTGCAACATCAACACACCATTATTTATAAAAGTAAATCCTACAGTTATGACCTTGGGTTGCCTCCCAAAAAGTGCCTTGTTTAACGTTGTGGCACAACGTAGGTCCTGCCTCACTCTCTGTTATTGGAGTTAGACCTAGTGTCACTAGGTAACCCCAATATGTCATTTGGATGGAGTTGAGGCACTGGAAGCATCAAGAGTGATCTGATGTGTTGGATTGATCTAGAATGAGATCAAATCACCTGATTTAACGCTTCAACATGCTCTCTCATTTCGTCCAGCATTCAATCTTGATCGGTGATGTTTTTGAGAATTATTTGAAGCGTGTCCTCAACATGATTTTTCTCATCTTCTCTGGATTCCTTCCGCTCATGAGGAGGTATATACCTCCCTTGGTGTTTGCACTGGTTTTCCACCTCAGATATTTTGGTGGTCAAGTCAATTATTTGAGATATAACGCAATTAGCTTTAAGTCACCCTCGACTTCTCGATATGCCTCAACTGACTAGCCACCCACTCCCTCAGCCATGCTTAGAAGACCTGCATACACAAACAACGAAAAAAGAAAAACAAAACTAATAGTAAAATTAGTAAACTACAATAAAATGAATAAAACCTCTACTTAACTACATCTCCACGTGACACCACTCCCCGGCAACAACGCCATTTTGATGCTTATCGTGACCAACGACACTATCCTACTGTACGAGTGTCTACGATCGTCGATAATATAGTAACCCAACCAAGGGTTGGGGTCGTGTCCCAAGGGAGTACTAGTGAAAATAGTAGTTAATTAGAATTTCATTCTAATTAGTCGTAGCTAAAGAGATTTGCGAATAAAAACATTGTAAATTTGGGGGGTGACACGAAAGTGTCAAATATCAAAAGGGGGGTTTTGTCACAAGTAGTAAAAACAACCAAAACAACAAGAAAATCAAGTATGGGGAAAAGTTCTTGGGGTGTGACCGCAGTACAAGTTGAGATAAATAGTTGGGTACATGCTTTCGATAGGACATTTGCAAGATAATAGTGACTAGGCTAAGCTTTAGATGGAAATAAGTTCCCTCTCGGAAAACTTACCCTTTTTCAAATGCGTTCCTCTCGGACACTCATTTGCCGCATGAAGGACATCCTACGCCTTACCCCACTCACTCTCTCGAGCTGAGTGTTAGGATATGTGACTAGGGCTCACCCTCTCGGGCTGAACCTCATGTCGACCCATTCCTTAGGCCATCAGTCTAGCGGTCTTGGTTTCGTGACCTCCCTCTCGGGCAAGCCAAAAACACATGGGTGGGTTTGTATTTGCAACTACAAACCCATTAAATTAAACAACATCAAAAAATAAACCACACAACATAGCTTTTAGGCGTTTTTCTTTTTCTTCTGCCAAAATCAACCTTTCTTTTAGCTGATCTCTATCTATTTCAGCATCTTTTAGTAACACTTTCAAGTGATTCCGCTGCCCTTCGACCTCTTTTAAAAATGTCATTAGCAGATTCCTATTTTCTTTGGATTCCCGTAGCTTTGTAAATAATTCAAATTTGGCAACGCCTTGAAAATTTGATGGGCTACTCGTTGATGATTCATTTTCAAGCCACCTAAAAAATGAGCATATGCCAACTGCACAATTAAAGAATTGTCGACCTGGATTTGTAGCGGTGTATGACATCCTCAACGTAGCTGAATTACCACAATGACAATTGTAAGCATTTTTTACTTTGAATGTTGGAGATTTTGAGACATTGTAAAAATGGAGGTTTTTGAGTTGTTTATGAGGAATTGCCTTCCTTTTATACTAAAAAAAGCAGACGTTACCGTTGAAAAAGTGGAATTTGAACTTTTGTTACCGTTGTGAAATATGTATATGAAAATATGTACTGGTTGTCAAAATATATAGATCTCTTAAACAATCGATGCATATCTATGTGTGTGGTGTGTGTATGATCAATGAGATTTACACTCTGACATTAGTAAGGTATATTCGGGTTTATGTCTATGTTAAAGCATTATCGGTATTGCACAAGTAGAATATGACACTTATATATAGACCAAAACTAGTAGGATTTAAAAAAAGACAGCAATTAATTAATAATAAATTATATTTTTGAAATTTATCCAATTAAATAAGTTTAAACAAGTCATATGATCATGTAAAAGTCCACATAAATTGGGCGTGGTGATTAGAGATGTATGAGGAAGAGTTGTGGTTAAACAAGTGCTATCCTCACAATATACTTATGTTTTCTCAAACATTGTTCTAAGGATGTTGATTGTATAACCACAACTCTTCCTCATACATCTCTAATCACCCAATTTATGTGGACTTTTACATGATCATATGACTTGTTTAAACTTATTTAATTAGATAAATTTCAAAAATATAATTTATTATTAATTAATTGCTGTCTTTTTTAAATCCTGCTAGTTTTGGTCTATATATATAAGTGTCATATTCTACTATGTGTAGTATCGATAATGCTTTAACATAGACATAAACCCGAATATACCTTACTAATGTCAGAGTGTAAATCTCATTAATCATACACACACCACACCCATAGATATGCATCAATTGTTTAAGATGTCTATATATTTTGACAACCTATACATATTTTCATATACATATTTCACAAAGGTAATAAAAGTTCGAATTGCTACCTTTTTTAATGGTAACATGAGGGTAACATCTATATTTTTAACAATTCATTAAGGATTCGTTTGGTAGAGTGTATATGCAAATAATGCTTGTATTAGTTATAGTTGAATTAGTTATACTTAGATTATTTTTTAAGCATTGTTTGATTTGGTGCATTAAAAATAGTAACAAATATCATTCTGATTCATTCTAATTCTAATTCTTAATCATATTCTAATTCATGCATTAGAATCATTGCATTACAAATACCATGAATTTTCATATATTAATAATTTTCATGTATTAATAATTTTCATGTATATAGACAGTGTACAAAATGTATGTCATCTTTTGATTGATCTATATTATATCATGAGTAATTACGATAATAGATGACAATAAATTGACGAATATGCTGGCAGTTACTTGATTACAGTAGCAAAAAAAAAAACAGAAGTTAGATTACAGTAGCAAAAAACAAACAGTAGTTTCATTACAAAAACAAATTCAATCAAGCTTGTTTAAGATTTATTGTTGTTCACACATGTAGTTCTCTTGTGCCTGGTTCTCTTACAAATTGAACACTTGTTCCTTCTCTTGCTATTGAAATTCTCACCGATGCCTTTGACACGTTTTCTTCTTTTTCTTCCAAGCTTGGTATCGGCAAGAGGCGGAAGAATGTTCACATTAAGCAATTCTTCTGGAACACACATTTCGACTCGAGAGGAACAACATTAATAGAATCCATGTGTGCAAGAAGGTATGCTTCAACTTTATACAAAGACGAAGAGTACTCATAGATGCTCATACCATACTCATTGCCATGCTTCGATCGTAAAACGACAATCGCGTGAGCACAAGGTATCTTGATCAAGTCATATTCCCTACATGAACATGACTTTTCTAGTAGGTCCACATAGGCAGTAACACCCGCACCGAACACGGTAAATTGATTGCCGTCCCTGGTTACATTCTCCACATACAAGGAGTCGCCCTCGATAATTTTTTTCTTGCAATTTTTTCCACTAATGGCACCATTTTATTACCCATTGATTTGAGGATATATGCATGCCTCTCCCTAAACATTTCTCCAAACCTCTTAGCAATCGAATTAAATATAGATGCCACAGGATACTCTCTTTCTTCTATCAACATACCATTGAGTGACTCGGCGATATTTGTGGTCATCACATCATATCTATTGCTAGGAAAATGTGCCCTGCTCCACTTCTCAAAACCAATATCATGCTCAAGGACAACGGCTGTCGCGGGGCATTTGTTCTTGAATTCTACAAAATGATTGTCAAACTCCTCCAAAGAATAAGCATTTGCCGCATTGTAGTAAAGATAAAGGTAAACTCCACAATGATGATTTACGCGGAGAATTTCACTGAGGTGCCTCATTCAATATCTGTGGTGAGCATGATTGTAAACGTTCACAATATCGTTGGTGATACTCTTCTGTCTAGCGGAGATAAAACACAAAACTGGTTCATCGACCACAATCTCCTTCAATTTCTCAAAGAAGAATGTCCAAGATGCATCATTCTCTTTGTCCACGACACAAAAGACAATCAGATAAACATGATTCTCTGTATCTTGTGCAACAACGCTCAACAACACGCCCTCGTATTTGCTATATAAATGAGTGCCATCAAGTGCAATCACCTTTCTCATGTGGGCAAATCCCTTAATGCAAGCACCAAAGGCCAATAAATAATACATGAACCTATGACTATCCTCGTTTACCATGAGACAATAACTAGAACCAACATTAAGTGTCTCGAACATGTAGGAAAAAGCCAGTAAGCATGAATATTCGTTCTCCGCTGTCCCTCAGACCATTTCCTTAGCAACCACACCACCCTTCCAACATTTCCAATAGCTTGGACTACAATGAAAATAATTAAACATAGCTCTTTGAATCTCTTTAACATTTGGACCCTTGCCATCACGATACATATTTACAAAAAGTGAAGCAATCACTTTGATTGAAATTTTTATATGGCTACTGTTGACATGTTCAACGCCACAAATATGTTCGCTAATGTACTTGTAGATATGAAATTTATCCGAACACTCATATTTCCTCGCCCTCAACATGCATGCACAATTACGAGATACACATTTCACCTTTAAGTATTTAGTACAACTCTTCACAGTAGCAAAATCAAAGGACTTTTTTGCCGCCGCTTCGGCTAATAACAATTGCAACTCATTCTTGTTACTAAAAGTTTGATTTATACATAAATTAGTTCCATCGGAGAAGGAATGGTTGGATTGTGATCCCAATTCCTTTTGTCCCTGCATTTCTTCACAACATTTAGGTTCGGGATCTTCCGCATCTACCGGCTGATTTTCCACATTAGTTGGATCACCATGTATATTCATTGAATGATCACCCAAGATCTCATTTGAATTATCACCCAAGCTATCCTTTGAATGATCACCCAATCTTTCATTTCCAATTGAATCATTGTCGCCGTTAGATGAATTCGTTGGTTCAATTGGAGGCCTCGCATTGAGGTTTATCCTCAATGTAGGCCTAGATCCATCAATACCAATATCTAACATGTACAAGCTCACATGCCTATCATTTTTTTATGAATGTGGGATGTATTTTTCCCCTCCGATTCATTTGATAGCTAATCACCAAGTCATTTGGCTTGCAAGTTAACTCACCGGCTTCAATTACGCTTGCAATCATATCGTCATATGAACCATTGCGACATAACGCAATGGGCACTGTCATCTTACTAAAAGATTTATAATTCCAGCTTTTGGGAGTCTCCTCCCATACTCCCATATAATCACCACCAGCAACAACAAATTCAGTTACTGCCATTATCGACTACAAAGATATATACTAGATTACAGTATCAGTCGTTAACAATCGATGAAGTCTGACATTTGTACAGAAACGCGACTGAATGAGATCGTGGTTCAAAATGCAACTCCTGCAATGACGAAACAAAATTTTAATGGTTTTTAAACTACTAAAATGTATCTATAATGAGTTATAAAGTGTTTATGGAAGATTTCTTAAATATCTAAAATGGCGGGAAAATCATTTTGAAGCTTGGTTTTTGAAAGAAAATGGAGTAAACATGACTTTGGAGTATGAGAAGATGATGATTTTACCTTGAAAATGGATATTTTGGCCGAAAAATTCGCCGGAATCGTCACTTTCGACAGCCAGCAGCAAAATGAGCTCTGCTCTTCTTTCCCATTTGATTGCTTTGTTTCTTTATTATTAATATAACTTTTAGAAAATGCAAATAGATATATATTATTCCAAATTAGTTGGAAAAGAAGGGGGGACCATAGTGGAGATATGGAACTTAGTGAGGTCTTTTGTATGTGTCAATTAGGGCACATGGATGATGTCATAAATAGTGGCTATACCACAAATTGTTCAATACTTTTGTCTTAATGTTCAATTAATTTTGGAGAGTGGCTATTTTACAAACTCTCCCCAAAGACTCAGTGGTCACACATACTCTTTTCAACCCAAATTCTGGAACTACTTCACTAAATTTTCCAAACTAACCACGAGGGCTTTGTTTCAAACCATAAAAGGATTTTTTAAGGTGACAAACTTTCTCATACTCCCTCTGAGAAACAAACCAGGTGGTTTCTCCATATACACTTCTTCTTGGACATCACCATGAAAAATTGCATTGTTGATATCTAGATGGTGCAATGGACAATTCATAGATGCAACTAAGGAAATAAATAAGTGAACATAAGTGAGTTTAGCCATCGGAGGAAATGTTTCTGAATAATCCACCCAAAAGTCTGAGCATATCCAATAGCTACTAGTTGAGCCTTAAGTCTAGCCACAGAGGTATATGGATTAACATTGACCCCAAAGAGCCATTTGCATCCCACTGCCTTTTTTCCTTTTGATAAGTCCACCAAGTCCCAAGTGTGATTTTCATCTACTGCATGTCTATTGTTACGTGTCTCACGATCTTCTTCTAATGGGTCAGAAACTTCACTTGATTGTTAGGAGATTAGTTTTCTTTTAGTCATTATCCTAATAACTAGTTATAGTTGTTCCTATTTTATAGACATGTTAGCAGTCTTTTAGCAGTCCATGTTCTGTTTTAGTTGTACTGCTCCTTTATTTATTTAATCAGCTTGAACTTCAATAAACGTTGTTCTTCTAATTTTCAATTCATCTTGCTATTTATGTTTTTTTATTAACATTGGTATCAGAGCCCTACTTCTTAAGGGACTTGTGAGGTTCTTTTCTTAGTGTTTTTATTATCCAAATCCATTTCTGCAAGATACCATTAAAACAATGGAGAATGTAGGCTCTTTTTCTTCTATGGATCCACTAGTATTCGACGGAGAAAACTACCACACTTGGGCAGTAAAAATGGAAGTTTATTTGGATGCATGCAATTTATGGGAGGCTATCGAGGAAGACTACAAAGATATTCCTCTGCCGGGGAATCCAACATAGCTCAAATTAGAACACACAAGGAAATGAAGACTAGAAAATCCAAAGCTAAATCTTGTTTTTTCACTGTAGTTTCTGCCACCTTTTTCAGTAGAATAATGACATGTAATTCAGCCAAAGCAACTTGGGATTTCCTAAAGAAAGAGTACAAGGGAGATGAAATAATTAGAGGAATGAAAGTACTAAACTTGGTAAGATAATTCGAGATGTAGCGTACGAAGGAATCCGAAACCATTAACGATTATTCTGATATGTTGTTTGGGATTGCCAATAAGGTAAAGATACTTGGAACAAAACTTAGTGATAATAGAATAGTTCAAAAGATACTTGTAACTTTACCTGAGAAATATGAGGCAACTATTTCTTCATTGGAAAATACTAAAGATATGTCAAAGCTTAGCTTTGCAGAGTTATTAAGTGAACTGTATGCACAAAAGCAAAGAAGAATGATGAGGCAAGAGGGATCCATTGAGGGAGCCCTGAAAGCCAAGTTGAAGCTTGGTTCAAGCGCTGTTAGGGGGGGGGGGATAATGGAAAAAGAAAGAAAGAAAATCATGGGAACTATAAAGCTACTTTTTCAAGAAATAATTTTGTTGCCACCAGTAACAACAAAGAAGGCAAATATCCTCCTTTTCAACATTATGGGAGGAGAAATCATCCTCACTTCAAGTGTTTGAGAAATCTTGATATGAAATGCCGAAAGTGTCAAAAACTTGGTCATGCCAAGATTAGTTGCAAAGAGAAGGGTTTACAGCAATCAAATAATGCACGAATTGCAAACCAAGAACACCAAGAGCAATTGCTTGTGGATACCAGATACGCAAGCAAAAGTTTGAGTGAAAGTTAGCCCATTGATAGTGGTTGTACGAACCATATGACCAGTGATTGAAAGCCTTTTAGAGAGCTTGATATATTGGTTAAATCAAAATTTATGATAAAAATGGAGAATACCTCCCAGCGAAAGGAAAGGGACCGTAGCAATTGAAATTTAAAAAGGTACAAAACTTATTTATGAAATTTTATTTGATCCTGAAACTGACCAGAATTTGTTAAGTATTGAAGAACTGCTAGAAAATGGATTCAAAATATTATTTGAAGATAAAGTGTGCCGGATTAGTAATCCTAGTGGTATGGAAATATTCAGAATTAAAATGCAGGGAAAAAGTTTTTCCTTGAATCCATTGGACGAGGAACACATAGCTTTTCCAAGCCAGCTCGTTATAGTGGAAACGTGGCACAAAAGGTTCGGGCATTTTTATCACAAAGCTTTGTTATTTATGCAAAGGAGAAAAATGGTAAATGGTTTACCAAACTTGGAGGAGAACCCCTCAAGTTGTAGGGATTGCTTTATTTGCAAGAAGACTAGACTTCCATGTCAAAATTCCACCTAGAGAGCCACATATAAGTTGCATCTCATTCACACCGATCTTTGTGGTTCACAAAGAACTTCATCACTCAATGGCAGCAAGTATTATATTATCTTCACTGATGATCTAACAAGAATGTGCTAGATTTATTTTATGAAGTTTAAGTATGAAGTTGCTTGACTTTTAATGAAGTTGACAGCTTGGATAGAAAATCAGAGTGGCTACAAGATTCAGGTCATTAGGTCAGATAATGGAACTGAATATACCTCGGATATGTTAAACTTTTTTTGTGAAGAAGTTGGACTTGAGCACCTTCTTACAGCTTACTGTCCCTTATTCTCCACAACAAAATGGAGTGAGTGAGAGAAAAAAATAGAACAATCATGGAGATGTTGAGATGCTTGTTGAATGAGAAAAATCTATCAAAGAAGTTTTGGGATGAAGCAGCAAACACTGTTATTTTCTTGCTGAATAGACTGGCTATGCGGGTAGTGGAAAGAAAGACTTCATTCAAGGTACGGTATGGTGTCAAAACTTTTTTGAGAAACCTCAAGATGTTTGGATGTCTATATTTTTCTTATGATCCATAGGGTAAGAGAGACAAGTTAGATAAGAAGGCAAGTTAAGGAATCTTGGCTATAGCTTATTTTCTAAAGCTTACAGGATCTTTCAACCTCTATCAGGCAAGATTATGGTAAGCAGAGACGTTCAATTCCTTGAAGATGAGCAATGAGAATGGAATGAGGAGTCTCATATTAAAACAACAATAATTCACAACTTCATTAAGATGAATTGGTGGATGGTCAACCTATTAGGGGAACAAGGTCACTCTCTGATATCTATCAGAGATGCAATGTTGTTGTTTTTGAACATGCAGGATATGAGGAAGAAAAACTAGATAAAAAATGGACAAATTCAATCAAGGAGGAGCTGGACATGATAGAAAATAACCAAATTTGGGAGCTCGTGAAAAGACCCCAAGATAGAAAAGGGATTGGAGTTGAATGGATTTTTTGAACAAACTTAAATCCATATGGTTCGGTAAACAAGAAAAAAGCTAGATTGGTGGTGAAAGGCTATGTACAAGTTTGGGGAGTAGATTTTTCTTATACTTTTGCCCAGTAGCCAGATTGGATACAATTAGATTCTTTTGGCTATTTTGGCACTGAAAAATTGGAAGATTTTTCAAATGGACATGAAGTCTGCTTTCTTGAATGGCCTACTATGGGAGGAATATATGTTGAGCAACTAGAAGGGTTCAGTGTGCCAGGACATGAAGTTATGGTTTATATGTTCAAGAAATCTCTATATGGTCTAAAGCAAGCTCCTAGAGCTTGGTACAATGGAATGGATAACCTTTTGTGAGACTTAGGCTTTGGAAAAAGCTTAAGTGAATCGATTTTTTATGTCAAGAAAGTTGTCTCTAACATTATTATTATTTCTCTGTATGTCGATGATTTACTTGTGAGAAGAAATAATACAGGGATAATTGAAGAATTCAAGGATGAGATGATGAAAGTCCTTTGAGATGACTTATTTTCTGGAAATGGAGATCAAGAAAACTTAGATGAAGTCTTTGTTTGTCAAAAGAAACATATGAAGCAGATTTTAAAAAGATTTAGAATGGACTAATGCAAGAGTGTGAGTACTCCAATGAATCAAAAGGAAAGCTGAAAAAGGATGATAGAGCTGAACTAGTTGATGAAGGAGTGTATCGAAGCTTAATTGGATGCTTGGACAAGGCATGTTATCTTTTTTCCTGTGAGTGTTTTATCCAGGTTTTAATTGTGCAAGTGAGTTGCACATGATGACTGCCAAAAGAGTGGTTAGGTATCTTAAAGAAACTTGAAGCTATGGCATCAGATTTAGCAAAAGTAAGAATTTCAAACTCCGTGGATATTATGATAATAAATGGGGGGGGGGGGGGGGGGGGTCAACTAGTGATATGAAAAGCACATCTGGTTATTGCTTCACTTTTTGGATCAAAATGTTTCTCATGGTGCTCAAAGAAGCATGAAATAGTAGCACAATTAACAGTTGAAGCAGAATTCATCGCATCAACAACTACCGTTAATTAAACACTATGGCTTAGGAAAATTCTTATTGATTTGCAGCTGGAGCAAGAAGAAAGCACTGAGATCCTTGAAGATAATCAAGCTGCCATATCCATATCAAAAGATCTTGTGTTTCATGGAAGGACAAAGCATTCAACATCAAATTTTATTTCTTGAGGGAAGTGCAGAAAAATGGTGAAGTGGTTTTACACTATTCCAAATCAAAGAATCAAAGAATCAAAGAATCAAGTGTCAGACATTTTTACAAAGTCATTCCATGTTAGCATATTCAAATTTCTTAGAGAAAAGTTGGGAGTTTGCAGCTCCTGATTCAGGAGGAGAATGTTGTTACGTGTCTCAAGATGTGCTTTTAATGGGTCAGAGACTTCAGCTGATTGTTAGGAGATTAGTTTTCTTTTACTCATTATCCTAATAACTAGTTATAGTTGTTCCTATTTTATAGTCATGTTAGCAGTCTTTTAGTAGTCCATATTTTTTAGTTGTACTGCTCCTTTATTTATTTAATCAGCTTGAAGTTCAATAAACATTGTTCTTTCGATTTTCAATTCATCTTGATGTTTCTATTTTTAGTAACAATGTAGCTCCTCAAGCATAGCATTATACCATCTAGTGTTGCTCAAGGCTTCCATAATTGTCTTAGGAAAATGACAGTCTTGAGAAACAATCAGAGTTCTATACATAGAGGATAAATGGCCTTAGAAAACAAAATTAACAATGGAATAAATTGATTTGCAATTATGTGCATCTTTGCAACTAGCAATAGGGAGGCTAAGATCTTCTAGAGGATCAGACGGATGATGATCTGATGACAAAGGGACTGGTGCATGACAGGTATCTCCTCAAGTTAACTTGTATAACCGGTGGTCTTGCTACAAGTTATAGGGATGATGCCATGGTTTATGTTAACAATTGTTCTATTATATTCAAAGATATATTGCAACAGTCATAACTGCTGCAACAAATAATATATTTCCACGATTGTATCATTGTTTCTAGATAACCATTGCAGTGGGTCAAATTTCTGGTAGTGTGTAGACCATTAAGGTACATAGAAATCATAATCTAGAAATAGCAGAATTGATTTTATATTTAATTTTGATAACCCGGTTGAGAAATAATGGAGGACCATTTGTTAGGATGACGCCCGAGATGTGGCACTGCAACACGTGTTGCAATCACAATGGAGCTCACATCTCAAACAAATTCTTCAAACAATCTATTTCTTATTGTAGCAGGGTGTTGTGGTTGCATCTTTTGATATGGCCATGCATCTTGACCGCATCAATGAGACAGACTATTTGTTAAAATAGGCTTGTTTGTGGCGTGCTAGTTGCAACCACATACACTAACTTGCGGCAATGTGTCCCTTTTGTAGGGTCGACGTCACATCTCAAGTGTTTCAATTACATTTTCATTTGTTTTTAACTAGCCAAATCACATGTTTGCTTGCTAACTACTGTGAAGGTTTACCTCCACTTAGAATCTTTGTTACCAAGTGTGTAGAAGAGAGTGACTCCTGTAATACATTGTGGCGCTAAAAGGAGGAGAAATATCGAAGAGACTGAAGAGCGAGAGGGTAATACCTCTGTAATTCTCACTCCTCCTACACTAGTAGACACCCAATAGCAAAGGGAAGATGCTATAGGATTCCCCACAAATGAGATTCGGGCTTCATACTCGCTCAAGAGGAGCCTTATTGCTGATTGGTGACTTAGCACCTGAGGGTTATTTGATTCTGGAGTAATTCAATATTTGGGGGTGGCAAACATTCATAGAAGAGCCCAACATGTTTAGTACGACCCTAGTCTAAGAATTCTACACCTATATAAAGGCAGAGATAGGTGTAGACACATGCTTTTTTATCCTTCATTAGTTTCAAACCATTTTTGAAATTTAAATATCTATTTTCAAATCTAATCTTTATTTTAATTATTATTTCATTTTAATGTACATCTTACTTGAGAAAATTGAAAACCACAAAAAATAGCCTTTTTTCTTAGATAATGCTTTTACTTATATTTTTTATTTGCAAGGGAAAAAAAAAAGATACCAAAATATGTTTTTTTTAGAAAATATTCTTATATGTAATATTAGGTGCTATTTTATTCTTGAATATTTTCAAAATAAAAGTCAAAAAGATCAAACTGAATAAAATGTTACCACATGTTAAATTACATCTCAATCTTTATCGAAAGCGTATTCCATTTAGTAAGGAGAATATTCCACTCTTGCTCTCCAAATTTTTTAATCTTACTTTTAATTCATAGAAGGATATTTTAAGAACATTAGACCTAAAAAGAAATAGAACATACTATCCCTAAACCTAGTCTATAAAATCACCTAAAAAAAAGAGCAGCCACAACAACTAGAGAAAAGGAAAAAAAATATTAGCTAAAAGAGGAAAAAGAGATCCCCAAGTTCAGTTGATCTCAAAATCAGATGTAAGTATTCACTCACTTCTAATCATGTCTGATTGTAATTTTACTTAAGGTTTTATGAATAATCAAGTGAGATGGTTATTTGATTTTTTTGGTTATGAGTTTCTTATTTACATCACCAAGTTGTGATTTTTTTAAAATTTTATAATCACTATAGAATGTTTCCATTTATATCACCAAGTGTGTTGACCTTTGGTTTTTGTTTATTCCTTTATTTTTTCTTTACCAGACAAAATCAATAGCATACAAATAATTATAGATTTATTCAAGAGTCGTTGCAAAAATTAAAGGAAAGGGTGATAAAGGACACAATCAATTGTCCTGATATAGTATAATAATTAATCTCTGAAATTTTAAGCTCTAAGCAAGAGTGTGCATAATTTATCCTCTTAATCGATGATTTGTGATTCAACAATATTCTCTAGCCCATTTGAACTAGTATCAATCTATTCTTTTTGTCATGTTAGATAGAAACTTAAATTGTTGAAGTCTTAATTATATATTCTATATCAAATTCCTTATATTAGTGCTTTTTTTAGTAAAGGTTGGAGCATTGCTCATTTATTTATTAATAAAAATAAATCCAAAAAAAGGCCCAACAAACGTGACCCAAAAAGAATCTAGAAAGTAATACAAAACAGAGTAATGAAAAAGCTAGGTTGAATCGAGAAGCTTCCGTCCTCATCGTCATATCTTCGTCTCGGATTCTAGTGAGGCGTTTGTAGAAGCGACAATGATGTAAGGTTGAGGAGCTTGAGGGACATCCATCAGAGCACTTAACCTCTTACAAGTGCAATGGATTCATTCTGTTTAAAGACTTCTTCAGCTCCAAAATGAACATTAGTCACCGTTGAAGTGTAAGGCTCCGACCTGAGCTTAATCACCTGATCAGTTTCCTATGATGAAAATTAACCCATGTCTTTGTCTTCTGCAGATTGAGCTCCAAAGAGACTCATACATTGCCTCAATCCATGGATTAGGGACGAACATCCATCATCGAAGGGATTAGGCATAAGTGGCCAGGTATTAGGCATTCCTATGAGCCAAGGGAACTTGTAAGTAGCCATCAAATAAATATTAGTGCTTTTGATTTTGTTTTATTTATTATCTATTTTTATGTTCAGGTTTGACAAGAAAAAGAGAATGAGCAATTAGTGCAGGCCTTGTTCAAACTAAAAACAAGAGTTGATAGCTAAGATCGATCTCGGTGAGGATACGCATATAGAGTCTTCATATATTGGGGAAAACTTTCAATTATCACTATCTTCATCAGGTTTGTCTTGAGTTATTCTTTTATATGTAAATAAATTTTAAAGAGAAGTACATTGTCATAGATTATTTTTATCTTCATGTTATGAACATCCCGCAATCCTACATTTTTGCTTCTCAAAAAACACTTTAATTTTCTCTTCATCTGTTATTCGTAGTATCTGTAAGTTGATTAAACTTTTTGCCCTTCCTCAAAACGCTCTACTATAGACAAACTTTTTATTTACTTTTTCTCTCAAATGTATACTTAATTATCTTTATGGTATTGGCTCTTAAATTATATGAGAAGAATGATGACTCCTAAAATAAATGGAAAAAGGAAATATAAACTAACAGGTAAAAATTTAAGGACCCCCTAAGATAATGGTAAGAGAAAAATTCATGGTACGATATATATATAAATATATATATATAAGAGAATCAATTTCAGTAAAAAGACTCCCAAAAGATGTAATAATTTGTAATACATTTAAACTCCTTTGCTACTTCAACAATAAACCACATAATAACATGTTACTTGATGATATGTATGTTCCAACAAAGTAGTATTTGCTTCACACCTAGTATTGATTTAGATTTTGGTTTAGATCAAAATGAATATCACTTCTATGATGATTGATATTTAAATTATTTGTAATACTTAATAAAAGTTATACATTTCATTTTTTAGAATTATTTAATACATAAATGATTCAAGTTAGCAAATATTTCTTCACATTTAAGCTTAATCTAATTTCGAGTGTAGCTAGTGCTTCTCGAAGTATATTATATACGAAAATGTTTTAAAGCTGAGTGGAAATTAAATCCTAATATTATTCACCTTATTTGAGAAATTTTAAGTTGGAGTTGGAGTTCGAGTGGGAATTGTGTTCATGTACGTCTATCGTCTAATGTTGGTTGAACTTCTTACCCTTCATTGAAAGATTTAACAATAGACAAAATTGTCATTTACTATTTTACCAAAATAATTGTCCTAATTATTATGCTAATATTTAGGACATGGAAAGTAATTAAAGTTATAGTTATTAAATTTACTTATTTGTAATAGGTAAGAAATCCTAATATTTATTACTTTAAAATTGACTCCAATTTTATTTCTTAACGGTTTTCTGATTTGAAATATATTAAAAGTCCTAACATTAAGACTTTAAAATCAATAATTTTACCTTATATAAATCTTATTTAATGTATGGTAAACAAATTAAAAATATTAAAGAAAGTGGTTCACATTTTTTAAACTAGCTTTTCAGCCTTCATATGAAATGCATATCATATGAAATGCATATCATCTGGATAGATATAACATTTATTTTAATGTCGATTGCTATTTTAAAATAATTTTATTAATTGATGTAAGACACACGTGCAAAACATGTACTAAAAAATCTATATTAGGAAAAAGAACTAAACACAATGATTTGAAACTCTTATCCATCTAGCGATTTGAGACCTAACAATGATAATAGTTATTAAATCCAATAAAGTTATAAAATCTAACTAAAAGTAACATATTTTTACAGTAGGGTAATCTATTGAGGAAAATTAGAAGATATAGCTTGAATGGAAAAAATGTATTTCCTAAAACTGGAGTCAAAATGAATAGTAAGAGTTGTAAATGCCTAGGAAAGGTACAATATCATTCCCCAAAGCCACTAGGGAGATGTAAGTTACAAAAGATGTAAATGAAACATAAATTTACTAAACTACTGAATCAAGCGGAGAGTCTAGGACCAATTACTGATACCAAAAATTGAAGAAAAGGAAATAATAATATAATAGATGAACAAAAGTAACCAGCTCTAGAAACTATGAGAATTATGCAATATATGACTCTATGGATGAAGAAACAGAGTTACATAGAGCAAAGTGAACAAGAGATAGAGATATACAATAGTATACTAACATAACATGTCAACAATTATACATGAAACATTTATAGAAAAACTAGATCTAAAAATATACAACAATGGAAAGATCTGAAAACCAAAAACTAAAGGTCACCTGAAGTAAATTTGGAAAATAATTTGGTAATATAGAAACTGAGACTTGAAGAGAGAATCGTATGTATTTCAATGGAGAAAAAAGAATAGTTCCGGCCAAATTTCTTGCTTCTATTGGTTGTTGGAATCTTGTTGTTTGTCGTTGGGTGGCAAGCCGATGGTGTCCTATGAGTAGAGCAAAGGGGAAATTGAAAATGATTGCACATTCGTCGGAGAAGTGTGGTGGCTCGTGCAACAGAGAAACCCTAGAATATCAGCGTCAAGAAAGCATGGTCTTTTCTTTGAATTCACAAAGGGAGTGGAATTGAGATGCAAAATGGGAATGTGTTGTTGATCTATATATACTTATAGGGAAAAAATTATTACATATTTTCTCAATCTAAGGAAGGTTTACGTGTTGATGCTTGATGTACAATGCTTTATTTATTACAACCTGTTGATAGTGTTCAACAAGCTTACCAGATTTTGTACCTCAAGCATCAACACGTAAACCTTCTTTACATTGAGAAAGTATGTAATAAGTTGTTTTCCCTCTCTCTATATATATAGAGCAATAACACATTCCCATTTTTGCATCTCAATTCCACTCCCTTCGTGGATTCAAAGAAAATATTGTGCTCCCTCATCATTGATCTTCTAGGGTTTCTCTGTTGCACACGCCACCACATTTCTCTGGCAATGCGTGGTCATTTTCAATTCCCCCTTGTTTCTACCATAGACACCATCAAGTTGCCACCCAACGACAAACAACATGATTAGAGTGACAAAGAAGCAACAAATTTGTCCGGAATTATTTGTTTTCTCCGTCTAAGGGCATACAATCTCCTCTTCAAGTTCTAGGTTCTATCTTATCAAATTTTTTTCCAAATTCTTTTCAGGTTACATTTAGTTTTTGGTTTTTAGATCTTACCATTGTTGTATATTTTTCAGATCTATTTTTTTCATATATGTTTTATGTGTAATTGTTGATCTGTAATGTTAGTATACTATTGTATATCTCTATCTCGTGTTCACTTTGCTCTATGCGACTCTCTGTTTTTTCATCCATAGAGTCATATATTGCATCATTCTTGTTTCTAGAGCTGGTTGCTTTTATTCATCTATTATATTATTATTTTCTTTTCTTCAATATTTGGTATAGTTAATTATTGGTCCTAGACTCTCTGCTTGATTCAGTAGTTTAGTAGATTCATGTTTCATATACATATTTTTTTAGCTTACATCTCCCTAGTGACTCTAGGGAATGATGATAGACTATGGTCATATCTTTGGTTGAGGTCGGGGGCGAGGGGAAGTATGGGTAAGGGGGTTACTGTTGTTCATCTTGTATTTCTAAGATACTTAGAACAAAAACTTTGAAGAACTTGATAAGAAACAACAAAGTTTAAAGAATATTTTCAAAACTAGAAAATTAAACTAGAAAAGAAAATAGAACCAGAAACAAATTAGAAACAATATACAAAATATTTTTCTTAAAGAAGAAAATCGACCCCACTGAATGCACAGTGTCCCCTTAAGGAAATTATTCCTCTTAAGTACTTGAGGTTAATGAAATATATCCTCCCAAGATAGAACGATCTTACTCACCCGGTGTATCGGTACCTAAAACTACGGTGTCAGCGAACCACTCAACGCCAGTAAAGTACACTTAGAATAATAGATTTAGTAGTAGTAGAAGAATTCAAGAAAATTCATTCTTTAAAATGAGAGGAAATCCCTCAATTTATAGAAAACAAGGGGTAGTGAGAAAATGTTGTTATTGTGCCTTATCGAAAAGGTCACAACCCTTAAAAGTCACAATCTTTCGGAAAGGTCACAACCTTTCATAAAAGTCAATACTTTTCATAAAAGACACAACTTTTTGTAAAAGTCACAACTCTTCATAAAAGTCGTGACTCTTCATAAAAGTCGCAACTTTTCATAAAAGTCACAACTCATCATAAAAGTCTCAACTCTTCATTTTCCATTCACACCTTTTAAAACCCAACAGTTACATGTTCTCCTAAGTTGAGAGTAGGGTCATGGAACATGATGTGGATCCTATAAGATAATGTCCAAAGCACTACAGAGTATGTCATCAATAATATGCTCTTTCTTCTTGCACTGCTTGTACAAGAACATTACATAAGCAAATGAAATCAAAATTCTACAACCCCATACGTAAACCACCTTAGTTTAGTTGTTGCAAGATTGTGTTTTTACTCCTTCCCTTCACAAACAAATGACAAATTCAGAGTATAAGGGCTCGTTTGGTTAGGAACAAGTTATTCCAGATTAGTTATCCCATCCTCAATGTAAAATAAAAATAACACTGCAATCTAGGGATATGTTATCTTATCTCAAATTCTCAACCAAACAATGGATACACTCATCCTAAAATTAATTTCGGGATTAGCTATCCATTATCCCTCTTACAAAACTAGCAATACATCAAAATTTTCAGTAGGTATTGGGTTCTTGATTCCTTTTCTAAAAATAGAACATTCAAAATCCCAACTTTTAATCATCAAAGTCATTTTATAAGTGTGTGAAAAAGCCCCAAACAAAAAATTGATAAGCAAAAACCAAAAACCCTTGAAGGAAAAAGCTCCACATTACCTTGTAGTGGAGAGGGGTTGCAGAGGAACTTTTGGTCCTACTATAATTGGAAAGATAAAAGTTCAAAAAGAATTGATAAATTGTTTATTGGGTCAAAATTTCTTGTCTAAAACAATCAATATTACAATAATTGATCATTCGGTCACACCTAGAGGTGAAGTGCTTTTCCTGATCACTACATGCATCACCATCTATATACTAGGTTGCATGTGTTAGTAATATTACATCTATTTTTTGATTAATTAACAAAAGATGCATATTAATATGATTTTGTAGCTCGAGAAAAAATTAATAGCATTATCATAATATTGCACTCAAAAAATGAAACTATGAAGAGTTTTGAAGATTAAATTGAAAATTTAGTATTGAAAATCTAATTTATATTTTCTTGAAAAAATTGAACAATTCATCATTGAAGAGTTTTGAAGCTTAAATTTTAAAATTTGACCTGTTACAAATGTGAATCATTTCGAGTGAATGATATATCAAAAGACTGCAACATCAAGAGGGGCTCATATCTAAATGACACAATATTGATGCATTATATATCATGCGATCATCTTTGCTGAAAAATAAATTTTGTTACCTATACACTTATGTAAGAATCCCTAAAATTTTGTCTTCATAATTTCTAATTTTTCGAATTTCTAATGCTAATAAAAAAATTAAACTTAATATGTGTTAATAAATTTTTTGACACAAATAAATTGTTTGATAAAAAATTACGACTAAATTGATATTAAAATTCCCCTAGAAGAATATGACATGTTGCGTGAATATCACACTCCAGAAGCTCATTCAAAAAAGTTCAAGTGATAATACTATAGCCGTCAAAATGGCTTGGCCCATTGGGCCAGTCCGCTACTTGGGTAGGGTTGGGTAACAATTTTTAACCCATTTAAATCTAAATTTTATTTTCTCTTAATGATAGTAAGACTTTGTTCAAAATCTTAATGATTAAGACATATTTAAATTAAATAAGTGTTAAAATCTTGATGTAAGTGAATGTTCTTAATGGCCTAAAGTATGAACAAATTAGATTCAGACTTTGATTAAATGTAAGCAATTTAATTGGTATTTTTGTCTGATTAATTTTCACTATCACTTTGTCCACAACTGTTAACCACCTTTGCCATCGCAATTACCATCATCCTCACCAACTACCAGCCACCCTTGCCATTAAAACAACTGTTGGACATCATATCGTTGTCAACTAATATTATCAGTCCCTTCCACACTTATCATCACTATTTGCCACTATGACCAATTCCTACTATCAATTAGCACCATCCTCAACTACTAACATCAATCAACTCTACCATCACAATCACCATCACTAATACCAACCATTATTATCATGCGAGTCACCACACCACAAACTAGCTCCACCATCATAACTATCACCACCAGAAAACTAGACACTAACACCAATCATCATAACCACCACAACTACAAATAATCGCATCATCACTAGCGAACATACATATTTGTATATTAAATAATATTTTATTATATTATATTTATATATTTTTTCAGATATTTAACTACTTTTATCTAAATTGTATATTTTTTATGATTAAAAATAAATTAAAAAAAGCATATTAAGGTGTTGAAGACAAATAATTTTAGGGAAACTTAGAGAAATCTCATACATTTGAGAGCTAATTACATCCTATCCTGGAAGTGTCCCCAATTACAAATAATTTGAATTTTTTATTATTCTCGGATACATTCCTTGATTTTCCGATATATTGCAAATGGTCTATTACTTAATGAGAAAGATATATCCGAGAGGGATTTTTGTATTTTTTTTTTAATTGAAAGGAAATTTTAGAGATTATGATATCTTAAGTTGTGGTTATGTAACTTTTCCATGACAACATCTAATCACTCAAATGTGCATTCAAATTTTCTAAGTTTAATGCAAATAAATAGTGCATAAGCCATCTTTTTAAATTTCATCTAGTGAAATTCTCTCACTTTTTTTCCTTTTCCATATTGAGTTTTTCTAAAACTTACCAAATATTCTCTGATCTAGTTTATCACAATCATTTTAAATTCACTTTATCGTTAATCCACAAAGAAAATAACAAAATATATGATATTTATAATCGTACCTAAAATCCTGGCTGAAAACTGGACGTTTGACATTATTTTCTCCACCCCCATCTTTCTCCTTTTAGTAGAATTGCTCAAATAGAGAGCACCACCTTTCAAACTCTTCAAACATAAAAAATTTCAGTAACTTTCTCTTTAGGCATGCAAAATCTCTATTTTCAGTCTGATAATATTTGTTCAATGCGGCATCAGACAAATATAATTGGGTTTAGCTTGCACATATAATATAAGTGCAAGTTTAATTATCTGGAATAAATTTAGTAATAAATTTTGTACTATTTTCATAACTGATAAATAGTAAATGTCAATCAACTCCTTGACCTTCGGTAATACCCAAAAACTCGTCTTAAAAAGTATAAGAAATTGTCACAAATATAATTCAATTTTTAAGTATGAAATCAATCACAAATAAAATTATTTTAGTCACACTTCTGTATTACCAGGAAAATCAATACAAACAACTTTTTTGAGTTAAAATATTTAAATTTGTTCGAATAAGGCATGAGTATCCCCCTGAACTATACTCAACCTCTAAGAGGCAAACCTAAATTTAACTAGGGCCCTACTAGCAACATTAAACTATTTTAAAATAAAATAAATACACCATAAAAATGGATGTGGCATAGAAAATGTGCACTTGCCTTCAAGAGAGTGTGCACATTTTCTATGCCACATCAATTTTTATGGTGTAGTTATTTCATTTTAAAATTGTTTAAGGTGTCTAATAGGACCCTAGTTAAATTTAGGTTTGTCTCTTAGAGTTTGAGTATAGTTTTGGAGGATACTCATGCCTTATCCCTACAAATTAAAATATCTTAACTCAAAAAAGTTGTTTGTATTGATTTTTTTTGGTAATACAGAAGTGTGACTAAAATAATTTTATGTGAGATTGATTTCATACTTAAAAAATTAAATTATAGTTGTGACGATTTCTTATACTTTTTAAGACGAGTTTTGGGGTATTACCAAAGGTCAAGGAGTTGCCTGACATTTACGATTTATCAATTATAAAAAAATAGTACAAAATTTATTTACTGAATTTATTACAGATAATTAAACTTGCACTTATATTATATGTGCCACCTAAAACCCTTTACATATTTCTAATGCAGCATTGAACAAATATTATCAAACTGAAAATAGAGTTTTTGCATGCCTAAATAGAAAGTTGCTGAAATTTTATGTTTGAAGAGTTTGAAAGGTGGTACTCTCTATTTGAGCAATTCTACTAAAAGGAGAATATGAGAAGAGGAAAAATAACGTGAAATGTCCAGTTTTCAGCCAGGGTTATAGGTACGATTATAAATATCATATTTTTTGTTATTTTCTTTGTGGACAAATGATAAGGTGAATTTAAATGATGGTGATGAAATAGATCAGTGAATATTTGGTAGGTTTTAGAAAAAATCAATATGGAAAAGGAAAAAAAGTGAGAGAGAATTTAACTAGATGAAATTTAAAAAGATGGCTTATGAACCATTTGTTTGCATTAATCTTAGAAAATTTGAATGCACATTTGAGTGATTAGATGTTGTCTTTAGATCTGAACCAAATGATTAAATTATGGAAAAAAATACATAACCACACAACTTAAGATATCATAGCAAAATTCCCTTTCAATTAAAAAAAATTACAAAAAATTTCCTCTCGGATACATCTTTCCCATTAAGTAATTGACCATTTGCAATGTATCGAAAAATCAAGAAATTTTCCGAGAGCAATGAAAAACTCAAATTATTTGTAATTGGAGAAACTTCCAGGTAGGATGTAATTAGCTCTAAAATGTAAATATAATTACTTTCATTTCTTTCTTTGTAAAATATTTATTTCTCTCCTCACTTTAAACTTTTTTTCCTCTTTCATAAATTTCTTATCTTTACATTTTTAATTATTTAAAAAAAATCGTGTATTATGTAAAAATAATAATATTTTTTTAAAAAAATTTCCTTTGGTTTTAACGTTTTTTATTAATGTAGCTTTCTTCACTATTTTGATAATCGTCCGGCATTAATTTATTTTTAATACAAGTCATTTGGAATCTGTAACACCTCACTATTTGAAAGAACTAGAATTAGAAAGAAACCATTTTAGGAAATAATTAAATTTGGAAATTTTGGCAAGTTATGCCAAGTATGAATTTTGGATCAACTTCAAATGACCATAACTCCTAGTACTTGATAAGTTAGGTGGGCTATAAGTTATGAAATGAAAGGTCATTGAATTATATTTTCAACACCACCGAGTTTGCTATATTTCGAGTTCATATGAGGGATATATGCATCTTTGAAGTCGGGTTGTCCGGATAAGGAAAGTCAACCAAATTTTAGAGGGGTATTTTGGTCTTTTTGTTACCCAATTAAGTTATTTATTTTTAGTAATTTATTTGGGGTCTAAACTGATTTGGTTCAGTTTATGCATTCCAAATTAACGCTAAGGCTTTGAGAGAAGAGAAAAGAAGAGAAAAGAGGAGGAAAGGTCCAGATTTCGTTGTAGATTTCACCAAGGGTTGATCCCTAAAGAGGTATGTGAGACTTTCATAGCATTGTGTTCATTTACCCACACGTCAATCATGTTTATTTCAGCGAAATTCGTTATAGAAAGTTGAAAGTTTGATGATCTTGAATTGTGTTCTTGAAATTGGCTTTCATTCTTGAGTTAACATGATATCTTGAGGAAATCGTGTCGATTTTAGAGTTGTGTTTGATTAGATTCTTGTGTAAATGTATTGGGTATCTAAATCTAAAGACAAATTGAGTAAAAAAATAAAATTTAGGTGAATTGGGGTTAGAAAGCGATGAAGGAAAAAGTCGAGCAGATATTGACACGCAAGTCCACGTCGCAGACCTGCTACCCCAATGCACAAAAGTTCCATCCACGTCGCGGAGAAGACGAAGACTCCATTGTTTCAAAACTATTTTTGAGACCAAATATTAAAATGCATCTCTACGTGGCGGATTTGCTGCCAGACATTGATTTCTTGACCGTTTCTCATGATTAACTATCTAGAAACACACCTAATCATCACGATATCTTTCCTATCACAAATCATAACTTGAATTCATATTTCAAATTCAAGGAAGAGTTAAGAGTCAAGTCTTGAGAGTTCTTTGAGTCATTTTAAGAAGTCTTTTATAAATCTTTTAAATTTGTTTTAAGACGTAAGCATTAAGATTGAGAAAGAATAGAGCCGAGTACATTTTCTTTAAATGTTATATGGGGATTGTATATTCCCAAAGAGTAAATGTTTTCACATTTAAGATGAGAGGAAACATCGATTTCCGAATGAGTTTTGATAAACAGATTTGAGTATAATCTCTTTTAAGAGAAAAATTTTGAGTAATAATCTCAAACAGTGGAGAAAGAGTTCTATTTTAAAACATATGAGCTTAGTATATTTTGGAAGTAGTATTGAGCATCGATATGGGAATGAGTTCATAATAACTCAAGTTTCCATAAACTATGTAGCCATCGTGGGTAGAAAGGGTCATACTTTTTAGATTATTCCTTAATGCTTTTTAGCATAGACTAGTAGATCCACTTAGTTGAGGCGTTCTATATCCCGACAAGTTATAAGACAGTTCTGGAAGCATAGGCGAGATGTTGTATCATCACATAACTCATAGTGATGGTTGTCGATTAGAGAAACTCCCACATTATTATATTATACTTTTCTATATATAAATTAAGTTTTTATTGTATTTTTCAATACATTGAGTTGCTATATACTATTTTATATGATTATTATAAAGTGCATCTTTATTGTTGTTTATTTGTGCATTGAGTTGAGTAAAGCTGAGGTAAGTGTTTCGTTCAGAATTCAATTCAAGCTTATGTTATGTTTAGTTTTCGTCTCGCATTCTCGTACATTCAATGTACTGATGCCATTTGGCTTGCATAGTTTTATGATGCAATACATGTAACCAGGATAAGCAACCAACGCTTCGTTGATCCAGTTGATCACTCAGAGTCAGTTGGTGAGCCTCCTTGCTTTTCGGAGGATCCCCTTTTACATTGTTTTTAGCATTTTTAGTTGTTAGGATGATCAAGGGTCTTGTCCCGACATCCCTCATAGTTTTAGAAGCTTCGTAGACAAATAACTGTAGTTCTGTAGTCTTCGCATTTAAG
This sequence comes from Solanum stenotomum, assembly GCF_019186545.1. Lineage (NCBI taxonomy): Eukaryota > Viridiplantae > Streptophyta > Magnoliopsida > Solanales > Solanaceae > Solanum > Solanum stenotomum. The sequence continues at coordinate 28,968,068 of NC_064288.1, forward strand.
TTGTTTTGTGATATGACTTGGTATGACACTTTGCCTAGTTGAATGTTTATTTCTAAAACATTCTAAGTTATTTTGATACAGTTGAGTAGAGTTGCATTTTATTTCTTTTATTAATAGTTAAAGTCTTCCACTGAGAGCCTAGCCTAGACAACTATGGTTCTCGAGTGCTAGTCCCGCCCAGGGTGTAGCTAGGCTCTATGCGTGACAAACTTGGTATTAGAGCCCAGATTTCAAGAGTCCTAGGTAGTCAATGAAGCCATATCTGTAGATTCCTAGTTATCGGTGTCGGTAGATTCCTAGTTATAAATTAAGAGGCTGCAACATTTAGGAACTATCTCACTTCTTACATACTCATTTCATTCGATAGATTTTATCTGTATGAAAGTTCCTTTCTAACTCGTGCTTGCGCGTGTCCTTCAGATCATGTGTAACGACCAATTTTTGTCGTTATAGATATGATAACGGGGGGAAATTTGGGACCGAAAACACTTTTTCGTAGTATTTGAATTTTCACAACCTTGTCCAGATTTGAAGGAAATCGGAGTCACCAAGGTGTAGGGAAATATGGTAGGAATCGGGTGGATCATTTATGATTTTGATTGCATGGATAGTTAGATAACTCGTTAAGGATTTCGTACGACTTTACAAAATTGAATTTGGGTGAGTAGATCTCCGGAAATTGATCTTAGCGTGAAGAGTATTTTCTGAGCGTCGTGGGTTAGAGGTGTGTTGTGCAATGGGATTTTGGAATTCCTTCAGTTGATTCTCTAGTTCCATTTATGCCGCTTTTGCGAGAGTTTTGTTGCTCTGACGGGGCTGCTACATCGGAAGGATGGCCACTGTGGCGGGTGTGATGGGACATAAAATCGAAGATGAAAGATGAATAGTTCACTGGTTAAAAAATACCGCTCTAGTGGGCACTTTGGTCGCTCTGGCGCCGCCGCTACAATGGGGTAAGGGTTGCTGTGGCGGGCCAGACGCGACTTAATGTCGTTAATACACCCCTAAACGACCTTATTTGGTACTTTTCGACTTTTGGAGCTAAGGAATGAACCCCAGGTAATTTCTACTCATTTTTCACCATTTTTGAGGCTAAAGGAAAGTCTTTCACTCCACGAATCTATTTTTTGATCTGTAGAACGTAATAGAATGGGTCAATATTGAAAGGGAAGGGTTTTGTTATAGATTCTATGGTGAAAACAACCCTAAATTAGTTAGTTGGGATCATGGGTTTGATGTAGGGTTCATAGAATTGTTATAGTTTTCGGTAATTAGTGATTTATTGTTGATTCCCATGTTATTGTGATTGTTTGTAGACCAAGAACAAGCGGAACAAATTCAAAATGAGAAGGATCAAGTTTCTTAGTGTTTCAAGCTTGTTTCAAGGTTGGTGATAGTTGTGATTCTATGATTGTGTGATGTATGCTTGTTCTTGCTTCATTATGATACATGTATATGTATGAATGTTGCAATGTTGATCACACTTGTTGTAAATGAGATAGATAATTGATGAATGCCATGAAATCATGACATAAATGTATGATCTTGAGGATATACTTGTGTTTGTAATTGTGGTGTGTGAATGGGATCAGATTGCCACGTTCCGGCATAAGTAACTTGGATCGGATTACCACGTTCTGGCATAATTATGGATCGGATTGCCACGTTCTGGCATAAATATTGGATCGCATTGCCACGTTCCGGCATAAATATGGGACTGGATTGCCACGTTCCGACATGCTAATTGTTTTGGTTTGGGTTCCATGAGAGGACCAATGATATGATGATAAATATGAAATGCATTGTCGATTCTTCATGTTGATGATGTTGATATATATGCATGTGATTATAATGTTGTTGACTTGTTTATGTTACACTAGTGGCATAGCCGTGTTGTAACGACCCAGAAAATGATAGAGTGAAACTAGAGCCTCACATGTGAGTTTAGAGTCGAGAACCTAATGAAATGATTATATTTGAATTTGACCCAAAAAGTTCTTAAAAATGTGCTTCGGAAGTTACCGAAAACTTGCTTAGCTACTTATAAAAAGATCCGTTTCGTTTTTTGAAAATCCGACTTCATATTCTTGTTTAGGGGGTCAAATTGAGTGGGAAATGGGTCTAACCCAAATTTTAGAGCAACCGTATCAAAATCCGAATTTTCCAAGTGAAGCCTTTTTCGAGGGTCTACTTTGGAGGGTCATATCTCCTAGCACACAAATTATTTGGGTGGCCAATAATATATCCATGGAAAGCCCTTTGAGTTAGCTACCTAACGCACTTCGTTTCACCTCATTCGGAGTTCGGACGAAGAAGTTATGCCCATTTTCGTAAAATCTGTCCGGTAGGAATTGGCAATTTCCAGTATGCGGGGTTACTGTTCACCCGCCTCATTTTCTTTTCTAAGTGTTGGACTTTTTTTTCAAAGGACTTATATTATTTCCTAGATACCATAATCCAATTCCCATCCCTAAAAACATTTCCCTCTCTCAAAAACTCTCTCAAAACCCCAAGGAAGCTCAAGGTGAAAGATGGAGCTAGGGTGGATGGTGGCTATTGATTTCTTCACCAATTTCGTTTGGTTCTTGAAGATAAAGGTATGGGGATCCTTTATCCTTGATCATTCTTTCTTTCAAGGAGCCCAATCAAAAGGNAAAAAAAATCCTATTTCGATTCTAGCATGGGTTCTTGCATAAGAAAGGTTTTAAATGATGATTTATATTGTTATTAATGATTATTAAGGATTTTTAGAAAGAAATCCCCATGAACCCATGTTTTCCCTAAATTCCTAAAGTTGGCATATGAAGTGGGATTATTGTTTGTGATTGAATGATGATAGAATTATGCTTAAATGGAGTTGAATAGTTGATTTTTATTATTAGCTATGCTTATCTATTGTGAATTATTGGAGAGTTGAGGAATGATGATTGTGGCTTTGGAAAAGGGTAAGTTGGCCTAACTTCATTGTTAATGTAGAATTGATATAGAATCTTGATAGATTGATGTGTGATCCACTTATGGTGGAGGTGTCTACTTATGGAATGTATTATGATTGAGGCTATAAAGGGTATTATATGAGTGTTATTGTATTGTTATATTATTATATATGAATGAGGCTATATGTAAAGTCCTATATGAAGCTATATGTGAAGGTATGATGTGAATGAGTTTTATGTGAAGCTATATGTGAAAGTATGATGTGAATGAAGATAATGTGATCACGTTATGAATGTAAGGGTGTTGTTGTAGGTTGTTCACTGGTTTGGTTGTATAATTACTACCCTATTTTCCATGCTCTTTGATTCCATTACATGCCTTCAAGGTGTTTGACAAAATGTCCAACTATGGAGAATTGATGAATCGATGCTTTAAAGCTTGA